>NW_025999990.1:11981379-11999121 GCF_001458135.2 Marmota marmota marmota | reverse complement strand
CTTCCCCTCCCCCACTCCTCAGTTCCATTCCCCACTGACCCTGGCAGTGCAGGTGTCTGTTAGAGCCTCATTCAGCAGAGCAGAGCTCCCTGGGCTGTGGATATTCTCTGAAGGTCCCAGATTGGCTGCATCTTCCTGAGTTACTCAGAAGAAAGCAGACTGACAGCAGACATCCTTGCCAGCTTGATTCCCAAGGCTTCCTGAGAAGGAAAACTAAGCTGATGGGAAATGAGGCAACTGGAGCAGGAATACAAATTCTTACCCCTCAACCCCCAGCAGCATCCCCAGCCTTGTTCTTCACCAAGCCCATTCTAGACAGTTCATGGCAAGAAGCCCCACTCCTGGGTGAAAGAAGGAATGCACACTGTTATTCACCTTGTCCTCAAGAGGCACAGATGGGCCCAGGTGGATCAGGTTGTGTGTTAGGCACAAACATGACCAAGGGCTGAGCCATACTCTCGGGGTAGTTTCTGTCTACAGAAGCAGTCTGCTTACAGTTCTGGCAGAACTATGGGCTATCTGGGAGGAAAACTGGTGGTGGATGAGAAAGATCAAGACAGGAGACCCACTTTACCCCGAGCACCTCAGAGGAAAATTGGGTTTGAGTAAAAGATTATAAAGGTAGGTATTCCTTAAAAGAAATAGAAGAGGGCAAAATCAATGGGACTCTTGAATGTGAAGGAATCCTGTGAAAATGAAGAGAGGCGAACAGGACAGAACAATCACCAGACCCTTGGGACTTCTCAGAAAGCCCAGGGCAGAGTGTGAGTGTCAGAGTCCTGCAGCAGAGGAGCAGGCTGCCCAGTGGGGTGCAGAGGACTGGGCAGAGGGAATCTGCCTTCCCAAGAGCTAAAGAGAATAGCAAAAGCTTCAAACTCAATGTTTGGTATAAAATAAATGGGGGAGGGAGGGAAGGCCCAGGCTTGAGAAGATGTATGAGGGATTACTGGGCATCTGGGTTCTGTAAAAAGAATCAGCCTTCCCAGGGGTTGCGGGGAGCTCAACTGAGGAGGTCGTGAAGGACAACAGAAAGCATGTCTCAAGTGACACAGGCTAATGTCTCTACAAAAATTGCACCCCTACGCCCTTAAATGCAATCTAAGTAGCAGTAAGTACTGCTTTGCTAAGCAAGTGAGGAATGAGGATATGAAAATAGGTATTGGGAAGTACTTATTCTCAAATAAAAAGATAGATTAGATTCTGGATCATACCCTGCCACCATGCATGCATAGCTCCATGGTAAAATTCTGGAACAGATTTTTTAAAAATATTTTTTAGTTGTCAATGGACCTTTATTTTGTTTATTTTTATGTGGTGCTGAGGATCAAACCCAGTGCCTCACACATGCTAGGCAAGCACTCTACCACTGAGCCACAACCCTAACCCTAAAAAAAATAATAGATTTTTAGAAGAAAGATTGGGAGTTTATAGAAATGAATCACATAATTCTTCATGGGTAACATGAAATTGGTAAAAATAAACCAAACTAACCACATTTCATTTCTGACTTGTGTACCAAAAGCATGACCTAATCTAGATCATTCTCCATCTAGCAAAGCCA
The DNA here is from genome assembly GCF_001458135.2 of Marmota marmota marmota. Classification (NCBI taxonomy): domain Eukaryota; kingdom Metazoa; phylum Chordata; class Mammalia; order Rodentia; family Sciuridae; genus Marmota; species Marmota marmota. Next base: position 11,997,560 of record NW_025999990.1, on the reverse strand, counting down.
CTGGACTGATCTTGCCTGATATTCTTTTGGACACATTTGTAAAATCTGGCTTGAATTCCTGCAGATAGTTTGCATCACTAACAATGAGGATTCTTATTGAAGGAATCTCAATTAGAGAACCGAGGGGGGAGTTAAGTTTAGCTCTGTTCCTAATTGTACCTTGTTCAACATTTTTCTAAAAGAAGTGAATGAAGGTACAGAAGACATACTTATCAGATTTCCAAATATGACTCATGTCTGGGAGGGATAGATAACACAGCAAAAGAACAAATCAATATTCAAAGTTATTCTGTTAGGTTGGAATATGGAAATAGGCCAAGAGTATAACAGGAATAAACATAAAATCTGAGCTCAGGGTTACAAAAAAATCAATAGCAAAGGCACAGCATTGGGGAAATATGACTTGGTAGTGGTTGACATGAAAAAATGGCTGGGATTTTTATGATCATAAGATCAGGAAAACAAATAGCATAATACAAACCCTAACAAGGCTAATGGAGTGTTTTAGTTTGTGTACTCTCAGAAGCAGAACTGAAGGTAAGAATTCTAGAACAAGTAATTCCCTGGGGAGAAGCCTCCTCCTATACTGAATAGGGGAAGTGAGACAGCAAAGGAGCCAACAACTGTAACAACAACCATTGTCAAGCCAGTGACCATGATAGAGCAGAAGCATGATGCCCCTGGGGAACTTAGAGAAAGGTGGGGGACATAAATCTTAGGGTTATCCCAGCTGAGAGGGAGAGGGCTGTGGCATTTATATTCCAACTTACCTTCATTGTTGGTTGAAGGTTCTTCTGGGGAGTATTGGTTCTTGGCACCTCTGACTGTGCACAAAGTGGGCTCCAGTAGCAGAGAAAGACCTCAGGCAAGACATAGGTGCTCACAGATAGAAGTGAGTCTTGAAGATACCAAAATGGTAAGATTCAAAGGAACTATTGGCTGGGCACTGATGATATCTGCTTCAGTTTCCAAGCTCTAGAGTAAACATGTCCAGTATAATTATCTGATATAATATATTAAACTATGGGTGCCACATTCAAGAAAATCCTTGAAAAACTGGAGTGCCTCTTAAAGCAAGAGCACAAGATGATAAGTAGTTTGATAATCATGTCATCTGAAGATAGAACTAAAGAATCCCAGTTTGGAAAAGGAAAACAGGAGCAGAAGATATCTCTGTGAATCTCATCTTGGTTGTATAACAGATGTCTTTAACTTCTCATGTCCAAATGGGAATTCAATTTTCTCCTCTCAAAACTGGATTACTGTGTTTGAAAAAAATAGTGGATAAATACAGAAAATACCATATGACACCTATAGCTGCCTCCAAATGATGAGGTTCCTGTTTTAGAGAGATGGTGGGAAAGGGGAGCCTAATAAATGTGAGGACCAAAACCTATCTGCCAAAAAGTTTACACACACACACACCACACACACACACACACAGAAGTGAGTTTAAAGATTTTGACCAGATTTTGATATCAAAGCAATTGACAGAGAACTATACAAAACTTGAACAAATTCTTAATCTGAGACTATGAAAGAGCAAAAATTTCATTTTAAAAAACTAAATAGAACACTATACATGAAAAACAAATAAGAAATTATTTAGTACTTATGTGAGCATATATTAAATGAATAGACAGCCTTACACATAGATTGATTTGTGGTTACATAAAGACGTATTTGACTATTAATTGTTTACTCATACATACATGGAAAATTATAGCTGTATATGACAATACTGTGGTCTTGGTATTATTATCAAATTCTCCCAGTTGGTAAAAATAAGTTATGGCACATCCACACTACCAACCACTCATTTGCAAAACCCTATATTGAAATGGAATAATCCTCAAAACCATTTTCTCACAATGAGCAGGGTATACCCCGTACCACATGTATTAGTCATCTTTTTTTTTTTTTTTTTTGCTGCTGTCCCCCAAAACCTGACAAGAACAACTAGAAGAGGAAAAGTTTATTTGGGGGCTCACAGTTTCAGAGGTCTTAGTCCATACATAGCTGATTCCATTCCCTGGGGCTCAAAGGTGAGGCAGAACATTATGGAAGAAGAGTGTGGCAGAGGAAAGCAGCTGGTGACATGGCACTGGAAAGCACTTTTTTTTCACTGCTGTGACCAAAAGACCTGACAAGAATAATTAGAGAAGGAAAAGTTAACTTGGGGGCTCATGGTTTCAGAAGTCTTAATCCATAGACAGCTGACTCCATTCCTTAGGGCTTGAAGTAAAGAAGAACATCATGGCAGAAGTGTGTGCCAGAGGAAAGCAGCTGGGGACATGAAACCAGGAAGGGGGTCGGGGAGAGAGAGTCTGCTTTTCTCTCTGACAAAATATAAACCCAAAATGCACACCCCCAATGACCCACCTCCTCTAGCCACACCCTACCAGCCTACAGTTACCACCCTGTTAATCCCTATCAGGGAATTAGTTCACTGATTATGTTAAGGCTCTCCTAATCCAATCATTTTACCTCTAAAGTTTATTGCATTATCTCAAACATGAGCTTTTGGGGACACTTAATATCTAAACCAAAACACCACACAGGCTGGCCTAGTGTTGCCCTCAGTTTCAACACTAAGTTCTCAGGACACTTGCTTTTCATTGTTCCTGGATCCTGGTCAGGCTACTTACTAACCATGTGACCTTGAGAAACACTTTTTTTCACTTCTCAGTATTTTGGTTTCCCTAAAATGTCTTTTTCATACACTTGCTGTAAAGGACAAAGCAGAAAAGGAATAAGTTTGGGGAACTTAGAATTTTATTTTCTTTTGAGTTGGGGAGAACTAAAACAAAGCTGTTATAGAATAAAAGTATTTATTTTTATTTTCATTCAATATTATTCTGATTTAGGACAAAATACTTATTCCCCTGAGTCTATTCAGGATTCAATGACCTCACCAATAATAATAAACATGTATATATCAGAATAAAAGTGGGATTAACAATAGAGGAATGAAGAAAGAATTACATCCAAGACACCCTGGTTGTACAATTCAGGAAGGAAGCTCTGGCCTAGAATCCTGCAGGAATCCCATGTCAGCAAGAAGGGAAACTATTACCTCCCTTCTTGGCTGCTGCAAAAGGCTTCTTATGACTCTCAGGATTCCACAACAAATTGAAAGATACAGTGTGAATATCAGATACAAGACAGGTTTCCTCAGAAATTAGGGAGAACTGATAGGATGCAGAAAACTCCTCCCCATGCCCAGAATTTATAAAATAAAACTCAAGTCAAATATCTATCTGTAACAAGAGAATTTTCTACTGTACAAATCCAAGAAATTGAAGTTAATTTTGAGACAAGGTGAAAAAAATGACCTTGAAGATGTGACCTTGAGAGCTTCGTTGGTTTACTGTTTATATTAATGTGTTCTAGAGACACTTAGAAAAATTTTGTCTTCCTTCCTTTTTGCCAACTGTCTGACCTGCAAGAGGTTGGCAGTCTTGGTAGCTCAGTGATTTGGACTCTGTGGAAGAAAAGCAATACCTTGTACCTGAACAAGTCTTTCCTGGTTGTAAAGCACTTTCTTATCCATTATCTTAGTTGGCTTCAACATCACTGTTAGAAGCATAGTATGAGGAAACTTAAGGTCTGCAAGAGCCACCCTTTTTTCCTTAAATATCTCACTCCTGATTCACCTTGAATGGGAACTTCCATCCCTAAAGTATCATTCTTTTGGCAAAGATATCTCTGTAATTTCTATACCAAGACAAAATGTCTCTAGGATCATTGTTACATTGATGGCATTATTGCCAGTGAGGATGAGTTTAATAGGACCCTTGGGAGACAGAAGGCAAGACAGATACGTACCTGCCTGAAATCTGGGAAGCAGAACACTGTTAAATAAAAGAGAATCCAGGCAAAGTGCCCAGAAGAAACTTTGGGGAGCCAGAGAGCATTTTGAGGGCAAGAAATGGCTTAGATAAAAGTGGGTAGAAAGACTCTAAGATAAGTGTAACCTACATGGTGGTTTTATCTGGAGATGGTCCATATCATACAAATTGTGCTAGGTCTTGAGCTTCAGTATGGTGGGTCAGCTCAGAGAGGTGAAGAGTTGGATTCAATTGAAGGACAGAGATGACCACTAAAAATAAGTCAGTGTTGAAAAGGATGCTCAAGAAATGTAAATCTAGGCAAAGAAGGTTATCCCAAGATCTAGAAAACAAGACTGTATAGAGGGAAAAAAAAGTTTTTTGCTCTCTTCAATTGCAGAAGTCTTAGTCTCAGAGGTTGAGATGGTGCCCGGTAGGGAGTTTATTGGGTAGGTGAAGGTGAATGGACTGGTGAGACCCATTAAAATGTTCCTGGAGCATCTGGTCCCAGGAAATTAGAGAACCAGGTTAGAGATTTGGGACATAAGAGTACAGAGATCTGTGCTGTTTCCCAGGTTGCCAGGGATTATAAACTTGACTCAAAGAGGACAGCAAATCAGAGTTAAGAAGCACAAAATGCCTGTTGACCTACCATTCCACTTCTGTGAATTTTATTTACAGATATCCTCATACATGTGGGATATGACATATATAAAGGAACACTCACTGTGTTGTTGTCAGTAGTAGCCAAGGGTGGAAAATACCCTGAATATTTCATCACAGAAGATGGCTGAAATAAATTATGGAAGACTCATGCAATGGAGAATTAGGTGTAGAACTTTTATATGCACTGATTTGGGAAAATTTTTAAGATATCTTTTCCACAAAATAAGTAAAAATCAAAATGGAATAAATAGTGAGCTATCATTTATATTTCTTTTTCTGAAACATGTCTGGGATCCTTTTGAGGATGAGGCCTGAGTGCTGGCTGATATGGTGGGAAGAAAATATTTATTAATAATCTTTGTGTAACTCTGGAGATTTGTGTTTGTGTATATGACTTTTATTTTAGAAAATACAGACCTGGAAGGATGACATGATAGGAACAGGAAACCAAATTCCAAAGTAAGGTAGTGAAGATGAGAGTCCAAGCAGAGACTGGACGGTGGGGGCAGAGGGTGGCCCAGAACTGCATCAGTTCATTGTGGCTATGATTTCCCAGCCTGGGTCTGGGTGGGTGTAGCTGATCCAAAGAAGGAGACATCAAACTATGAGGTCAGAGAGGGGACAAATGACTAAACACTTCCCCAAGCATCTTCCTCCGTGGAGTCTTGGTTCTGTAAGGGAATCTTAGGGTCATTCAGTTTGGTGGTTCCAAAATACCAGTGTGTAATTTGTCTGTTTCAGAATCATCAAGGACCTTGATTCAGATTCAGATTTGTGGCCCATCCCAGCCCCCTGAATCTGAAAGTCTCAGGAGGAAGGGGAAACCTGGTGGTTCTCATGTTCCTGTGGTTCTGATGTTCAGCCTGGTTGGTAATCACTGAACTTGACCATCCATCTCTCACAGTGGAAGGGGATTTCCAAGATAGAAGATGTGGGTGAGGCCCATCTGTGGATCTGTGAAAGCACCTAAAACAGTGCAGTCTAGAGTACACTGCAAGGGCAGCTAGAAGCCACAGAGACCTATGCTTGAACCCAGGCCTGCCATTTATTGTTCATGTCCTTGGAGATGAGTATTAAGTCATCTTAATGAGTTTAATATGGGTTTAATAATGCCTTCCTACAGGTATGATAACAGTCCCCAGCTGTTAACATTACTCTTCTATTATTGTTGTTGCAACCTGCTATAAGGTAAGAAACTTGCAAATAGTTAAAGGACTCTTATCAAAGGAAGAGCAAGAAACTAACAAAATGACTTTGGCAGCATTCATTATAGCATCAAAGGGGAGCTCCAACAAAAGTAGGCCTGGACTATGAACTGTTTGCTGCAAGGACCATAATCCTAAAACCACTTGAGTCACTTAGATTTCAGTTCTGGTGAACACTTAGTGCTCAATATCCCCCACAATATAGTCTATCAGGCTTATAGTGGGATTGCCTTGGGCTTATGCAATGAGCCACACTAGAAACAAAAGTAGGTGAGTTCTGGATCACCAGAGAACCCAAAAAGTCCTATGTTTTTGCCTTTCTAGGGTTACAGAATGGAAGTTGGAGGTATTCATTTGATCCTCTTTCCCTTGTGTGCCTAACTCCATTAATGTCTATAGAGGCACATTCCCAGCACATTTAGTGGGTTTGGACTCCTAGAGAATCATTTCAATTTCTCATTATGCCTGGGTGGTTGGCAGAGGCCCTAAAAAACAGAATACAGGAAATCTGTAGAGGTTTAGAAGCTCATCTCAGCCTCTCTTTCAGAAGCAGGGATACACTTTTCCCAAAGGCCAAGCTACAGACACACATTTCTTCAGATCCCGAACTTTGAGACGAGGCTTTATGCACATTGTGGTGGTTTAGTTACAGCTGTATTTTCAGAAATTCCTTTTTCTACCTTTGCAGCAGCTGAAGGGGATGGACCAATGACTGAGGCTCCCTAAATCTGATATCAAGTCCAACTGTGGCTTTTGAATTCCTTTTATATTCTTCCTCAGGGCTACCTCAGATTAGTTTTATTTAATTTCCCCCAAATGTTAATATCTTAATCTTGGAGTTGCTATATAAAAAGCAAGGAGGAAAGAAAAGTAGGAAAACACATAGAGGGAGACACAGTGAAAACCTGATCTCTGAGAGGCCCAGGCAGTGGTCAGCCCATGGGTGAGGGGATGGGTGTTAGGAGGGGCTGAGCAAAGACCTGGTGGTTATGTCTACTCTCCTTTCATAAAGAGGAAGAAACTGAGGCCTGGAGAGGCAGGGGATTCTCTGGTTAATCAAGGGCCAGAATCCAGGTGTTTGGATCTGACTAGTTTGGTCAATGTTAAGGGGAAAAGACTGGGGAGGGAAGCAGGAATTAAAGTGAAAGAGTGAATGCATAAGTTTGTTGGTAAACTCATCTCTAGGATTTATTAAAATGTAGTTTTTAAAGTATCATTACATACAAGGATTATTTTCTATTGCTAAGCAGCAAATTAAACCCAAACTAAGCAACTTGAAACAAACAATTATTACCTCTGTTTTTGCAGGTCAGGAATAAGGCACAGTTTGGCTAGATGTCTGTGGCTCCAGAAGTCTCACAAGATGGAAACCAAGAATCAGCAGAGGCTGTGGTCGCATCCAAAGGCTCATCTGGGGAAGGGTCTACTAGCATGTTCACTTGTGGTTCTTGGCAAGATTCATTTCCTCATGGGCTACTGTGCTGAGGACCTCAGTTTTTTCCAGTTGTTGGCCAGAGGTACCCAGAATTCCTTGTCTTGGAGACCTCTATAGCATGGAGGTGGGCATCCCTCAAAGCAGTTTTTACATCATAGTTTCATAAGTGAAACCCCACCAACTCTTCTGTACTCTCTTCTCTAGAATCAAGATATTAAATCCAGCTCAGAGTCAAGAGGAGGGAATGGTCCCAGGGCATGAATACAATAGGTGGACATCACTGAGGGTTATCTTGGAGACTGTTTAACAGCAATTCATATTTTTGGTAGAAAATTACAAAATGCAAATATACTACATTTCATACACAATTTTACCATGAAGATCTTGACTAGTTGCATATTCTTTTGTGAACATTTTTATAAAGATATTTATTTTTAAAAAAGATGGTTTAAACTATACCTACTCTTGCTATCTGCTCTGTTAACCCAGAAGTATATCACAAATTGGTGTCTATAAATATTGTTCTATATCATGAGTAGAACTTGGGAGAAATAGGTTAAAGAAAAAAAGGGGGGCTGGGGTTCTGGCTCAGTGGCCGAGCGCTTGCCTTGCACATGTGAGGCACTGGATTCGATCCTCAGCACCATGTAAAAAAAAATGAATAAATAAAATAAAGATATTGTGTGTCCATGTATAACTAAAAAAAAAAAAAATTTAAAAGGACAGCATAATGTCAAGTTGATGCCAAAGAGGGAGTGAGTGTTCATTTAGTAGAGCAAGTAAGAACTTTGCCTTCAGTATATACAACAGACCTTGGATGGTCAAAGTATTCCAGCCTTGTAGGAGATGGCATATCATTCAATAGCATGTGACAATAGAAAATTATAAAGGCACTTGTAGGTTATATAAAAATAAGCTGGTGCCAGTTGTGCTGTGCCAATTGCCAGCTCATCAGTGTTAATTTGTCTTTGAATCACTTCAAGCATATTCTCTGGGTTCAAAAGTGTGACACAAACAAGGAAGACTGACGACCACTGGAATAAGGTGACAAAGCCAATACACTGGGGTGAGGGAAAGAAAGATCCAACAGGCTTCTTGGCACCATCTGATTGGGCTGGAAAGAGATCAGTAAACTCAGTGGTTCTCAGCTACGGTTGAACATGGCAGTCAGCTGAGCAGTTCTGCTCTCCTGAATCCCACTCAAAGAGATTCTGGTGTAATTGGTCTGGGGTGGGAGTTTTAAAACCTCCCCAGGTGGTTAAAATGTGCAGCCAAGGCTGAGAAACACTGAGCCAACTACAAGGCATTGGCTTGGGAGAAGGAAATTCAGCTTTACTTCAATTTCCTTTGCAGGCTACTAAGTTTGAAGAGTAGCACTGATAATCCCACTGCTTTAAAAAGAAGTAGTTGTTGTCTTAAAATTGGCATAGGAGAATTTCAGCTGAGTGGAAGAACAGATTTCCCCACATTGGTACCTTCTGGAAGGGCTCTCCAACTTTCCAGTCTCATCCTTTTGATAATTTAAAACTGAACTTAAATTCTAGGAAGATGTGCACCATCTATTCTATGTTGGCAGGAGTCTTAGTCTGTGCTGCTATCACAAAATAGCATAGACTGGGTAACTTATAAAGAACAGGAATTAATTTCTCACAGCTCTAGAGGCTGGGAAGTCCAGGATCAAGGCCATGTCAGGTTAGCTTGTCTGGCAAGGGCTGCTCTCTGCTTTCAAGATGGCACCTCATTGCTGGATCCCATAGATGGGGAGGAACACTGTCCTCACCTGGTGGGAAGTGGGAGAGCAAGCAAACCAAGCATTGAACGAAGGCTCTTTCACAAAGACCTTAATCCCATTCACAAAGCAGGAGTCCTCCTGGCTTAATCACTTTTCCAAGACCCTCCTCTTAATTCTATCATGTTGGCACCACCTGAGTTTTGGAGGGACACACACAAATCACAGCAGTGTGGCTCAGATCAAGCCACTGTGTTGGGCCTTCCTCATCTTTCTTTAATATTTTCCATGGTTTACCCTCTAGCCAAATGGCACTGATGGAACTTGTCCATGATCCTACTTTTTAAATTTCTCATTTCTCTGCCCCCTTTTTCAGAATCTCAAGGACTGGCTCTCTGATGCTTTTCTTACCCTGACTTCACTTCCCTAGGTGGCACAGAAGATGACAAATTTCATCATGGGTCATCAGAATTTACTTATTCATGCCCCACTTCTTTAGTCCTCATGGATGATTTCAAGTTAGTGGTTTGGGGCATGATAGTAACTTAATGAGTCAATGAGGTCCACTGACTTCTGAGGACTAGGTGCTTCCCCAGAGGATGGTACTAACTGAGGAAGGCCATGCAGTGGGAGAGCATAGAGAAAAGAGTTGTAAGAGACAAGCAGAGCTTTTAATATGCCTCAGATCTCATGAGTAAATTTATTTGCCTAGGATCAGTGAGAAGAAATTAAAGAAGGAAAAACGGAGTTTTTTAAAAAGGGGTTGGGTAGGAGACAGTATTGGAAAGAAACAAAGCTGGAAGGAGTATTTTGCCGCAGTCTGGCTGGGCACAAAATCACGAGCCACTCAAGCAGGAACAAACTTTATTTCCAAAACTCCCGCGAATGCCACACACACGTGGCCTTCTCCTGGGACACACTCCACCAACAGGAAATCCCTCCTCCGGAATTCCCTCCTACCGCACTTCCCCAACCAATGGGAACTCTCCTGGAGTCCCTGAGAGCTCCAAAGTAGCAGGCCTAGGCAGACAGCAGGGGTCTAATCTCCAATTGAATGCACATCTTAACATAATCATTATCATCTCAATGGCTTGCTGGCGTCACCTTTCAACCAAAAATGCCATGCGTCAATCCTACTTGGCTATGGCTCTCAGCAGTATTTAGCTGTGGTTAGAGTTTCTTTATTACTTTGAGGGAAAAAGAGTTTACTCCCTTTAACAAATGCACAGCATACAGGTAATCTGCAGATCTATGGGCTGATGTGGAAAATGAAATCCTTGAAGAAATGCAAGTTTGGGATTTTGGCAGGATGTGGGTGGTGGTGGTGGTGGTGGTATGTGTGGTGTGTGTGTGGCTTTGGAGCAAGAACATATCTTCTGCTCCAAATCAAATAGGTAAAGAAATATGATAAATAATAAGTGCCCATTAAATAACTAGCTCAGGAAACTAATGAAAAACACCGAAACATGGAAAAGAGAAGCAAGATGGCTTTGTAATCAGGAGCCTACACATGGGGGAGGTTAGAGAGTTGGGGGTGGGGAAAGGAGAGAGAGCAATGGGAGGAGAAGAATAAATCACAGCAGCAGAAAGTGGCTGATCGTGTAGGCACAGGGCAGAAAGGTCAGACAGGCCTTAGTGAAATTTTACCGGAAGTATTCTTCATTTACATTACCCAAAAGAAAAACCAGGAAAATACCATTCCCAATGGACAAAGAGGGCAAGCAGGTAACAGAAGAATTCAAAATAGCAGAGATTTTAATGTGTGTTTTTTACTTCTGTCTTTATCAAAAGATGTTACATTTTGATGCAAGGTCTGTGGGTTATACTCATAAAGCAACCACAAGCAGACATTTTGTCTCACAGGGAACCAGTTCTCAATAATTCTCATGATTTCTGACCCTCTTTCAGCCCTCCCCTTGGCTGACGTACAATAGAATATTTCTTCTTTGTCTTCCTCTGTTTTTAACTCTTGGGCTTGTTATCCAGGCATATAGACCTGTCCCACCACATGTGACATGGTGAAGGCCAGTAGACTTAAAATAGACCCAAACATCCTTTGAACAAAGCTTCCTGAATCAAAACCCAGAGGGACTCACAGTACTCAGGAGAATGGACATGGGGACCTGGCAGGGAGCATTGGGCCGGAACCAGCAACTATTCTGAGCATTCATAGAGAAGGGGCATTACCCCAGAGGCTTCACAAAGATCAAACATGATGCCCATCTTTTAGGAAGCAGAAAAAGATGACCACATACCTTAGAGCCTGATAAGCTTAACCTGGCTTCTGGGGAAGATGCTAGAACAAATCATGAAGCAATCAATGTGCAGTCAGCCAGAAGGGGGGAAGGCCTGGGGAGCTTATGGACACAGCCGTGTAAGGAGTAAATCGAGTCGGACCAATTTAATTTCCTTCTATGATAGAGTGACAGGCTATGTAGATAAGGTGGAAGCAATAGATGTAATCGACCTGAGACCTCAGCAAGGCATTTGCTTCTGCACCATGTGATGGGCTCAGTGACAAGCCACTTGCTACAGTTCAGGCCAAGGGTCATCAACCCCAGAGCTCTTACACAGGATGGCAGGGGGTCCAGTTCCCGTCACACACTCCAGCTCTCTGCTCCATCACTGCAGTGAGTTGGTACCATCCTCACACCATTCTATTTAACAAATGTTTGTTTTGTGCCTATTGGTTTTATGCACTGTTGGCACTTAATAAATGCTTAGTGAATGAATGCTTAGGCATGTGACAGCAGCATTAGGAGACTGGCACAGGGAGCTTTATCCCAACCCAGCCCCTCTACTGCAAACAGATAAATCCTCAGCAATGTGCTCCCCCATCCATTCAAAATGCCAGAATCCACTCTCGTATTTATGCGAAACCGAGATTGGGTTTAAGCAGAGTTGAAAGCAGGATTTGTTTCCTAATGTTTGTCATTTTCTAAAAATCAAGGGAAAGAACGTGGGGGAGAGTGAAAGAGAGTTCTCCCATTGCACATCTTTATCTACAGCTTAGATGACAGGATTTTAATAAGGCCAACTGTCTACAGGTCACCCCAGAGAGGACCGAGTTGAACAAAGCACAGAAAGCAGACTGGTGCAACGGTGACACATGAAAACAAGACTCAGGAGTGACACTGAGCTACTCAGGCACGGAGTCGGTCTTTGTCAACATCGTAGGTCAGACTAGACCCCCAGCTGGCAGAAACCAACTAGCTTCAATGAATGGCACCAGGAAAACGTCACCAGGCCAGGAAGTCAATGTTCCTCAGTGTCCCACAGAGCAGATCCTATGGGGTTTCCAGGAGGATGAAGAGAACTGGAAGGAGCACAGAAAAAAAAAATAACAGAAAAAAAAATGATTCAGTGGATGGGGAAATATCTAAGGAGCAAAAGAGACAGCTAAGGCAGTCACACTGAAAGGAAGGCTGTCAGGTGTGACAACTGTCATCGAGGATGGAGAAGCAGAGAGTGGGCACAGATGCTCCTTTTCCATCTCCCTCTGGATAAGGAAAAAGGAGATAGAGGATTTTAAGTTTGTCTTTTTTTCAAGATAAGACTTTGAAATCAGAGTGCTGAAAGACATCAAAATATAGCTGGGCCCTCACCCTAATCCTTCCCATCCCCAAGTCTTGCTTCCTGAGCAGTCAGTTCTTAGAACTCTTCTAGCTGTTTCTTCAGTTATTTACCTTCAAATAATACGCTTTGGCTGCATTTTTTGCTTTTATTGATTTTTCATATTGCCTATTGATTTTCATTATGAGACAAGATAATTTTACCTCTCAGCTGCATCCTCATTTCCACTGTCCCACCCTCCTGAGTAGCTGTGACGCAGCTATGGCTGGCTAAGTCAATACTCAGTGTTGTGATTCGGTAGCTGCGGGTTTCTACAGAGCCATACAGTGGGCTGTAATTGCTCTTCCTTGTTGTGTCTATCTCTGGAATGAATAACTGTCTCCTTGACTTGTTTTTGGATGTGGGTTCTTCTTGCTTAGTTTTCTGTATAGCTATCATTCATTTTTTCTCCACTCTCCAACAGGATCATAAATCTTTCTATATTCCCTTTCACTTGGGAAAAATAAGGAAAAAATAATCTCTGAGCTTCATTTGCCTCTTCAAGACACCACTTCTGGAAGTCTTTGTCTTTCTGCTGCAAAAATGGATGGGTCACACTCTCGGCTTGCCACCCTGCTGTCATTTCAGGGCCACTATGTGTTGATGTCCTTTGGCCTCTTTTGTATTACTTTACTATGATTGTCATGACAAAGGGCCACAAATAAATGGCTTAAACAACAGAAATGCATTGCTTCACAGTTATGGGGGTGAGAAGGTGGAGCTCAGATGTCAGGATCACGCTCCCTCTGAAGGTGCTAGGAAAGGATCTGGGCCAGGCCCCTTTCCCAGCTCCTGGTGGTTCTTTGGCTTGTGACAGTGTCACTCCAGTCTTCACAGGGTGTTCTCCTTCTGTGCGTGGCATTTGTTTTTTGGAACACTGGTTTATTAGATTAGGATCCCACCCTACTCCAGGATGACTTCATCTGAACTAATCACATCTGCAACAACTCTATTTTCAATATAATCATAGTCTGAGGCTGCCACAGAAAGAATTGAACTTAGAGATGCAACCCAAGGATCAGGACACTGTTCCAACTCATCTCCACCTCAGTAGTCATTCACTTCCCTCAAAGCTGGAGACGGCTTCTGGGAAAACTCCTAATCTTTCCTGCCAGCCGAGAGACAGCCCACAGCGTCAGGAAGAGGGTCTCCATCTCCCTTCCACTGTCCTCAAATGCCAAGTGCTTCTTACAGATACAACCAAATTCTCTTCTCATACTCTAGCTGCAAGGAAGCCTAGGATGTGTAGGCTTTAGTTTTCCACGTCTTAGAGTCCAGAAAGCCAGAATGCAAGGAGGTGGACTTGGAGTTCAATGCCAGAGCACTTCATCAGAGACCCGGGTGATCTTGGCCTATTCATTCATCTTTAGAAGTATCAGAAAGAACAGATTACATGCCTTTCGTTTAGGGGTGGGTTTCCTGAATGTTATTAAGGATGATCTTTTCTCTGGACCTTTTTGTTGAGGGCCACAGCTGAGTCGGGATGACGCATGGCATTTTTGCCAGAAGTAGTGGTTGAGAGGTGACGCCAGCGAGCCTTTTAGATGATGACTTTTGAGTTCCCGTTGAGTTCCGGTTGAGCTCTCAAGCAGGGATTCCTGAAGAGTTCGCATTGGTTGGGGAAGTGCCAGAGGAGGTAATTCCGGTTGGTGGTTCCTGGAGGAGCCGCGTGGCATTTGGGAGAGTTCCTGGGGAGCGTGTGTGGAGTGTGCTGGTGGAGTTCAGAAATAAAGTTTGTTCCTGCTTGAGTGGCTTGTGATTTGTGCCCAGCCAGACTGCGGCACCTTTTAGTTTATCCAAAGAAGAAACCCTCGATCTCCAGCCAGAGTTATAAGCTGCTTACAAGCATTTGGGGTGCTGGAAAGGCCAACCTTAGGTATGGGTCCAACTTACACTGCCTCTCTCTACTTGAAGTCCTTAACTTAAGAGTCCTGTTTTTGTTTGTTTGTTTGTTTTAACCTAAAAAGTCCTGATAATCTAACAATCAACTTCATAATAAATCTTAGTTTCTTTGAATATAAAAATATTCTTTGCTGAATCTTTGGGTGAGATATTTCTCCAGAAAAATATCCCATGTTTAATATGTATTTGAAAAACTGCCTCCTGATACAGGCTACAGAAGCCTCCACCCCCAGGTAGATGGATCCTCCAGTTTGAGAAATACAGACCTGGGTTATTTCTCTAATATTCTAGGATCCTAGGACTATTTTTCTTTTCTAAGTAGGAAGGTAAAAATGAAAAACAGCAAAGGAAAGGAAAAGAAGCTGGAGGAGGAACGACCTGCCTCCTCTTTTAAAAATAAATCATAGCAGGAAAAAGCAGGAGTGGAAAATTCAGAACAGTGATCAATACTTAGAGAAAAGAAACCAGAAGGCCATGTTTTATTGCATGCTCCGTGCACTGTGAGCAAGAAAGTAGCTGGCTGTGACACAGGTTTCCAGGGCCAGGAGGAGGTGAAGACGAAGCCTCTTTTCAATGAAAGGAGCCAGTCAGAGCCTGCTGAAAGTGAAGTCAGTGCTTCTGAAAAATGCCCTATCCTACTCTGGGAAGCCCACAGCCTACACTTTTTGCTGCATGGAAACCAGAGACATCAAATCAGAATGGCCAATGGTGACAACATCCAAGACACCTACCATGAGGCTGGGTGTCAGGCTGGGCAAAATCAGTTGGCATAGACCCATGCAAGCCAGTGACCATTGGCTTCAGCCTAAAATAAGAGTCTCTTCATTGAACCATTTCCCTCCCCAAGGTCTAGATCAAGTCCCCCTCATGCTCCAGCCCTCTACAGACAAGACCCCCTTCTCTGAAAGGGCAAAAGCCACATCACTAGGGCTAAGCCTTAAACCACACTGCATTTCCCTCATTCCTCACCACCCATCGCCCATCTAGCTGTGGAGATGCAGTTCATGATCCCTGGCATAGTGGACCTAACCTCAGGGAAAAGTCATTTCCTCCAAGTCCCTAGAGAGTAGGATAACAAATAAAAGGCACAGTAATATGTATAATCTAACCAAGGCTACCAGACATATGTACTCCTTTTAATTATTATAAAAGTAACACATGTTTGTTTTAGCAAATTTGGAACATACAGAAAATTATTTTTTAAGTCACGTGTATTTCCTGCCAGTGCAAATAGGGATGTATTTTTAAGGAAATTGGAATCATACCACAGAGTTTTCTATGCTGCTTTTTCCTGTATTGTTTTACGGGGACATTTGTCATGTTGTTCTATCTTTCACAAGTGTAAGTTTCCATGGCTGCAAAGTGTGCCACCGTGTGATGTCTCCTGCTGTTTTAACCTATTGTTGGACATTCTAGACATTTCCTGAACCCCAGGGATCCTTGGAGAACCCCACCCTCTTCAGTCACCTGCAGGCCTATGCTCTGCCATGTAGGTGCATGATGTGTCTGTGCAAAACATTCTCAGATCCTGCCTGACCTTGAGCAGCCTCTCCACCAAGGCCCTACCTCCCCCTCTCTCTTCCTCCCTTAGTTCTCAGCCCTGAGAGACGAAGCTATGCCTTAGGATCCTCACCATACTCCCTCTGTCCCCACAATCAGACTCACCCACACTATTGCACCCAGCCTGCCTTCCCAAAGGCCCCAAGGGCTGAGCCCTCTTCTCAGTTTTATCTTTCTTGCTCTCTTTGCAAATATTAGACCTTCAATCACACCCTCCTTTCTGGACCCCTCCCCCCCCCCCC
>NW_025999990.1:11920802-11981354 GCF_001458135.2 Marmota marmota marmota | reverse complement strand
GACCCCTCCCCCCCCCCCCTTGCTGCCATCTTTCTTCCTCTCATTTTCATCTCCACCACCAAAAGGAGCATGCACTCCAGACCTTGTCCTTAACTCTCTTTTCTCTTCTTAACTACCCTTGTCATATTCTGGGAGTTGACCAGTGAAAGCTGAGTATGGTGATGTCTAGGGATAGGAATCCCCTACATGGTATAAGTGGCTCAAACTCACCTATCCTCTCCAAGAAGCCTGAACTGAAGCCTTCAGAGCCTCTTCCATCTTGGGTGGTGTTGAAGTTTAGATGTAAGGTGTCCCCAAAAGCTCATGTGTTAGACAATGCAAGAAAGTTTGGAGGTGAAATGATTGGGTTACGAGAACCTTCACCTAGTCAGGCTATTAATCCAGTTGAATGATTAACTGGGTGGTATCTGTAAGTGGGCGGGGTGTGTCTGGAGGAGGTAAGTCATTGTAGGCATGCCTTTGGGGTTTATATTTTGTCCCTGGTGAGTAGAGCTCTCTCTCGGCTGCCCTGCTATCATGACATGAGCTGCTTTCCTGCACCATGCCCTTCCTCCTTGATGTCCTGCCTAACCTCAGGAACCTAACCTCCATCCTGAGGAATGGAATTGGCCATCTTTGGACCGAGACCTCTGAGACCATGAGCAACAAATAAACTTTTTCTCTGGTCACAGCAACAAAAAAGCTGACTAAAACACGTGGGCTTACCTGGACTGAAGCAAGTTTGTTTTTATTTGCAAAGAATGAGTTTGCTCTCAAGGGATGTTAGGGGGCTAGATAGAACCAACTAATTCCAGAGCAAATGGCCAAAGCTTTAATTTCTAAGCAGGAATAGCTACTGGGCTAGACTGCCTGGGTTCACTTTCTAGATAGTTCTCTAATTCTTTGTGCTTCAGTATCTTCTCTTGGAAAATGGAGATGAAGATTAGTGAGTAATGCGTAAGGCATGTTAGAAAACATTTAGTAAACATTTAGTAAATATTAGATATTTTACCGACGTTCAAGTCCTTCTCAAAGGAAATAAGGAAGCAAAAAAGAATCTCCAACCCCTTCTTCTTCACCCATGCCTCCAGAACAGAGGGATCTCAGGGGATCAGGGAGGAAAGTCATGGTCCAATTACATCAAGGAAGGCAAGGTTTAGACAGTTTCTTTCCAAACCTTAAATCTTTGAGTTTAAAAGTGTGTGACTGTGGCCTGTCCATCACTGACACTGGATTGTGAGATCCTTGCAGACCCAATGATGCTGTACTCATCTTTGCATCTCATGCACAAGGTGACCTGTGCAGAACAGGTGCTCAACAAATGCAGCAAGTGCAATATGCTGAGGATGGTGTTAGAAGAAAGAAAAATAAAACCAAAGGAGAGGAGGGTGAAGTCATCAATGATTAAAATTCTTCAACAACCAAAGAAGTTTGCTTCCTGATATGCGTGGAGCTACAGCTGCTTGAGCTGGAGAAAAACAAAGAGCTGTGCATTCTCAAAACCTCCTTTTGCTTTCTATGCCCTTGCTGTTGATGAGAAAGGAAGTGGGGGTGTGGGGAGAGGGGAGTTTATTTCAATGGACATGATTTTAAGATGTTGAAAAATGAGTACCACTGGCTCTTATTAAATCAAGTACAACACTCCAGTGATACCTCAGCACTTATCAAGTGGTTAGCTGTGCGTTAGCTGGGCAGAAAGCATTAGAACATTTCTGTAATAGGTGAGCTGGAATTTGTGGAAAAACATCTCAGGGTTGGCCTCGGGGTTAGTGAAAGGGGGAAAATGATATACCTTGTTTACCAGGTGTATAGGGCTGGCCCTCAGCTAGATGCTGAAGTCAGTGAGGGTCTGCTAGCCTGCCTTTGTGGATCCCTTGCCCTCTTTGATGTTGACCCCTCCCATTGTTGTCTCCCCCAAAGACACAGAAGTTCAAAAGCCCAAATTCCCAAGAGACCATTCTCCCAATCCTTGGTTTCTTCGGTAGGTACTGGAGCAATTAATTTTAATGTTGACTGGGTTTCCAGACCCTTCCACATGAGATAGAAGAGTGATGCTGTGTCATGAGGAAGGGAAAGGGTTTGAATCACCTGGAACACTCTCCTCCAGGATGTGGAGCTGAATGGCACGATTAACTCTGAAATAAGCACCCGGGCCCCATATTGTCTCATACTTCCCTTCAAGGACCAGCTTCTTGAGGCTGTAAATAGCCAGTTTTCTCTGCCAAACAAAAGAAAGAGTTTTTGTCTAATTCTAATCTTGTCCACTGATGCCTTCCAAAGCCTTTCACGAACATTCTGGAGTTTTCAATATTCTATTGGAAATGCTAACAGAGCAGCTGGTGGGGCAAGCGATGGGCAGGATGTCATGAATTTCCCTTTGAAACTTAGGGAGGCAAAGATGGCCTCCCTCCTGATAACCCCACCTCCAAGGCAGAGAAGGCTCTGACCTTATCTCATTCCTGCTAATGAGTGGGGTTTGGAAGGCAGATTATACCTTCTATGTCTACACCTCAGCTGTGTATTAACAACTTCTGGGGAAATGCAAACATCTCTGAACACCTAAGCCCCCCTCCTGATCAATTATATCAGAATAGCTGCAAATGGAACCCAGGTGTCTGCATTTTTGGAACTTCCTGTGTGATTTCTATGTTCAGACAAGATTGAGAACCACCTCCAAGGGTTCCAACATGGCCTCTACTTTTGAGACCCTACAGTTGGGACCTGAGCTCCTAAAATCTCTTTTCTTCCTTAGCTTCCATCTCCTGGGTGTAGATATTGTCCTCAACAAATGCTTTATTTATTCAAGAAAGATTTATTGTCCTACTGTGTGTCCAGATGTGGGAATATAAAATCATTCATCACATCCAGTCCTGGCTGTGCAGACGACTGGCTGTGGAGAGAGAAGACACACCAACATAAAAGTTAAAACAGTAAAGAAGGAAGTAAGTAGGATCTCAGTACATTTTGCTGCAGCCACTTGTCCAATGTACACTTAGTGTGGGGTTTTAGAAGAAAGAGCGGTTGTTGGACACAGTGGCATATTCCTGTAATCCAGTAGCTCTGGAGGCTGAGGCAGGAGGATCACAAGTTTAAGTCCAGCCTCAATAACTTAGTAACTTAGACCTTCTCTTAAAATTGAAAAATAAAAATAAAAAAGGGCTGGGGCATAGCTCAGTAATAAATAAAGTATCTGCTGGTTCAATTCCCAGTATAAAAACAACAACAACAACAACAACAAAATGAAGAACAAGAAGAAAGAAAGGTGTTATGGTTTGGATGTGAGGTGTCCCCCAAAGGCTCACATGTGAGACAATGTGAGACGGTTCAGGGGAAAATGATTGGATTGTAGGAGTCTTAACCCAATCAATGATTTAATCCCCTGATAGGGATGAACTGAGTGGTAACTGTGAAGTGGTAGGGTGTAGCTGGAGGAGGTGGGGACTGAGGCATGGCTATGAGTATATATTTTCATCTGGGGGGTGGACTCTCTCTGCTTCCTGATCACCACCTAAGCCATTTCCCTCTGCCACACTCTTCCGCTATGTTGTTCTTGTCTCACCTGGAGCTCTGAGGAATGGAGGCAGCTATCTAGGGATTGAAACCTCTGAAACTGTGAGCCCTTAAATAAACTCTTTCTCTTCTACAGTTGTGCTGGTCAGGTCTTTTAGTCACAGCAGAAAAAATCTGACTAAAACGAAAGGAAAGGAAAAGAAAGAGCAGTTATTGTGGTGACCCTAGGAGGTGTCAGTAAAGATGTGGGTATTGAAGATGTGGAAGACTTGAGTACTAGAAAGAGAGACAAGGGGGAAGACAGAGGCCTGGAGATGGCTCCCCGAGAGGCCCAGACAAGTCTTCATGCTGGGCTTCACTGTGTCAAGGTCCTCCTCACTTCTGGAACATGCTGTCATTTTAGAGTGAGATTATCTAGCTCTCACCTTCTGAGAATCCAGAGACACTTGGAAAGAGAATTGCACTGTGGGTTAGGAGACCGGATGAGGATGGACAATTCTCAGTCCCTCTGGTCCTTGGTCTCTTAAATGTGAGGCAGGAACTAAGAAAACATTAAGGTTCTCTTTCCACCTGAAATTTTCTAATTCAGGTCAAAAACCATCAAGCACAGAGTCTACATTTAAAATAAACTTTAATGGAGTAAAACTTATATACAATAAAATGCACTTAAATTCATCAAAGTGAACACTTTGATGAATTTTGACAAGTTTATATATCCATCCATCACCACCACAATCAAGGTAGAGGACATTTCCATCACCTGAAGTCTCTCTCTGCCCCAGTTGCCACTTCCTACCACTCCCACATTAGGTAACCACTGATCCACTTTTGATCAGATTTATCTGATCTCTCAGATTTATCTCTCACAGAGTTTAATAAATGTAATCTCACATAGTCTTTCGTGTTTGTATTTTTTATTTAACATAATATTCCAAAATCCATATACCATGACCATATTGGACAGGAGGGAGTTGGGGGAAGGGAGCAGGGATGGGAATGGGAAAGACAGTAGAATGAACTGGACATAACGTTCCAATGTTCATATATGAATACACAACCAGGGTAGCTCCATATCATGTACAACAACAAAAATGGGAAGTCGTACTCTATGTATGTATGGTATGTCAAAATACATTTTACTGTCACATATAACTAAAATAAAAACCAAATAAAATATTTAAATAAAAATTGGGCTGGGGATGTGGCTCAAGCAGTAGCGCACTCGCCTGGCATGCACGGTGCGTTGGGTTCGATCCTCAGCACCACGTAAAAATAAAATAAAGATGTTGTGTCCACTGAAAAAATAAATATTAAAATATTTTTAAAAAATAAATATTAAAAAATATCTCCCTCTCTCACTCTCTCTCTCTCTTTAAAAAAATTTATTCACCAGTGTTTATTAGTCCATTCCTTTTTAATGTTGAAGAATATTCCACTGAATATATATACCACACTTATTTATGTAAGTCTTCTGCTGATGGGTACTTGGGTTGCTCATAGTTTGGAGCTATTTTGATTAAAGCTGCTGTAAACTTTTATGTATAATTCTATGTGTAGATATGTGTTTTCATTGCTCTTGAGGAAACACCTAAGAATGGAACTATTTGTGTGTGGTTGTCTGATATAGATAGATAGATAGATAGACAGACAGAGGGAGTGTGTGTGTGTGTGTGTTTTAACATTATTAAATATTGCCAAGCTGTTTTCTTAAATGGTTATTCCATTTTTCATTCCCAGGATTAATGTACCATTTGCTCTTTATCATTGCCAACACTTGGTATTGTTGTTGATTTTAGCTCTCTATATTCTGTTTTGATCTTAGCTCTCTACATTTTGTTGTGGGTTATGGCTACAGAGAAAGGGACTGAGGTGCCCTTGGAGTATTTAGCTATTTCATGCTGTTTAGGTCCACGATTGGTTCAACCTTATGGGATACATGACCTGGTGTTCTTTCAGGTCCAAATGTGCTGGTTGGTTTCACTGGAAGTCAAGACCAGCTGAGCCAGGTGAGTTGACTCAACATTCACCACCCTCAATGGGGAAAGCTTTAGGTCCCTTTGCAGCCTGATTCCCCAGTCCCAGTATCCCAGCCAATGCCTCTTGGGCTCTCCTAGGACTGCTGACACATTTGTAATGAAGAGAGGCTTACTCTGGGCTCCAGCATGTTTTTCTTCCCACTCTTGCCAATGCTTTTATTTTGTAACATGCTTTAATGAGGGAGGATGAGAAGAGAAAATGAGTGCCAGATGTATCTGGAATGGGTCTGAACAATAATTACATTCTGCAGTGAAATTAAAGAAATGCTCCATTCTGTGTGCTTCTGAAAGGGCTGGCAGGAAAGAACTGTGTGTCCCTGAAAGCATTATTCAAGGAGCACAGCTCAAGATTCTAGCAGGAAAAGTTGCCTTAAAACACCCAAAGAAAGCCAGAGTTTTTATGTGCCCTTGTCTTTTGGAAAAGAAAAGAAAATTAAAGCTCAACAGGGTGTGAATATTCACATTTGTCTCACAATGGATTCCTCCCCACCCTGGATTCTAAAACTATAAGGGAAGATGATGTGGGACACCCAACCTCCTCAGCCTTGGGAGAATTTGAATGGGGCATAACATTCAAATATACATATATGGGTTGTACATATATGGGACATATATCTTGTATACTACTAGTGACAAAGAACTGGAGCTGAATTTGAGCTGCATCTCTGGTCTTAGAGGGTGATTACCAGATGGCACAGTGCTGTTGACACTCCCAGGGAAAACTAGTGTACCCATCTGGTCCAGATGCTCCCCTGAGAAGGTGTATCCTCTGCCTTAACAGTCCTATATTTCATTTGTACTCCTCCAAATGGCCACCTCTGTCAACTTTATATGTGGGCAGCAGAAGTCAACCTGAAGTGTCCATTGGCTGCTGCCCATCCGCCTCTACACAGAAGTCTTATCTCTGCCCTGATACTTTGTGTGGACAAAACATCCCCTGAAACGATGGACACAGCTTCCAGGACCCGGCATTCCTTAGGAGTGACATAGAAATGTCCCCTCCCCACAACCAATGCCTATAGACCCCTAAAAAGATGTTAAAGTCTGTGCCTTCCATAAAAAGCAGAAAACACATTTTTAAGGACCTATTCATAATCAGATTTTCTGAGTTCAAATTGTATGACTTTCATATTCAGATTCCTTACAGAAACATAACTAGTGATATGTACTATCTATGTATTACAAGAAATTGGCCGACATGATTATGAAAGCTGAAAAACTCCCCAAACTGCAGTACAAAGGCCCAGAACCAGAAGCCCAGGGTGAAATTTCCAGTCAGAGTGAAGGCAGGGCACCAGGAGAATAGACTTTCTGTGGCTCGGCCTCTGGTTCTATTAAGGCCCTCAGTGGATTGGATGACACTCTCCTCTCCATGACAATCTATCTTCTCAGTCTACTGATTCAAAGGTTAATCTCACTTGGATGTACACCCCATCCCAGCACATACCCAAAATAACATTTAACCAAATGTCTGGCTACCCCAAGGCCCAGTCAAAATGACACATAAAATAAACCTTCACAACCTTGAGTAAAGTTACTTCATCTCTCTGTGCCTCGGTTTTCTCATCTGTGAAATGGGCATGATGATGGCAACTTCCTTCCCACCTGATTGGGGAGAAGTTTAAGGAGGCCAAATGTACAAAATACCTAATGAATGCTTGGAATATAATGAGTACCCCAGCTCCCAGGGAGGGGAGAAGAAGGAAAGGAGCAAGTGGGAAATAGAGAAGCACTTCCTGGGCTAACTTACTTCTACCTAAAACATTTTTCCACCTGTGACTTTGGTGCCCCTTCTTTTCTTACTCTGTTTCTCCTTTACAGAAGCTCTAACATGGACAGGTAGAGAGGGCATCAGAGATTTCCTCTGGGCCACATTTGCTTTACCTTTCATTTTTGTTATCTTTCTTCATTAAAAATCTTAGTGTTCCGCTCAGACTTTCTGATCAGACCAAGACGAAGAGAAATGGGAAGGTCATTGGGACCTTGTTGTGGGCTGCCTGGGTGTTTGATATTGTGGGGATGGAGTGACTGCCTCCAAAACCATCTAAATGCTGTTGACAAAACAAGGAGCCAAAGGCATTGCCCCCGTGCTCTTGGAGCTGCTGTGCTTATTCAATGACGATGGCATGAAACAGCCCCGTGAAGACAGTTATGCAGGAATATCGCCGGCGGCTGGGGATTGTGCCTTTGAGGCAAGACAGGGAAGCAAGAGGAATCAGTGGAGGAAATGGTTTATGTGAAAGAGGTCTCCCCTTTACACACAAATATCTAAAAACTATTAATTTGGGGCAGCAGCAAGGAGGAAATACATGAAAGGGAAATTGATTTCTATTTAAATGGTATGTTTTCATCACCTTTCTTCGGAGTCCAAGCATTCATCTTTGAGTACCTGTGTTAATTGATTTCAAATGCAATTCAAAGAAATCACTGTAGAATAATAAATCTCAGGGCAAAAGGCTAAAGGAGGAAACCTGAACAAGAAAAGGTTGTAACATGAGGCATTTAAAAGGTGTGTCTCTGTCATCCCGAGGTGAACTTGGGAACAGTCCTCTGATGGGAGGTGGGAAAGTCTAGGCGCAGAAGTATCTTAGTTGTTTGTGTCATGGATACTGCCTTGCAGAGAGTGCCAACTTCTGGGTCACAGCCTGGAGCTCAGGTGGCCTATCCCCATGCATGCTGTGGGACTCTCTAAAGGAGGAAGGTGCTCGTGTGGCTGCATTCCTTCTTCTTTGCTGTCCCAATGCCTTCTTTCCTATGGGTCCCCACAGGCCTGGCAATCCTCTTCTTCCTAAACTCGATGTCCATTCTTCCCTAGGGGGAAGGCATGTGGTCAAGTGAGTCCTTGGAAGGTATGACGGAGTCATGCTAGAGACCCAGATCCCTACAGTGACCAGAGGAATGAATTTCACAGTGGTAGGAATCTGAGCTCTGTGGCTGGCCAGAGTGCGAAGGTGGACCATTTGGGTTTTATCCAGGAGATCCCCTGTGGGTGCCTGGCCACCTGTGCTAGAGTCTAACCATTGATCATTCCTGGGAGGGCTTGAGAGGTGGCATAGGAACTGGGCTGCAAGATTGTACAAGAAGAAAGGGCTCATGAGGGCTTTTACTCAGTAGCCATGCAGCGGCTTTCAATGTTCTTTTCCTGGGCAGGAACACAGCAGATAAAAAGGAGAACCACAAATCCATCAAAATGCCTTGTGCAAAGAACCTGAATAATCAAAAAAATAAAACACAATGTGCCCACTCCTGAAAAATAATTCATGAAAGCAAGGCTCAATCTCTGAGCATTGGGTCAGCAGGTGGCGTAACTTGGAAGGAAAGAGCAGATGGTGTGGTGAACCTGCCGGAGCCCAGAGGATCTGGATTTGGAGTCTCACACCCCCTTGGAGACCAACGGTGTCCTGGTGGGCTTGTGCAGTCGCTGGCTGCCATGTTCATATAGGGCACGATGCCATCTGCATCAGCATCAAATCTTTATAATTACCCACTCAGCATTCCTGGAACTCTGTGGTGGCAGAACTACTCCCTGAGCAGGACAGAACACTGTCCAAGGGTTTATCTATACATGATTGAGAGCAGGAGTTTGATTCTGAGAATTAACACTTTTATCCAGAATGGATCTACTTAACCCAGAAGCAATATCCATATAGGATCAAAACACAAAGCCATTTCAGTCTGTTTGGGCATAAAAGCAGTTAATCCAAATTTCCAATGCATAGACAAAGTGTCCCAAGACAGACTGAATTATTAATGAACCCGATGGTTTATGTTTTGTATAGATATCAATTCATTCTTTATGGCAAGCATTTCAGTAAATATATTTTAAAATAAAATAATCATTTCTGTATTATGTAACATGAAATGAACTGGGTCCTCATGGCCCACATCTCTCCCCTTGCTACCTCATTCATTCATTCATTCACAATCTCTGCCCTCATGGAGTTTACTGTTTGGTAGAGGAAGGCAAACATTAAGCAGCTAAGCATGTCTCCCTGTGTTGTAGGGATATAATAAGAGAGATTTAGAGCACAAATCCTGGTTCACTGGCAAAGCCAAGTCCAGCTTTCATTTGCCCCTAGACTGTTAAGACGTGGTCTCTGTTTCCCTCTCTCTCCCACCTGCCAACCGCCCACGTGGCCTATTGATTTCTGACCTGCCGTGATGTAAAATGACACAGTAGTGATATCATTTGCTGGAATGCTGACAAAGGTGAAAGAAAAGCCCTCTGGCTCATGCTGAGAGTCCCTTCTCTCACACCCACTGTCCACTGTAGCGGCAGAGACACCTCACGGAGGGAGGAAGATAAATAAAATTTCCATCAGACCCATTGATCTCCCCTCTGAGCAATTTAATAGGAAGGTGGAGAAGCGACAGGAAAGAGCCTGCTACCCTTTGCTCTTTGACTAACTTCTGAGGGATGTAGACATCCCAAAGTAAATATGGGACTAGCTGAAGCCATACTCCCTGCTTGAGAGTCCTTTGGTGACAAATCCCTGAGTCTCTAGCCCCAACAGAGAGAAAAAGGAGGCAGGATACGATCTGAAGGCATTAAGAGGCAGGACTTGAACGTATCCACCGGGTGATGGGGGAGAGGGATGTGGCTGGTGTGATTTGTGCAGCTTCTCCCTTCTGAGCACTAGCAAGGGGGGTGAGACTCACAGCCAAACTCCCGTCAGGCAGCCAGGAGAGACGTGAACAATGGCTCATCCTCCTCCCGGCAAAGATCAGCAGGCACCCGGGGATGTTTGCCAGGCTTCCCTCTGCATCGTGCAAAGTACAGCTTCTCTTAAAATGAAAACTAACCTTTCCCCTGCCGCCAGTGGGTTCTGTCATCTCATTCCTTCACTCCAGGGTCTGCACTGGGAGGATGGCTGAGCTCTGAGCTTGTATCCTTGGTTTCTAGTTCAAAATTTTTATCACACTTTATGAAACTCCAGTGGGAAAATCCTCTGCCACTCTACATAACACCTGGGAGGGAATCAGGGGATGGGGAGGGGAGGTTCTGTTCTTACCAGAGGGCAGGGAGTAACGTGGACCAAATGTCACTGAGTTCCACAGAGGCCTCTGTGAGTAGTCAGGACTGGCCCTCACAGAGAGGACAGGGCTTTGACCTTGTTCCTTATGGACTCTTTCCTCCTCCCTTGCAAAAGCTCCTCTCCTCTTGCCCCTGTAGCCACAGCCTCCCGGAGCCTGATCTTGGATCTCTCATTCGTCCTCCAGCAGGCCACCATCCAAGGGCAAATTAGGCTTTAGCTGTACTCCCAGCCTTGAGATGCAGGGAGGAAGCTTAACTGAGGGATCAGCTTGTGGATGCCAGAGGACATTTTTGGAGGCTGGCGCCTTCTGATGGTGCTCAAAACACACAACAGAGCTGACCAATCATGAGCATCTTTCTCGGGGCCCTAACTGTGTTAGGTATTGCTGTACTTGAAGCCTTCAGGGCTCCTTACTGCTTGTCCCTAGTGAGGCAAGGGAGCATGCTTGCCACCAGTGGTAGAAAGTACCAGAATGGTTCCCCCTCATTCTAGGTAGCCACATCATGGTTCTCAAAGCTTACTGTTGGTGCAGAAAGCCCCAGAGTAAGTTTCCCATGGCAGTGAAACTTTAGAGATTGGCACACAGTTCTCCCACCAACCCCGCGGCTGCCCTTCCCTGGGCTCAGTCTTCTAGTCCTTCCGCTGGTCTTCAGGTCCTGTTTACTCTGAACCTCCAGGTTGGCTTCAGGTGTCACGTTGAGGACGATATGACCTCATCATGCTAGCAGGGGTCATTTCATGAGCAAGTCAAGAAAACCAAGGAGCTGGTCTCTCCACTTCTTTCTTTATCTTGTTTGTTTATGTTTATGTGGTGCTGAGGATTGAACCCAGTGCCTCATATGTGCCAGGCAAAGGCTCTGCCACTGAGTCACAACCCCAGCCCCTTCTCTACTTCTTTCATCTGGGGAGAATGTGGTTCCTATTTTGAGGATTTGGTAGTCATCCAAGTGGTACTTTTTTCTCCTTTGGTGCAGTCATATCTTCAACATCATCCAATTCAATTACTTCAACCGATATTTGCTGGGCATTTGTTATACGTGAGGCTCTGAGAAGACAGCTATAAACAGTCTGATCTAGTCCCCGCACCTCATGGAACAATTCATATAAAGGATGAAAGGGGACGCAGGCAGGAAAACAGAACCTTCTAGTACTACGTTGTGATAAGGACATTGGTATGGAAGGCAGAGGTTGCAGAAGGACTTAGAGCTCCTGGTGGAGGTCAGTGAGTAAGAAGTGATGTCCAATCTCAAGCCTAGAGTGTAAACTGGAGTTAGCAGGCCAAGGGAAGGCGAGAAAGACAAGTGAGCAAAAGGCTACCGGCAGAAGCAGGAACATAGGCAAAGCACCGTGAGGCACTGCAAAATGTTTAGGATGGCTGGAGCTGGGACACGCGATGAGGGAGGAAGTAGGGGCAGGGGAAAGCCTGGAGAGATTGGGGTGCAAATGACAAAGGCCTAGAAAGATTGACTGAGGGACTGGACTTCATCTTCTCCAGACTAAGGGGAAGTTTCAAAATTAGGGAACAATGAACTTAGGTCTGTACTTGAGAAAGATCTTTCTGGCTGCAATAAGAAGAGGGGGTTGGAATGTGGAGTGAGACAAAGCCTCTCAACTGTAAGGCTAGGTGCTGATGGACCAGGCCCTCTGGGCCAGGCCAGGAGATTTTATAGACACTGAACTCCTTGTCATTGGATTATGTGTCTTGCTCTCACTTTGTATCCCCAGCACCAGTCACATAATAGTTGGGTGAAAAGTGTTTTTTACAAGCATACGTGAATGAATGAATGCTTTTAATAAGTGAATGTAAGACCGAGTCTGTAACTTCAAAGTTCTTATAATCTTATTGCAAGGCAAGATTATCCCACATCAAACAATTAAAGAACAGCACAAGATGGAACCTAATTAAGTTCTAAATCATCTAGTTCAGGCTATAGTGCCAGAGTTTCAGAGAAGGGAAAGATCAATGTGGGCTAGAGGAGTTAAGGATGGCTTAAATATAATTCCCTGACATTCCAGTACTGCTGGTCTTAACACTAAAGAGATGAGAGCCAACAAGCAGAGCCTTATCTACCCACTGCTGTATGGCAGACCACCATGATGCAGGGAGCTGAATTAATAACATTGGCCTTGGGGGTTAGCACTGTTCAAGTGGACTTATCCTTGTACAATTAGTAATGGGCTCTGATATAATTAATTCTCATCACATTAGTTTTCTGAGGTTTTTTTTTTTCTTATTGAGATAAAATCCACTTAATGTGGAGCAGTCATTTTAAAGAATAAATTTCAGTGGCATTTAATACATTCACATTGTTGTGTGTCTTCCACATCATGAGCCAAAGCACATTCATCACTCCAAGGGAAACCCAGTTTTCCTGACCTAGTAATGCAGTGTGACAGGCTGGATAGAACCCTGGAGAACAGGGCCTTGAATTCCCATCTGAGACCTGTGAGGAGTTACCTCAGATTTGACTCTGAGCAAGTCACCAGTGATTTTTCAACCTCAGTGTCATCATTTATAAATTGAGGGAGTTTAGCTAAGATGATACCCAAGATGTCTTCTAGCTTTATGCCCCTGTAATTCTGAGTCCGATTAACATAAAAAATAGACTTGTAGATTTATTACAGTATGCAAAGCATCATAGTGAGAGTGTGTGTGTGTGTGTGTGTGTGTGTGTGTGTGTGTGTGTGTGTTTGGGGTGCATGTATGTGTTTTAAGGGGCAGGGATGGGAGGAAGGGGCAAATAGCTGAGACTCAGGTGGGACCAGAATGATGCCTCAGTAAGGAGAGTGGAGCTGAGGGAGATAAACCCACAGGCTTTCCCATTTTTTGTTCAATTGTATATGTTAATGTTTACATCCTTATTGGACTATGGTTGGAAGGGCTTGTTCCAGAGCTGCATGAGATTCTGCTAATAAGTTGTTTATTTTCTAATTTCATATGTAGTTCCATCTTTCTTTTTCTTCCTGCCCCTGATCTTTTATTAGAACATATCAATTTCTCTTTAAATATCTCATGGAAATAACATATTCCCAGTTCTTCAAATAGTTTCAAACTCAAGGCCTTATAGTCCAAGCAAATGCCTAGAATCTTAAATCTAATGGAACAAAAGAGGGACTGTCATGTGCTAAGTCGTCTGGGTTCATGAGGAGTCTTCTTAAATTCAGTTACTATTTAGAAATAATCCTGGGCTGTGATGGTTAGTTTTCTGTATCAACTGGACTGGGCTAAGGGATGCCCATAGGGCTGCTAAAAAATTATTTCTGGGTGTGTCTGTGAGGGTGTTTCTAGAAGAGATGAACATTTAAATCACTAGCTCAGTAAAGATTTGCTTTCACTAATGTGGGTGGACATTCTTCAATCTGTTAAGTGTCTGAATAGAACAAGAAGGTGGAGGCAGGGAAAATTTGCTATTTCTTCTTCAGCAAGGACATCCATCTTCCTTCTCACACTGGTGTTTCTGGTTCTCAGAGTTTGAGGTAGATTCAGATGCAGACTTACACCATCAAACCTCATGATTTCCAGGCCTCCAGATTTGGAATGAATCACACCATTGTCTTTCCTGTTCTCCAACTTGTAGATGGCAGAGTGTGGAACTTCTCAGCCTCCATAACCATGTAAGTCAATTCCTACAATAAATCATATATGTACATACATATATATATATATATGATTATATACACACAGACATATATACATATATAGTATGTATGTATCTATATGATTTAATCATATATAATTTAAAATATATATGATTTAAAATATGTCTCATTATTAGTTCTCCTGCTCTAGAGAACTCTGATAATACACTTGCAAACATCTGAAGCTCCAGATTTGAGAGACTATCTCAAGATAGAACTACCTCTACATGCTAATTCAAAACTAGATCTAAAACTCTTGACCTAGGAGCCACATGGTTATTTCACTGGTCCTCTAAATTATAAGAGAAAAAAGTACAATTGAAAGGCAGAACAAATGCATACATAGGTGATTAACAGGACAAATTCTGGTATAAGACTGCCTGGATTTGAATTCCAGTTTATGCACCTAACCAGATTATTTAGGGTGACTTAGCCTGCTTTGTGATAGTCACTTAATCTAAATTATGCTGCAGTAACAAACATTCCCCAATCCTCAGTAACACAAATAAACACTCATCCCAGCTCAGAAGGCTGAGGCAGGAGGATCACAAGTTCAAAGTCAGCCTTAGCAATTTAACAAGGTCCTAAGCAACTTAGTGAGACCCTCTCTGAAAATTAAAAAAAAGGGGGGCTAAGGATGCAGTTCAGTATCCCTGGGTTCAAGTACCCCCTCAAAAAACAAAAAACAAAAAACAAAACCCTCTGGTACAAAGAGGTATAAAAATCCTAAAGGAATGAATTATCAAAAGTGAATATACCTATGTAACAGCAACCCAGATCAAGAAATGGAACATTACCAGCACCTTGAATTCTCCTTTATGCCTCTTCCCTGAAGATAATCACTATAGAGTAGTTTTGCCAATTTTATAGCTTTTAATCAATGGAATTACACAACATATACACTTTTGTTTCTGTTTTCTTTTCTACAAAATGTTGTGAGAGCCATTGTGTGACTGTAGTTATTGTTGATTCATTTTCATCAATCTCTAGTATTCCATTGAAGAGTTACACTCTAGGACTGGGGATGTGGCTCAAGCGGTAGTGCGCTCGCCTGGCATGCACGGGGCGCTGGGTTCGATCCTCAGCACCCCATAAAAATAAAGATGTTGTGTCCACTGAAAACTAACTAACTAAATAAATATTAAAAAATCCTCTCTCTCTCTCTTAAAAAAGTTTGTATATATATATATATATATATATATATATATATATATATATATATAAATTACACTTTAATTCATTATTCATCCATTCTAATGTTGATGGGCAATTGGGTTTTGGGCTAATACAAATAATGCTGCTGTGAACATTCTTATATTTATGTCTTGTGGTGTATATACACTCATGTCTGTTGGATTTTCCACATATTAGTCCTTTATGCTGCATGATAAATTGCCCCAAATTTAGCAGTTTAAACAACACCCATTTATTAGCTCCCGTTTTGGTAGATCTCTGATGTCTGGTGTCACTGGGTTTTTTGCTCGGGATATTACAATGCGAAACAGTGTCAACTGGAATTAATTCTTCAGTTTTAGGAAAAACTCCACTTCTCAGCTTCTTTTTGTTGTTGGCAGAATTCAGTTCCTTGTTATAGGTCTGAGGTCTCCATTTCCTAACTGACTGGCAGCCGGGGGTGTTCTCCACAACTGGTGGCCTCCCCCATTCCTGCCACCAAGGGCCAGCAATGGCAAGTTGAATCCTTCTGCTTTGAATCTCTGTGGCTTCCCCGCTGCTGCCATCAGAGCAAACACTCTGCTCAGGTGATTGGATAAATGCCACCTGGATAATCTCTTCCTCAAGGTCAACTGATTAGTAACCTGAAATACACCTTCAAAATCCCTTTGCCATGTACCGCAGCATAATCACAGATGTAGGTCATGATATCCCATCATAGTCATAGTCCCTGGATTAGGGTAGGAAATCTTGAGGTTGTCACTTTAGGATTCTGCCTATTTTAGGATATATACCTTAGAATAGAATTGCTATGACATAAGGTGCACCTGTGGGTTCAAAGACAGAACGTTGTGACAGAGATTTTTCCAAAATGGTTACACCAGCCTGTCCTCCAACCAGCAGTGTTAGTGTTCTCGTGTCTCCCCATCCTTGCCAAGGCTAAATATGGTCAGTCTTAATATGGTCAGTCTTTTGTTTTCCTGGATGGTACACAGTCCTGTCACATTGTGGTTTTAATTTGCATTTCTCTGATGGCTATTAAGTTTGAGTGCATTTTTATATTTATTGACCATTTGGATTCATCCCTGGTGTAAAAGTGTCTTGTCCCTTGAACCATTGGGTCAACTGTCTTTTTCTTGTTGTTTTGTGAGACTATCTTTATATATTCTAGATATTAGATCTTTACAAGAGTTGCAAATATTTCAACTGTGATTTGCCTAGTCATTCTTTTTTTTGGCGGGGGGTGAGGGGGTCCTGGGGATTGCACTCAGGAGCACTCAAACACTGAGTCATATCTCCAGCCCTATTTTGTATTTTATTTAGAGACAAGGTTT
Source organism: Marmota marmota marmota (assembly GCF_001458135.2). NCBI lineage: Eukaryota > Metazoa > Chordata > Mammalia > Rodentia > Sciuridae > Marmota > Marmota marmota. Next base: position 11,964,647 of record NW_025999990.1, on the reverse strand, counting down.
CACTGAGTTGATTAGCACTTTGCTTTTTGCTGAGGCTGGCTTTATATTCGCGATACCCCTGCCTCAGCCTCCTGAGCTGCTGGGATCACAGGTGTGCACCACCGTACCTGGCTGCCAAGTCACTCTTAAAGATGTCTTTTGATGAGCAAAATTGTTAAATTATGATGTAATCCAATTTATTAATATTTTATTTTGTAGTTAGAATCCTTTGTATCATCCTGCTTTAGAAATCTTCACTTATTCTAAAATAATGAAACTATTTTTCTGTTATCTTCTGGATGATTTTTTGTTTCCCAGTTATGCCTATAAACTCTCTGAAATTGATGCTTTTTGCCTAGTTTTAAGGTTCATGTTTTCACCATATGAATATCCTGCACCATTTATTTTAAAATGATGTCCTTTCCTGCTGGTTTACAGTGCCATCTTTGTAAAAACTGCAGTGTCTGTATATGTGTGAATCGGCTTCTGAACTCCCTATTCTGTTACGTTGGTCTATTTGCCTATTCTTTTGGCAATTACACACTGTCTTAATTATTGTAGCTCTGTAAGTCTTGGGATCTAGCAATAAAATTTCCACTTTGATTTTCTTCTTTCAGTGTTCAGTCCTTGCAAGGCTAGTATATACTTGGTTCACACTTACTTTGAAGGTTGAGCCCTTTGGGTTCAAACTCCAAACATGGGGCGGGGATTAATGGCCTCCATGTACTTGCTAGGCCCTGAACCCCTACCAGCCTTGAGGTTTTATTCAGCTTCTTATCCTTTGTCTCTTCTGAAATAAGCAGAGACTCTAATCGTCAAACTTGCCCTTCATTTCCTGGTACCATTCTAGACCTTCTTCTCTCAGATCTTGGCATCATGGTCTTTAGTGCCCCTTTCAAACTGATGTATTTTAAGTTTTGTTGAGTTTCTCTAGTTCTAAGTGAGAACTTTATTCTGAATGATCTATCCAGCTTGCTATTACCAAAGGCAAAACTCCTTGTCCTCTTTAATGATTTAGTACATTCAGATATGTTCATAACCAAATCCATTTTTAAAAAAAAAAATTACAAAAAAGGCCTCTCAAGTCTCCATTCACTGGGGTCATCATGTAATTTCTGAGTCATACAATTAACATGACTGATTCCTGATGGGAAGCCAACAGAATGTCCAGTGGCTGGCAGAAGTCCTCTCCCCACCTGCTCTAGAGCAGAGGTGCCTTGGAAACCCATTCAGAATCTTGGGCCCACACAGGAGGTGGAGCAACCCACACCAGAAAGTTCTGTATTGGACCAGCCCGGACAAGAGAAGCAAGTTGGTTCTAAGTTTATGGAAGAAAGGAGAGGAGGAGAAAGCTCACTGACTACATTTTTCACTTTTCAAGGCACATCTTTGAGAAGCACCTTATATAGATACTCATGTCATGTGGGCTCTTTGATGTTCTTCTGAGTAGGCTTTTATGTGCAGAAGAGACTTTCAGGTTTGGTTTTAGAAATGATATTTTCAACTTATTAGTATGGAATGAGTTCTTATTATGTGGCAGAAACTATTCTAGTGGTGACATGAATTTGTTATCTTATTTAGGGCTCTGTTAATACCCTGTTAACATCAGCACTGCCTCTGTACATGAGGAGGCCGGGGAACAGCCAGGTTAATATACCTGCTCAGGATCACACAATAATTAAACAGCCATGCTGAGTGCTAAGCCCTGGAAGACTGGCTTCAGCTACCAAGCTCTTAACCACTCTATGCTACTATTTCTCCTTAGAGAGCCAAATTTTAGAACCTATTTCTTCCTTAAGCTTTTATCTTTAACTTATATATCTCATTATTCCATAAGCCTAACAAATTCTAGCAACCACTTTAAGGGCACCTTTGATTCATGGTTGGTCCCATTTATTAATGTGGTTAATTAAATGCCTTAAAACATTTTAATCTGTGGTTGTAAATTTAATATGCTTTGCTTTCTTTTTAAGTACCTCCCTTGATAAACAAAATCTTCCCAAATACTTAAATTCTTATAAATCTAATAAATTAAACTTAGAAATAGGGTGACTTTAAGATCTCCTACATTCTCTAATGTGATGTTAATTTTGTAAGATTTCCTCCTCAGATCACAAGTGTCATGAATCACTCAGATCACATTTTAAGCTGATATCACAAGACTGAACTGTTACTGCACAAGATAATTCTCTTACACATTAAAAACTAAAGATACCAAATACACACAGAATTCCCTAATCCAACAAAACCAATGCTATTTTTGGCTTGATACTTTTAAACATTTATATTTTTAATTTATATTTTTAAATGCTTATATGTTATTTAATTAAATGTTTAAATAACTATATATTATTAAGTTATTTAATATACTTTTAATTTTTTAAAACATTTTTTGGGTTAAAACATAGTTGCACTGTAAGGAAACAATTTTGTCTTCCTGAATAAATTTGGATGTTACCTTCCAGATTTTATTTTCCTCTACTAGTTGAGGTTTCTTAAATGACTAAGGTATAAACCATAATTTGACCAGATTCTTGTCTTCAACCCCTAAAGCCACTTTCATAGTCACTATGTTATGATTTTCCAAACTCAAGAATCAGGCTGTCACTTAGCTCTGCTCCCATGCCCACCTCCCCCAGTCTGAGTTAGGAGTTTAGCTAATTTTTAAGTCACAATGTCTATAACTTCTCCTCAGGTAACCACAGACTTGATTGGGTTCAATAATCTATTTGCCACTCTGTTCCATTCAGATTTATTTTTTCTTCTTTTTCTCTCTTAGGTCTATGCAACTTGTGTGGATATTAATATAACAACTGATTGGATTCTGCCCATCTCCTTTGTATTACTGAACTCGAATTATAACTTCTTCCAGCAATAGTCACACCACGTACATGACGGTCACCTACACGCCCACAGCAATTTTAGGCCCACCTGGTGTCATAGATAATCTATTGGCCAACTTGAAACAACTCTTAGATGCATAAATCTCAACATTTGCCTAGGTGAGTTATAAGAAGGTTGAATAAGAACATTTGCACAAGTTAAATATTGCAGTGTTTGCTAAGGAAACATGTTGGATCGAAATACAATTCCAGACGAGCTTGGGGATTATAAATGAGTCAGTGGTAAAATGTCCACCTTTATGTCCACTTCACCAGGAAAATATCCCCTTACCTTTTTTATTTTAAGATTTAAAAAAAAAAAAAGGTAAGGGATTCTGAACTTCATTCCCTTTTCCTTCAGACTCAAGGCTTAAGCCCCTTGTACTTGAATTATCATAAAGCCTTGGTAATTGCTTGAACATGTTAATTTATCCTGCAACTCACTGGCTTTATCTGACTGTATTTAAAGGATTTAAGGGGTGACAGGGAATAGCTGAAGAGAGGGTATTTGTTCTGTAAATGGGGAAAGTATGAGTTCAGAGATGGATGTGTTAGGACTCAATTTGCTTGAAGCAAAGAGATGAAGTGGCCCCAGGCATGGCTGGTGTCCAAACTGGCCTGAGGGCCCCTCCTGTCTCTCCTGCAGCCCTCCTCCCTAATGGCTCCTCCTGGAGCTCAGTCTCTCCCTCCCTCCCTGCTTCCCTCCTCTCTGCTCCCTCCCCTCCCCTCCCTCAACCCTCCCTCCAGACTGTAACCTAGCCAGAGAGGTAGATCACCACCTCTGCACCCCACCATCTTATTATCTTTTCTACAGTCAGAGCCAGAAGTGGTTTGAATGCACATATTGATAGTCACAGTTGGGACTGCATAAGCAGAATAAAACCAGTAAAATAAGAGCTAGTGGACAGTCAGAGACCACGGAAAACCCATCGATTGTTGCTGCCGTTGCTGCGGCTTCCTTCCGAAAGGCAGAAGGAGTGCAGAAGAGCTGAGCTCTGGGTAATTTCTAGCAAACAATGTGCTGTAGAGTGTTATTTGTAGGTCCTGAAAATCGAAGTGGAACCCCCAGCTCCCTGTAGAACATGCTTCGTTAGTGTGGAACAAAGGGCTATTGCTGGCCGGGTGCAGCAGTTCCTGCCTGAGGCATCGTGGGGGGATTGAGGGGGAAACAGGTGCAAAAGAAGCTCAGGATGCTGTGCCCATGAAGACAGAGGGGCCCCAAGACAGAGGAGAGCCACCCGCCTCCTGGCACTAGTTAGGTCAAAGATGCCATCCTACAGGAACTAGCTGTGGGACTTTCAGTAGCTGTTGGTCCCAGAGTTCTCAGTTTTCTTCCTGTTTCTTATGGGGATCCAATATGATAAAATATGATAAAATGATACAAAATCATCTATTTTGTATGCATTGTATGACTTTAGAGATTTTCCCAGCATCGCCATGGGGCAGAAGTATGTCTCACGGACAGCCTGGCCACATCCCAGAGGAAACAAGTGGCACATTCCACCAGGGTACCTGGAAAAGAGCTTGATGAAGGGACTCTTATAAAGTGGGGATGGACTAAAGAAACCCAGCAAAGGACGACAAGGTTATCCAGTTCTCTCCCTGGGCTAACACAGTGGAGAGAAGTTCCCTGCAAGGTCTATAGGGCAAAGGAGGAAGCAGGTTCCAGAACTTGGAGAGAGCTGAAGCTGCAGCTATGGAAGAGGGCTGCCTTGCAAAAGCTGTGGCCATTGTTAGAACATGGCCACTCTGAAGAGCCCTTGCAAGAAATAAGTGACAGTGGCAATGCAGAGTGAATAATGCCCTGACCTGGCTCTCCCCCTACTGCCTCTCATCTCCTGGCAGAGACTTGCATTTGCCAACACAAATGAGAGCCACAGGACACAGAAGCCCATTCCAGTCCTTCCAGGTCAACATCCTGGGACCAGGACATCTAAAGAAGTTTGATTCTGGAAACGTGGGGCACAGTTCTACTGCTCTATGTCCTCAGGAAGCCCCTGGAATTTTCCATATTCTTCAATAAACATCCACTTATATTCCATTGGTCCACATTAGACCCTTGGAAATGGACAGTTTGGAACATCTCTGTGATTCTCTGGGTCTCTGCTTCATGCTTATCACTTCACGATGACATGATCCACACATCTCATCATTCTGTCCTCAGTGTTCAACACAGTCTCTGGAACCTCAAGGATACTTAATAAATTGGGAGTGACAGAAAGAATCAGTTAATGGTGACCTGACCACTCACTGAAGATAGTCAAGAGGGGACTACCTCTTTATATCTGTAGGCACAGCCTTCCGAGGGTACTTCCTGAGCAGACCACATACTCAGGAACCTTCAAGTGACACAGCACATGTCCTCTGATGTCTCTGTCCTGGGCACTCCATTGTGCCCCTTGAATCTTTGGAGCACATCTGCATTGTGACATCTGAACTTGGCCTCTGCGATCTCCATATCCCCCAAGAGCTCCTGAGAACAGGGCCCATCCTGTCTCTCCCTTGTCATTCTCTTGTCCAATGGAGCAATGAATAAACCCAACCCCCTTCTTACAGATGAGAAACCGTCTCAAGCTGATTCTTCAAGATCCTCCTACAGAGCATACAACATGGGCTTCAGCCTGCGGAAAGGAAAAACGCTGTCTGCTCCTATGGTCTCCCACCCCCAACCTTCTCACCATCCCACAGCCAGCTGCTCAGAATGCAAGCCCTTTAAGAAAGTCTTGATTTAAAATGGGAAAGAGAGAAGAAAAAAGAAGAAGGAGGAGACACAGAAGGAGAAAGAAAAGGGAAAAGAGCAGGAGGATAAAAACAGAAAGGAGAAGAAAGAGGAGCAGAAGGAGGGAATAAGAAGGAGAAATCACGACTTCAAGCCCCTAGAACTGATCAACAGGAGCCCCAATACATGTGCCCACACTCCAATTCCTTTGGCCACTGGCCATACTTGCCAGATTTCTCTGGTTGGCAGAGACAGAGACAAAACTCTCCTGCCCCGCTTCGGGGGTTTTCTAGATAACGTCCAGGGCTTTAAAGAATCATGGAAACTGGGCCTTCTCTTCAGAGAGTACACAGAACTCTTCAAAGGGTAATAGGTAGTTAGAGCCACAAAAAGGCACATCTCTGGAGCCACAGGAATGCTTTCTTTGACCCACAAAGACATTTTTCAACCAAGAAATGAGTTACTGTGTTAATCAGTTGCAAGATTCACCCATGAGTAACAAACCCAAAATAAAAATGCTTGAACAAGACAAAAATGTATTTCCATCTCATTTTAAATTTAGCTAGTTAGCACAGTCCTCCAGGGCATCAGGGAACCAGGCTCCTGCTGTTTTGTTGGTCTGCCATTCCTAATGTGTTTATTTTGTCCATGGACTCCAAAATGCTCACCAGCCCGTCTGTACACCTGCCAGTACGGAATGAGGAAGATAGGAGGGAAGGCAGGGCACAGTCCCTCTTTTTTAAATAATTAATTAATTAATTAATTTTAATTATGTATATATGACAGCAGAATGTATTTTGATTTATTGTACACAGTTACAGCACAACTTTTCATTTCTCTGGTTGTACACGATGTACAGTTGGACCATATGTGCAGTCATACACGTACCTAGGGTAATGATGTCCATCTCATTCCACCATCTTTCCTGTCCTCATGACCCCTCCCCATCCCTCCCTCCCCATTGCCCAATCAAAGTTCCTCCATCCCCACACCCCCTACCCTGACCCCATTATGGGGCAAGATAAGGAAATTTTCTCTTTTTTTTTCTACTTTCAATTTATTGATTGCAATTTAGTCTCATGGAAAACCTCAGCTGCAAAGGACATTGGGAAATGTAGTCTTTGTTCTTAGTGGCCTTCTTGCCCAACTAAAAATTGTTTTACTCTGGAAGAGTGAGAAAATATTTTTAGGGATAATTAGCAGCTTCAAGTATAATTGTCAAAATATTAAAACTGGGATAATTTTTGTAGAAACATATGCTTTTAAGCTTTCCTTTAAAAAATTAGAGGATCTGACACTCCTGGGAGATTTCTTTTCAGGGTAAGAATCAATTAGATTGATAGAGGCTAAGCTCCTTCCGAGGGATATGGTTTCCCCCAGTTCTTCCCTGATGATGGTCTTAGGGACAGCACAGCATGATAAAGTGACAATTTGGATTAAATCCAGCCCCAAGGAATTAATCTTTTTCTAACATTCCCTGTTCTACCAAATGACCCACCTCACTACCACCACAACCACCATAGTTAGCACTGTAAGGACAACAGTGCTTTGAACCAACATTAACTCACAGGATTCACTTGTTCACTTGTTCAGCACACATTACACAAGAACTTGTTATATGCTAGTACCCAAATTGGCCCAGGAAGACAAAGATAAATACAACACAGATCTTGTATTCACAGAGCTCTTAGTTTGTTGAGATGTTTATATTTCTTCTCTTTTTTTGCAGATTATCCTAAAAATTAAATTCATTACTCCATTAAATTAATCATGGTGAGCTCAACACCATGATAAGAATTGTCAGGGAGATTTGATGTCATATATAAACAAATCACTGCTGAGAAGCAAGAGAATAAATTAACACAATGGAAACAATCAGTTGTGAAGTTTCAAGATGGGGATCTGGGAAAGGTTCCTTTTGTCACCTTTGTTCCCACTTTCCTGGATGTATGGAGAGCAGCATGCGGTTTTATGGGCTAAGAAGCCATGCTTTCCCCCAAACATATAGCATGTTTCTGCAATTTAAGGAGACAGAAGGCAATACTTCCCTAGAATTTCCATTGTTTTGTGCTGATGACCAAATCATTGTCTTTGAGTCTGGAAGAGCCAACTGTAGAATGTCAGTCTGTGGATCACCACATGACAAGCATTTAGGGACTAGAATTTCAATTCTGACTCCATCACTAAGTAAAACCTGCATCTGACCTGTAAAGGAGCATGGGGCAAGCGCAAGGGGAATGACCACATTTGTTCTGGTTCCTTTAGCATGGACTGGGAGACATGACAGAGCCTAGTCCCACCTCACCCCTGGGGACTCTCTGAGAGTATCAGACTACTTAGTCATTGCTTTGGAATCACACAGATCCGAGTTTGAATCTTTTCTTTACAACAAACTCAATGGGAGACGTTGATGATACAATTTAATCTTTCTGCAATACAGCTAGTTTCTCTTTAAAGTGAAGATGATGATGATTAACGACACAAGATTGTTGGGAGAACTCATTGATTCATTTAGCATATTTTTGAGCTCCTACCATGTTTTAGGGACTATATCTTAACACTGGTAAAACTGTCACAAATTCCTGTTTTCCTGCAATTGATATTCTGGAAGGTAAACTAAATGAATAAATGTGTCATTAGTGTGCTATTATGTGCCATTAGAATATTATTATAACAGAAGCCGGCAGAGTTTCCATTGTACCTCAGGAAGAGCAAATACCCTGTGGTGTCCTTGGAACCAAAGAGGAAGGCTATAGTCCCAGGGCTCGAAGGGAAAACATCCTGTTCCAGTTCAACCCTAGATTCTACTCACTCAAGAGGGCTTGCAGTTTCTAAGAAGACACCGAAGGATTACTGAAGAATAGACACCCAATACATATGGTGGAAGGAAGGACAAAAGAAAGGGAAATACTTAACCCATGTGCATAAAACACGCATGGTGAAACTTCAGGCCCTGAGATATTTGCAGAAGTAAAACTTGCAGTGGAAGGAAGGCTCAGTAGTTCTCTTGGTCACAATCAGAAAGATATGGACTCCCCCTCCCTCCAGGTAATGCGACACCTGCCTTGAAGCCTTCTTGTTTCAGAAAGAGTACACAAGAACCTTCTTCTGCCCTCAAGAGAGTTAAACTCTCTCTCCATCCTATAACCACCATGCCAGGAAGGCAAACCCTCCGTGTTGCAGAATCTTTCTTCACTTGGGACACCTGCATGATAAACTGGGTCAGCGACTCTGGAGAATGTTAAAGTACTCAGCAGTGATTCTCTTGACAGACTCCTGGGCGACATCCCCCACAGGCTGTGGGTGCAGGTGGAAGAGGGGAGGGGAGGTTTTGTTCCCAACACCTCCTCTCTGCCAGGCAGAATGGGGAGCACGTGAAGAAGCATGTGTGCCTGGCACAGCAATGAAGGAAAAGGAAGAACTGTGGTAGCTTGAGGCTCACACCTACTGGTCAAGGATTTCCAGAAAAACCAAGCCCCACTGGGATGGAGTTCCTGGAAAAGCAGTGGGCAGCAGTTCCACAGTCACCCCGCAGTAATCAAGGTCACTAAGCAGGGAGCAGGGTACCAAGCAGGTCTCATTTTATTCCAGTACTATCAGGGTAAGAGTCAGTAGCCCTGTGGTTTATTAGCTCTCAGCCACCAAGGCAGGCAGGAAGAAGGTCTAGAAAATTCACATGACTCAACAGAGCTGCTCTAAAACAGGATGAAATGAGTAGGACTTTGTGTCTTCACTCACAGCTCGAGGTTATTTCTAAGACCCCTCCCCCTTGCATTTTTGCTTGGTTTGAACTTAAATGTTTTCTTTAATATATTAGTTTATGAAGGTTTCATTGATTATCATAAGATAAATGATGTCACTTTGAAAAACATTTTCTCTCGTTCATCATTTTAAATAAAGGGGATGATACATCAAATGGTAAAAAACTCTCCTTGGGTTTGGGTTCGTTCTGTGCCCATATATTTTGCAAAAATAGATTTTTTTTCAACTCACTGGAAAGAGACCCAGAATAGGAAAGAAAAATGTAAGGGTTCCCTCTGCTCTTCTTGCCAATTTCCGTGAAGCTGAAAATCCATCTTGCCTGGCCAATGTGGGCTAATTGCCAAATTGGGTCGCTGTCTCCCAGCTCTCATACTTATTTAGCTTTTTGGATGGCCTCCAGACCTGGCTCACGAAGGGCCACAAGGGGGTTACAATGAGCTTTTTCCTAGGGCTTATTCAAGGGACCCCAGTACTAAGCCTCCTGTGCCCATGGCAGATGTTTGCTCCAGCAATAAATCCCCCTCTCTGCCATTGAGCCCGTCTGCCCGTGGCCAGTCCACATGGCTAGTTGTCTACTTGGCTTCACCCACTAAGGTTCATGGCCTAAAGTCAGACTCTTGAGGTGGGGGAGAGGTTGAGGCCAGTCTTCCCTTAGGTACCTTGAAGTATAATTTCATATTCGAATGCCCATTAGCCATTTAGAGACAACTGTTGGGGAAATGGCATCTGTTCTGATGATGTAAAATGCCATTCAAGACTTCAGCCCATATCAGCTTCCTGTGTATCCTCACTCAGGACCTGGCCTCCAGGGTGCAGGGATCAGTGCCCTGCACACGGAGGTGGAAATGAGCTGTGCCCCAGATCTGCCCATAACTTAATGTGTAAACCAAGCAAGTAGTTCCCATTCCACATTCTACACAGAGCTGTTGTGAGGACCAAATGAAACCATGTTTCTCAACCATGGGAGATTTTAGAAAAGACCCCAGATAAACAAGACTGGGGTTTGAGTGGGAAGCAACCAGTGCCTTTGGGGACAAGAAAAGCCCTTCTTGCTCCCCGTCAGAGTCATCCAACTCAGTATGGGTCTCATATCCACAGGGAGTCCTTAAATAGGCAGTTCCTGAAATACTTTAAATGGGCAATTCCAAAACATAGTTTCCGTGGATTACTTCCCTGGTGGAAAGCTGCCCACAGACCTGAATCCATTCCAAACTTCCTGTTTCCAGGTTCAAGGCTGCACAAGAGGACCTGGCTTGGCCAATGCTGCTCTCCTTCTATACAAAACAACCTTTCCATCTAGACCAGCCCGCTCACTGTCCCCAGAGCACACATTCCTTTTTCCCCACTGCTTTCCCTAGGGTCCCTCCTTCTTTGGGTCTAGATTCCATCTCAAAGCTTTTTAGGGCATTTTCTGTCTCTAGCCCAACCCCTGCAAGCCGCCCTCCCCTGAGAGGAGTACTGATAATTCCCACTCGCTAGGCAAAATCATGCCCTACCCGCGTGTTGGGATCTTTTGAACTGTTATTCAATTTTTGGATGAAGATTGAACTTCTTCTGGGCTTTTTATCTTGTTTCTGCAAGTAGGTTGGGAGCTCCTCAGGGGGCAGGAACTGTGTCTAATTCATCTTTGTATCCCCTGGCAGGCAGTAGGTGTTCAATCAATGTGCACTGAGTGATCAATATGAAAATCATTCTATCTCCAGAACTTTGTTAGGCTCCAAATAAACCATAAAAAGCACAAAACAGTCCCACTCGTTGGCCTAGTTGAGCTCTCGTGTGCTGTGGTTACAGGCTTGGAAAAGAACCCTGTACCCCGATTTACCTCAAATCCCTGAAATGACGCTAAGTAATTCCTTACCACTAACAGAATCAGAAAGGTGAAGCCAGGCAACTGGCCTCAATTCCCTCCTGCGTTCATCTACTCCACCTCTGCTGTTCATACATGACTCCTTGTAGCTTGATAATTGCTAAATTATGGAGTGTCTCTTGAATGCTCAGAGCTATTCTTAGACTTTCCCCTATGCAAACTCGTTGAGATGGGCTCTACTCTTCACTTTACAGATACCTTAAATGACAATGACATCAGAGCTCAGAATCACTTAGCTAGTGGAAGCATGATTTGACCACCCCAAACCCCATCTTGTTCTAAAATCCCCCATTTTAAAATTACCATTAAACTACAAGGTGGATTCTTCATCTCAGGGGGATGAGGACATTCCAAACTATGGGACCTGCGTCATCATAGGTTCCAGAAGCAGGATGCAATGCTTCAATGTGGCTACTCCAGAAAAGAGAGGAAAATTCTGATACCCCACTGACACAAGTCAATCAACTCATTTAGAGGATAGAGCATATCTTTTTCTGGGCCACACCACAAAGGGTGAGTGGCATGCTCACATGGTATTATGGAAAAGTCACTATTGACCAATAAGACATCCATAGCACTCATTCATTTGCTCATCCAGACAGCAAGTGTTTATTGAGTGTCTCCTATATCCCAGGCACCTGCGAGAAAAACATAATAAACCCTTGGCATTGAGGAGCTTCCTATATAGAAAGAGAATGACTATAAAGGCACACAGTCACAGAGCTAAGTCCAGAAGAGGGCCAAGTCTGCAGGAACGGGATGGAGAAGAAAGCCACCAGCTTCAGGAAGGTGGGGAGGCTCTCCATAACCTGCTCTCCACTCTCACACATGTTCCTGCATGTGCATCCCTGACACCAGTTTGCCTCTCCCACCTCCCCAGCCTCTTCCATTATGCTGACAGATCCCACCACGCTCTTGAGAGGAGAAGGGAAATTTGACTGACAGCTCAGCTTAGAAGCTCTGGGAACTGCCACAGAGATAGGATGGCAGCTCTGAACCTTCTGGAGAGAGCAAAATGTGTGGGAGAGAAAAAAAGAGAGGAGAGAATGAGAATGAGAGAGAACATGGAATAATAGACCACTTACCTGGGCAAACCTGAGACAGCATTTCTCTGGCTCTCGGGCTTTCTGGAATACTCACTCTGGGGTTACTTCTAGAAACAAACTCAGTGTGTACGTGCATGTGTGCGCATGCACACACACACACACACACACACCCATCAGAGCCCCATACTTCCTCACTAAGCTCAGTGTCCTTATCTTGTCCTCACCATATATACCACAAAATGGTCCAAACCGCAGCTGAAGGATGGTTGGGAGCTTCTCTGGATCCCATAGGCAGTTATGCCTATTCTCTTGCCTAAGAAACCATGACAGAGAAGTTGATCCAGCATACCCAAGTTTGTGACAATAGAGGAAAGAACGGATCAATTAAAATGTTCATATTTACTCAATGAATAATAATCTTGAATGAGTGAATAAATGAATCTTTCTTGAGTGATTCCTATTTCCTAGGCCTGTATAGGAATGTTTTCACTCATTTTAATCCTCACAGTGACTATGAAGTCAGGATTATCATCTTCATTTTGATGACAGAGATCATGAAGGTCAGAGTGGAAATGTGATTTTCAGAGATAACACACAAATGTTGGTAAGTAGTCAGACGGGACCTTCTGTGGGTTCCCCACTCCTCCTTAGATGATTGTTGACACCATGTGCTCTTGCTGATGGTAGGCATATGTGATGGTAGGCAAATAGGAGATATGGCTTTTATTCGAAGGGTTCACAGATTAGTGGACATAACATGCCTTTCAGATGGTAGGGGAGGGTGAATAAATCCATCTATACCGGAACCTATAATGGAGCATATCATATAGATGCTGGAAGGAGGACTGGGTGACGGCCCAGGGTCTTGACACAGGCACTGTGGAAGGACTGGAGGTTTCTTAACAAGTGTCAGACTGGTCTTCTGCAGGTCTATCAGCATGATCAATGGAGGAACAAAACAGAAAGCCCAGAAACAAAGTACAAAAATAATTCACTCTATGATGAAGGTGGCGATTTAAGTAAGTAGACACAGAATGACTAATCAAAAAAGAGATTGGGGACAACTTTCCATTGGATAAAAAGAAAAGCTACATCCTGGCCTTATTTGGAATAAAAAAAGTAAATTCCAGAGGAAATAAGAATTTACATAAAAACAATTCTAGAAGAAAATGTAGCTGAATATTAGAAAGCCTAATTGTTTTCTTATCATGTTTGCAAGGGAATGATTATAAATAGAAGAACAGATAAATTTAACTCTATAAAAAATTTAAATATCTATAAATAAAATCAAATACCATTAAAATTTAACAATCAACTGGGAAAAAAGCATTTGAGACATTTATAAGAGAAGACATTAGAATTTTTAATATATAGAATACATACATGATCAATAAGAAACGACACTTCGATTAAAAAAAACTGGCAAAGGACATATGTAATTCCCAAATATAAAATGCAAAAGGCCAGTAGGCCTATGAAAAAGTGTTCAAACTCACTAAATATTTCAAAGGTAAACTAAAAGTTTGAATCAGAAGAGTGTGGTTTGTGTTATTTCATTATAAATTTTAGATAGTAAATATATTTACCTAGCTCCAAAATGAAAAATTAAGAATACAATGAAAGGTCTTCCTCCCACCCCAATCTCCTTAGAACTCACCACACGCAAACAGGTAACTACAGTCATGCATGTCTTGAGTACCTCTCTTATGTCTCTTTTTATATGTACAAAAAAATGACTGTATGCATAATCATTCATAATTTTCATCCTTTTAGATAAAATAAAGCATACTGTATAGTATACAGCTTTATGCTTTGCTTATTCTTCTTAACAATTTGCATTAGAGAGCTTTTCATGTGAGTGTATTAAGATCTTCTTCCTTATTTATCATTAAATGATTTTTCATTGTATAGATATAATAATTTACTTAGATGGTTTCCAATATTTTAGTCTTATAAACAATACTACAATTAAGAACTTAAACATATGTCATTTCTCAATTGTGCCAGGGTATCTGCAGGATGAATTCCAAGAAGTGAAATTACTGGGACCAGGGACCCTATGCATTTTTAATTCTAAAAGCTGTTTGCAAATTGCCTCCTATAAGAGTTTTATCAATTTACACATCCATCTCAGTGTACGAGTGTGCCTGTTTCTCTACACTCTTGCCAACAGTATGTTATCAAACTTCTGGAATTTACCAAATGGCTTAGGAAACTTTGTATTTCTCCTGTTATAAGTGAATTTGAACATCTTTCCCTAGATTAAACAGTCATTTTTTTTTCTTTTTTTATGAAATGTATGTTTATGCTCCCTTTGTTTTCTTTAAATCATAAAATCTAGGGAACATAAATGCACAAGGTTCCAGACACAGACTAAGTAAGAATAAAAATTGATACAAACTTTCTTAAAGGATCATTTGGTGACTTATATCAAAGCCTTTGCATGTGAATATTCTTTAATCCAGAAATTCCCCTTGTAGAAATTCATTATAAAAAGAATCATAGATATACAAAAGTGTACATGTATAAGGATGTCCATCAAGTCATTGCTTCTAACGTCAGAAAAGTAAACTTTGTGCCTCTCTGGGTCTCCTGGTTTTCATCCGTTTCTCTTTGCTCTCTGCACCTTTCTCCTGCATCTATCTTCAGACTCTTTTCTGAAGCCTGTCATATTCAACCACTGATCATTGCCTCAAAATGCCTGCCTCATCGATGGTAGCCTCGGTGGGGAAGAAAATCAGCATTAGCTAACAGTTTTACGTCTGAGCCAGTGTTGGTAACTGAGTCAATTTCTCTGATTCTCAATCTCAAATTTCTAGGAGAGGGACTGTTGTAGAGCCAACTGTAGGGTGGGCTTTTGGTCTAGAAGACTGTAGGCTTTGGAGGAATGGGCACCATGCTTCTCTAGTAATATTTGAAAAAGAGACATTTCAAAGAATAGAGCTGAGCCCTGGCAGGTAGAGCTTTGGAGCATCAGAAGCAGCATCTTTCTATTGCTTCTACCTAAGCTGCTGCCAGGACTTCAGAGCTGGGAAGAAGGGTCCCACTCCCAGAGCTTAAGGAAGCAAAACTTATCCAGTGGGTCATAGATTTTATTTATCATATTACAGTTAATATTTGTTCAGTAGGTTGGCATCCCCAAAACAAAGGCTGTCAAACTGAGCTATGATTCCTGTGATTTTAGTGGTTGAACTGGTAGCCACTTTTTGGGAAGAGGGAAGGAAAACACCTCATCCATAGTATGTATACTTCCAGAGATACAGCTTTTCCAGTGTTTTGAAAGCATGTGCAAAGCCTCCACACCAGTCTCTGTGTCTGCATGTGTGTGCATATGCATGTGTGTGCAAGTGCACAAAGAAAAAGCTTGCATTTTTTTTTTTTTTTGCTGGAGAAGAAAGGGCTTCTGGCAAGTTGAAGATTTTTTGTCAGTTCGTCCTAAGCCCAGGTTCAAGAGCCATTTCAAAGTTAGAAGACTTGAATGATCTGATGAGGTGGGTGAAGTAAAAGAGAAATCTGCTCAGGGATTTCTAGCTAGGGAACTTGATTGAGCTATGCTACTATGGACTGATTGATCCATGCTAGTTCAGAGAAGGAAGGAGAGAGACAGAAATCAATATAATTGGTTCAAGATCATGTTGATCTTGAGATCACATAGGTCTGCAGTTACTGTGGGTCTGGAGATGCAAAGTGAGTCTAGCCCTGAAATTTCCGGGTTGGAGCCTTGTAGGTCAGGTTCCCCCCAAAAGAGAACTTGAGACACAAGACATGGGCACTGTAGTTAGTTGGCAGGGGATGCCAGAAAGTAGAGTGAAGAAAAGGGGAGAGAGATAGGAAAGAAGAAAAGCCAGTAAGGGGTATGTTTCTAGTTGCTCATTGAGATGGGAAAATGGAGCACAGTCTCACTGAAGATTCTCTAGGGAACTAAGTATACAGCAGTTGAGAATTATTCCCTGAAAGAATAAGAAGGTAGAATGTTTATCCACCGGCTCAAGCCTCCCGTTAGCTAAGGATTGCACCCATGAAGTATTAGCTCCTCCATACTTCCTACCCTTAAGCTGGGCCTTCCACAGCTTCAGAAAAAGGCCTGAGGCAGGAAAGTGGAGAGACACCACAAGCATCCTCACGTGTGCACAGAGCCACTTAGCCTGACGGCACTGAAATCCAATGGGTTAAGAGATGAGGCATGTCACTCGAGAGCACTGTGGAGTCTGGGGTGGGGGTGGGAGGGTTGGCACCACGAAGCAGATGAGATTGGTAAGTCTAGGAGAAGAGGTTAAGTACAGAACCTCAGGACCCAGAAGAAATGACAGAGGGGACCAGAAAGAAAGGAGGACAGCAGCCAAGGGAGACATGAGTATGAAGAAGGAGAGAGGTCAGTGGTACAAATGCTGCAGAGTTCAAATGGACTGAGGGCATCGCTGACCTTGGTAGTGGGAGTGGAGATAAAGTCTCCATTACTATTGGAGACAAGTAGATGCTTTTGTGGAGGGAGTAGGAAAGCACAGCCACTCGTTGAAGAACTTTGTTTTTAAAGGGAAAAAGAGATAGGTTGGAAATGTGGGAGTGGGAGCAGTGGGTATGCTGGTGAATTTTAACAACTGACTCTCCAGAAACAAAAATGAAGTCCTTGTTTGTAGCATGGTGTTGATGTTCACAAGGTAAATACTCCTACCATGGCAGATTTCAAGTTATCAATGTGATATCAACTGTCTTGCAAATTTCCTGAAGTTATACCAGTCAGATTTTGTATGCTGGTGAGTTAAGGCCAGCACACCACTGGGTGGGAGATTAAAGAGTGTTACTGTTCTCATTATTGTTAATAGGGAAAAATTTTAATTGAAGGGACCAAACTAGTAGAGGAGAGATTGGAAGATACAGGAGCAAGAAGACAGTTAACATCAGAGACCCTGCACCTAATAGAAGAAAAAGTAGTCCCAAATCTCCATCATGTCAGATTATGCCGCACTTCCTTAATAAGACTCCTATAGAACAAGAATTAAAATCGAGAATCAATAAATGGGATTAATTCAAACTCAAAAGCTTCTTCTCAGCAAAAGAAACAGTGAAGTGAATAGAGAGTCTATATTTGGGAGCAAATTTTTACCACATGCACATCAGATAAAGCACTAATCTCTAGGATATATAAAGAACTCAAAAATCTTAACACACACACACACACAAAAAAAAAAAAACAATAAATAACCCAATCAATAAATGGGCCAAGGAAATGAACAGATAATTCTCAGAAGATTATATTCACTCAATCAACCAATATATGAAAAAGTGTTCAACATCTCTAGCAAGTAGACAAATGCAAATCAAAACTTCTCTAAGATTTCATCTCCAGTCAGAATGGCAGCTATTAAGAATACAAACAACAATAAGTGTTGGCAAGGATGTAGGGAAAAGGGCACATTCATACATTGCTGATGGGACAGCAAATTGGTACAACCAAACTGGAAAACAGTATGGAGATTCCTTGGAAAACTGGAAATGGAACCACCATTTGACCCAGATATCCCACTCCTTGATTTATACCCAAAGGACTTAAAAACAGCATACTACAGGGACACAGCCTCATCAATGTTTATAGCAGAACAATTCACAATAGCTAAATTGTGGATCCAACCTAGATACCCTTCAGTAGATGAATGGATAAAGAAAATGTGGCATATATACACAATGGAATATTACTCAGCATTAAAAGGGAATAAAATCATGGCATTGGCACGTAAATGGAAGGAGTTGGAGAATATAATGCTAAGTGAAGTTAGCCAATCCCAAAAAAACAAATGCTGAATGTCTTCTCTGATATAAGGATGCTGATTCATAATGGGGGTGGGGGTGGGAGGAATAGATGAACTCTAGATAGAGTAAAGGGGAGGGAGGGGAAGGGAGGAGACATGGGGGTAGGAAATGATGTCCGTGGAATGAGATGGACATCATTACCCTAAGTATATGTATGAAAACACGAATGGTGTGACTCTCCTTTGTGTACAACCAGAGACATAAAAAATGGTGCTCTATTTGTGTAATATGAATTAAATGGCATTCTGATGTCATATATAAGAAATTAGAATCAATAAAAAATTTTACAGTAGAATATTAAAAAAAAAGAATATGGTTAATATCATTGGAACCAAGCCCGGGAGAAGATGGAAGGCACAGAATAAGAAGCAAAATGATTGTTTTGGAATGCAGTAGAGACCTGAGAGAAGTTCATGAAGTTTGGAGGTAGATGATGGAGGTGTTGGGAAAAAAAAATTAAAAAGTCAATGGCCGGCAGCTTTGCTCCTGAGGACAAAACTCTTCCTTGGGAGGGGACAGGTGAGCTTCCTGGCCTGCCCAGGGATTTGAGTGGTGGGAGTTTTACTTCCCATCTCCTGTAACAAAGAGATTGCAGACAGGCCCAGAAGGTTGTGAGTATGACAAACTGTCTCATATTTTTAAATGAAAAAATGATACTTCATCTTTCTAATGACAGAGAACTTGGAGGTGGCTTAGAGTAATATATGCCTTTTTTAATTCCCAGCTTGTCATCTCTGGGCAATCACTCAGTGAAGGATGGAGGATCAGACAAAAGGTTAATAGAGCATCAGGCCTTTTTTAATTGAAAAAATGACTGAGGGACCCCACAGTTGACTGAGTGGTAATAGTATCAGAGACTGTAAGTATGTTCCAGAGACTATGCATTTGGGGTCGGGTAACAGCCATCTAACTATGTCACTAAACCTCAACAGCAACTGGAGTCCATTCCCAAGGAGGTTAAAAAGCCATACATGGTATTTTTTTTCTAAAATTATATGTATTTTTAAAACTCTACCTTCCTCATTTTTTATTTTTCTTAATTTACGGTTATCTCTGAGAAATGAACACACCATGTGTTGGCCCAATTTTTATCATTTCTTTTTTGTCAATGTATCTGATCTAAATTTGATCAGATTTTCAGTGCTCATTCTAGGCAAATTATTGTTTATTTTTATGCTTGGAAATAGAAAAAAATAGTTACAGAGTGCTTTCTGAAAAGATCCTATGTGAAACAGAAAAATCAGTATTTTTTTTTTTTTGGACATAAAAATGAGATAATGGTTGAGGAAGTGCTCTGAGGGTGCAGGTGTATATAGGAACTTCCCCTTCAACATGTCTTCAAAAGTGCATTTGTTCACATGAGAATTTTCAAAATCTTTCAGGGCTCCTTGGAACCTGCAGCCTTTTGAGTCGTGTGCTACACAGGGCTTTGTCCATGAAGGGGTGGTTATGAGAAAGACTCAGCCTTCTGGCTGGAAAGGGGGCTGCCATTTAATGCTGTGTCTTTCACATGTGGCCTTCCAAGGAGCCCATTCAGAGGAGGACTTGGTGAGTTGGTCAGGCAATAGGAGAGTTAGCAACGGAGCCAATCAGGCCAATCCAGGAGGGCCCAGTCCCCTCACAATAATGTTTTTGTGCCTCTCTTGCTGACACTTTCATAAGTGGAGAGAGAGGCCCTGGAGATATAGATGCAGCAAACATCATGCACCTCCTCCTGAATACAAGACCCAGGGTAAAGCAGAGAATAGACATGTGAGCAGAGAGAGGACTTCCCAGCTCATGAGAGTTCAGCAGCTACTAACAGAAACACTTCTGGGTCTTTCCAAGCCTCAAAGCAGTTTTCCAGCCTGATTTACCAGAACATGTGTGCTAAGCAAACCTCTTACACAAAAATAAAAACCTTTCTGCTTAGGAGTGGAGTGAGAATTTAATTACAGTCATGTTATCTCAAAATTTATCTGCTAGCCAAGCATGGTGGTGCACCCCTGTAATCTCAGCTACTCAGAAGGAGACCCTGTGTCAATTTTTTAAAAAAAAATGGCTGCTAAATATTAGTCTAGAAAGATAATTTTGTTCAAGGACTGTGCTGGTTTTGAAACGGACATGGGGCATCGAGTAATGACCATTGCCATCAAATGTGACCTTAAAACTCAGCCCCTTTGTGAGGGTCCAGCAGCTGTTATAGGAGACATGGCTGTTCTGTTGTTATTCCATCTTTATTTCATGGAAATACCACAATGTTCAAAGACAAAGTAAAATCAGTTTGCCTTTCTGCTTTAAAACAACCCTGGAGTTTTTATACTTCATCATTCTTCTCAGACCCTGAAAACTCCAAAAGTAATTGGGCCTGAAAATAGGCATTTCAGCTGTCTGAGAAGTTAAAACTTTATATTTTTGCCCCAATAAGCCCTCCACCATCCAGAACAGAAAAGAATGGAGTAGATGGCTTGACAACTCTGCCTGGGCATTTCTGGGCCAGTTAATGAGGGGTTAATGGGGCCTAATTTTGAAGGCACCTAGTAGAAACTGTTCCTTTGGAGAACTCATGACAGTACCTGAGCTCTTCTGTGCTGAGATAATGGCTCCCAGCCCACTGTCAGGTGCACAAGGGATCTCAGAGAAATGATATGTACATGGACCCAACGGAAAACATAAAAATAATAAATGAAACTAATAATGCAAAAAGCATTGGGGAAATAAGTAGTCCCTTCTGACATGAGCAGCACTGGAAGCCTTGGGGAGGGAAGGCTGGAATATTCAATGAAAGATGTAAATTGTAGAAATTGGAGCCATAAATTTTCCTTCAGAAGAAGAGGGAGCCAACAGCTCTGTTCAGAGGGAACCCACCTCCCAGGAGCTGGTTTGCTGTTCAGGTTCAATCCAAGGAAGGGAGCCTTCCATCTCTACTTCCCCAGAGGGGCAGGGCTCAGGAGCAGGGAGCGGTGGGGAGGGAGAGGGGCACAGATCAGCAGGACTTGCAATCTGACATCCTCATTAAATTCAATGTGCTGTTTGGAGGGGGCGGGGGCTGCAGGAGGCTGAGGGCTGGTGGTGCAGCAACACCTTGTTAAACCTTCCTTTTCTCAGCTCAGGCCTCCTGTCACTGCCCCCTTCTCCCCTGAGATGGCCGACCAAGGAAATAATGCCACAGTGGTCAAGTGGGAAATCTTGACAAGGATGAACAGAAAAACCTAATGAGGCAAACCTGCCCAAATTTGATCGAAACGTATTTCCAAGTGAGCACAGGGCCACGGGATGGAAACATGAAGATGTTTGATCTGTTTTGCTCTAAAAAGGACAGACAGGAGTGAGAGTGGAAGGGCTGTCTGAAGGGGCAGCCTGTTGGTGTTAGTCATTGGTCTCTGTTGAGGATTTTCTGATCTGAGTCAAGATACCGACTTTATTCAGTTGGTCATTTTTAACTCAGCTCTTTGGGCTTGCTCAGACCTTCTCCAGGCTGCAGCCATCTGGGAAAATCAAATCCAGCAAATTTCATGCTGAAGGAACTTGTCCACACCACCGCCTTTGGACCCCTGCCTGGACCCAGCTCCCCCCACGACTCAGCAGATGGACAATGGAGGCCTTGGAGCTCTAAGGTCACTGCTCAACAGTTGTCCCTTAGAATTGCTTCCTCCATCCATCTGAGATGAGAAGGATAGGATCAGTAGAGGATGGCCAATACACCATGGTCCAGCATGCATCCCAGCCCCAAATGAGCATCAGGTATCATTCAGGGGACAGACCCAGGGTCCCGTCTTATGCCACCAGCTCTATACGTGGCCTTGTTTATTAGTTTCTTAATCATTCACTCAGTAAACCTTACTAAGCACCAAGTACATGCCAGACACTGGGCCTTCAGTAGTGAGTGCAGCAGGCATGGCTGATGTCCTGGGGGGCTTTGTGCAATAAACACCTAACACACGTTGAACACTTGGGGCACGTGGGAGGAGGTAAGATCCTGGCCTTTGAAGCTCTCCATCCAGTGGGACTTCACAAGTGAAGGAAAGATCCCAAGGTAGCCTCTCCCTGTGACTTGACCCAGGTAAGAAGTGCAACTGGGGCCAGGAGTTTTGTCCCTAGCTCCAAGTCTGCTGCTCCACATGGCTGCAGAATGTGGGGAGCACCACTTAAAATGCCTTCTTCTGGGGACACTGATTCCTTCAGTGATCCCAACTGGATTTTTACTTCCTATGTGACCTCACAGACATCCTACAGCCCAAAGAATCCTCATGGACCAGCAGGTGGAGTCCCTGCAAGTATTGTCACCACACTGTCTCAAACCAGCCATTAGTTTCCTCAGGCTACAATAACGAAGTGCCACAACATGGGTGGCTTAAAACCATAGAAGTATACTCTCTATTTTAAGGTTGAAAGTCAAAAAATCAAGGTGTGGGCAGGACCTACTAGATCAGAGATGCTGACTCGACTGTTCCTTGCCTCTTCCAGCCTCTGGTGGAAGCCCTCTATCCTTGGCTTGTAGCTGATCTCTCCAATCTCTGCCTCCATCATTACATGGCATTCTCCTTCTTTTCCCAAGGACACCAGTTATGTTCTATTTAGGGCCCATCCTACTCCAGGGTGACCTCATCTTAACTAATGTCATCTGCAGCAGCCCTATTTCCAAATAAGTCATATTCTGGAATACTGGGGCTTAGGACCTCAATATATTTTTTGAAGGGACACAATTAAAACCATAACACCAGAGCACATGAATAAAATCCCCAAGAGTTCTTCAAAGAAGCTTCCAGGACTGATGTGCTGTAAGGGGAAGAGAAGCAGACCACTGTGTACCCAAAGACACCTTCAATCAATGTTTACTAAGTGATTCTTCCCAATCCTCTGATATCCTCATCCCGGACATCCCTGGTACCTCTTTTAAAATTCTCAATGGTAGCTAAGTCTCTTGAAGACACTGAGTTTCACAAAATCCTCACTCATTTCCTCCCCTAATATTTACTGCACACATATTCTTTGAAAGACACCATGCTAAGCACTGTGGGACCTACAGAATTTTCAAAAACTTGTTTGTCTGAAGTAATGGTAGTAAAAGTAAAATAAGAAAACACCAGGTTATGTATGAGACTGAGGATATACAGCAGGAAGGTGGTGGGCCAGCTCACAAACACAGGCTCAGTAGATGCCTGAGACTGACTCTCACCCCCTGCCTGAATGGATCAAGACCTTGTACCCAAGCTGCCACAAGGGGAATGGGACAAAATACAATCAAAGGGAATGGGGACAAAACACAGTGGGGTTCATTAAAGCTATTTCCAAGCCGTTTAAATAACTGGGAAAAGAGAACCCTCTGGAAGACATGCAAGATGCCACGTGTCAAGAGTTCTAATGAGCCTTGAGGCTCTGCTGTGCACATCTGGGCTGTATCTGTTGCAAGCCAGGAATAAGGGATTTATTCCATCCAGGAGTCAGAATCAGAGAATAACTATTATTATTTAGCATTGATTAATTGTTCTTCTGCTCCCCACCCCCACCCCCCAGGCCTTTCCACACAATTCTAAGAAAATCATTACACTTCAAGGGTTGTCTGGGCTTTGACATCCTGGGTAAAGGAGCTATGCTGTGAGCCCTTCAAGAATAAGCCAGGCCTGTGTGGCCGTGCAAGGGGACCACCCAAAGGAGATGGTCCAGCCCACAGCAGGATGCTCCATGACACCGTTGCCCCCATCCTGGTCTCATGTAGCTCCCAGACCTCACTGTGGAGACCCAAGCAGAGGGACAGAAATCATATACATCTCTTTCTCACAGAGAAAACAAGCAGGCTCTGTCTGTCTTCCATGTTGAGGACGTTGGGAAATGCATAAATATTGCATAATTACTAATCAGGAGGGGTGGCCCTCCAGGGGTAATTATGGCAGCTCGCCTCAGCCACGGTGGTGCAGTCCTGATTAAATGTAACGTGGGAGAGGGCGCCGCAGCAGTGAATTTTCATCCTGACATCCAATAACGCTCCCTGACCCTTTGTATATTGTCCTCCCCAGAGGTCAAAAGTATGAATAAATTATGCTTCTGACAACCTTGACACGGAATAGAGGTGGGATGGAGAGCTCTCTGGGAACAACAACAACAATAAAAAAAATCCCAAAACCTGACATTACATTTGTGGTCGCAGAGAATAAAGGAAAATCCATATCCTAATTTTGCTAAATTTAGGCCTGACGGGAAGATCAGAGAATAACCTTTGACGTGATGTTTATTCAGAAGGCCAGGGGCTCTCGCAGCTCGCAGCCAAGACCCGTGCTCTGTCATTCCCCCGAAGTCCAGGAGCTCCTGCGGCTCACTGATGATTCTTATTGATTAGAAACAATCAACCCAGGGACAGTGCCATCCAAAGGAGTTGGCTGCGAAACGATATTGTTAAATAGTTTGTGGGGGTGCTTCCAGTTAGGTAAAACGTCTGTCCAGAGCGTGGGGCCATCTGTCATGGGTGGGGATCCGCATTTACAGAGACAACGGAGCCAAGGCCAGCGGCCTGAAATCTGCTAAGAGGGGAATTTATGACAGTTCAGCAAAGGAAGGTTGTCTCCTGGTTTAGGTTCTGTCAGTGGATGGGGGAGGAGTGGAAATCAAGGCCTGGAAGAAGAGGAGGGAATTACTCAGGTGGCCTTGGGGAGGCCATCTTTGGGATGAAGGGTAGAGGTCAATGTGAAGAGACCACTCATCCATCCATTCCAGCCTGGAGCCTATCTGCCTCGAGTTCAGAGAACCAGCACTGGGGACATAAAATCTCCCAGATTTGTCATTAGAGCAGCTGGAAACACATCCAGGAAGGAGCCCTGCATCACTCAAAAGGCCCAATTGATGGAAAGAGAGGGACCAACAAATATCCTTGTCCTTGAACATCATGGCCTCAGTTTGACTGTATCAGTGGTGACACAGTAACCTGCTGGGTAGCTAAGTCCAGAAGGGTCCATGTGCCCATAGGCACAGACATTGAACACTATTATATTGCTCCCGGCTCTTGGCAGC
This sequence comes from Marmota marmota marmota, assembly GCF_001458135.2. Classification (NCBI taxonomy): domain Eukaryota; kingdom Metazoa; phylum Chordata; class Mammalia; order Rodentia; family Sciuridae; genus Marmota; species Marmota marmota. The sequence continues at coordinate 11,939,600 of NW_025999990.1, read as the reverse complement.
CCTGTTGACGTGTACATGTCACAGAACAATGCATAGATGTGATTCTGCACGCCAAGGCACTGTCCTGGGTGCTATCCTCTGTTCCTTCCATCAGTCCTTTCCCTGGAACTGCTATCTCTGGATGCTTCCAGGCAGTAGAGGGCAGTGGACAAGCATCTAGGCTGTGGAGTCTGACTATTTAGGTCCCAGATTTGGCTTGCCTTCTTCCTGGGTATAGTGGGTGCTCTGGTGTGCCACTCAGATGTCCCCTTTCTCCAGTAGCAGGGAGAAGTGCCTTGCCAAACCACACTGCGATCCATGGCAAATATAAATAACAGTATTACCTATTCAGTTTCTGTAAAATGTTGAGAGATGTCTGTTTATCATGATTGGTTGCATTAATTTTTTTTGTAATTTTGCATCAAAATGCTATTTATCTTGATTGCTGAGGCTTGGCACCCCCTGGAATTTTGCACCTGGAGTGAGTGCTTCACTTCTCTCATCCTGTCTCTGGCAGGGAGTGTTGGCTGCTGATGGCTCATAGTTAGCACATCTTCAGGAACACCCCTGAGCCAGAGAGAGCTGCCTCGTGCCAGTGTATGGCCTTCTGATGGGAAGGGCAGCCCATACCCAATGACAGATCAACGGGGAGGTTCAAAGGCCCTGCCCATGAACCTGGGACCATCCTGAAGGGCATGCCAGTCCCGGAGCTCCCCGTGGAATTGGCTGTGTGTGTTTCTTGGCTCCCTTAACAAAGCACAACACTGGGTGACTTAGAACAACAGAACTCGGGGCTGGGGTGATGGCTCAGTGGTAGAGCGCTCACCTAGCATGCATGAGGCACTGGGTTCAATCCTCGGCACCACATAAAAACAAACTAATGTATCCACCTAAAACTAAAGATACATAAATAAATAAATAAATATTTAAAAAAGAACAACAGACCTCTATTGGCCCACATTTCTGAGGCTAGAAATCTGAAACCAAGGTATCAACAGGTCTCTCCTCTCCCTGAAGGTACCAGGCCTCTCTCCTAGCTTCTGATAGCTCCCTAACTTAGGATAGCATAGTTCAAATACTCACTTTGGATTAGGGTCCACCTACTCCCATATAACCTCATTTTAACTAATTAATATCTGCAACAACCCTATTTTCAAATAAGGTCACATTCTGAGGTACTGGATGTTAGCTTATAAATTTTGGGTGCAATTCAACCCATAACATCAGCTGAACTATATCCCAGCCCAACCTCTTCGGCCAGCCCCACCCAACCCCTTCAATCACTCCCTTATAGGTTTTAGGCCCAGGGTAGTTTCAGTTATTTTAATCCAATTTATTCCAGATGCAGCTTCAATATAATATCCAGTTTAACACTCTTTTTTCCTTGTGTCCTGGACTTGAAATGGAGGGCACCATGAATCCTCATTCCTTCAGCCCTGGGTCTACCCTTTTCCTTGGTGTCACAAGTCACTCCCTTCTCTGCTGCCTGGGGCAGGGAAAAGCACTAACTGACACTAAGATGCCACTCATTTCCCATGTGACAGGCCTCTGATTGTTGAGGGGATTCTGGGATGAAAGAAATGGTCCCTGCCCTGCGCACTCGCCCCATCCAGTTCCCGCCTCTGGGCAGGTTTAAACCACTCAAACTCAGCTACCTCCCATCATGTCTGTGAGCCCACAGGCAACTCCTGCAGCCTTGCCACCAAAGCATGGGAGACCAGGGTGCTGCTCTTCCTCTCTGCCTTCCTGACATCTCTCTCCAAGTCTCTTCTCCTCTCCCAGCCCCTCAGTCACACACAGGGATAGGATCGATGGGTCTGCCGCATGAGCTTCATCAGCAAGCAAACCAGAAAGGCTTCCCTTTCCACAGATGGCCACAGTCTCCATGAGGGATTCTGTCAAATCTCTGTCCCTTTCCTAACCACTGTGGGGAGAAGGGAATCACAATAGTCTCCACGAACCAAGAGTCCCCAAATGCCTACTGGTTCTTCTTTCTTCCCTGATTTTCAGCTCAACCATTTCCTCATGCTAACTAAGGCAGGGGAGCTGTGAGGACAGGGCTCTGGGATGGGGTGGGGTGGGGTGGCAGCAGAGTCATTTGCTCATCTCTTAGTGGGACATTTAGTGAGGCATCCTGACACTCATTTCCAACTGTCTTTGGAAACTTTGTCATCATTGGTGGGTCCTTCTTACTGATTCTGATGTCACAGACGAGTACCACTCAACATCTTGCTCTAGGACTTTCCAAATGACCTGATTCCCACGCCCCCAGGGATGGTCCTTGGGGGACAATGTGTCAGAATCCCTGGTCTCCCTCCATAAAGACAAGTTGCCCTTGTTGTCACTGTTGCCATGGCCCTAAGGGAGAGGTGGTGTGCACTTCTACCAGTCTGAGAGGCACATTTCTACCTCACTTCAGCAGGGCTTCTGAGGTGACCTTGGCTAATGATCTTCAAGACCAACAAGGGCTGACACTGCTGTTTTCTTCATATTCTATGCATTTTCTTAGTCTAAAATGCTGCTTCCAAGTGGCAGGACATCCCAACCCAATCAGGGACTGATGACAGCAAGGTTGGTACTGAGATGTCCCAGCCTCCTGCATCCCCCTGGCCCAGCCAGGGACCTCCCATCTGCTTGCTTAGGGTCATCTGCAGAGCCCAGGCATGAGCACTATCCCCCTTGGTTTCACAGAGGCCATCATCATCCCCAGGGCCTCAGCGAACACCATTTACTGAATCCTTGCAATGTTCAAGAATTCTGTATGCATCATTTTATTTTATTCTCAACCACCCTAAGAGGAAGGTATTATTATCTGTCTCCTTTCACAGTGAAAAAAACTGAGTCTGAGCAAGGTTAAACACTTGCCAGACATCAAACTCTTCAGTGGTGGGGTCTGGATTTGGACTCAGTTCACTCTGATATTAAACTCAAAGCTTTGTCCTGCTGCCTCCCTGGTGCTTTCTGGCCAATTGCCCATCCTTCAGGAGGAAGAAGGGGAATGTGGCAGAGGAGCATCCCTCAGCATCCCTCCTTGCAAATGGACTGATGCTGGGCTGTCCCGAAGAGAGGGGCAGTCCTCTGTGGCTGGTGTTCGCTGCTGGCGAGGTCCAGCCTGCTTGATTCTTGCCCAGCCCCCTCAATCAGACACTCCCCAGTCTCTTCTCCTCTTCTGGTTTTCAAAAGGTAAGAAATCAATCCCCCGCCAGTTCTGTTGCCTTTGAATTTCAAGCACATATGTTGAAAAGGAATGGCAAATGCAGGGTGCACACTGTGGACCTCGGCAGGGTCAGCGTGTGCAAGAGGGTTGAGTGAAGGGTTCAGTGAATCATTTGTATAAATTTGGAGCCACTGCTTGGATGTTCATACCTCCCAACACTTCATGAACCTAAAAAAAAAAAAAAAAAAAGGAAACAAGGAAGAGAAAGCTAGAAATTGCATTAACATTTTCTCTTATTTCTATTCCTTAGAAAACACTATGTATTGATCAAGAAAATGAACTTGACCTTGAAATCAGCATCCAAAACCTCCCCATCTCATAAATCCTAAAGTGTCCACCTTCAACCTTTTTCCTTAACTCTTCCCGATGCCTGTTCTGGGTTTGGTTCTTCTGGGGTAACTTCTCCCCTCCCTCTTTCCTCTCCACCTTAACTTCAAGGCAAATTCTTGGTCAAATGGCTTTCTTTCCTTGATACCTGCTCAAATATTAGCTGAAGATTTAAATTTGGGGGTCTCATAGGAACTTCTTCCTAGAAATGATCTGTGAAGAAAATACTGCTCCCCAAAGCCCTTCTCAAACGTGACCTCTGGAACAGGGTGGCCCTCTCTGCCTTTTCAGGTGAATTTAAAACCCAAAGAGCAGGATAAATACAGGAACCAGTCCCAGGTGGGGCCACAGGACAGCTAATCTATGGAGACAAAGTGAGTTTGAATAAAGGAACAAATATTCTCCCTTCTTGGGAGGGAAATGGATTCCTCAAAATCCCAATCCAGCACCCCCCCAACTCCAAGATCTCAGTCCTAGAGGTTGGAGTGGGATGTGACACTGAATTTCCTCTTGACCCTGTGGCAAATTATGGGCAATAGGGCACAGATTTTGGAGTCTAAACCTCGACTCAATGACTAGAGTCCAGTTTTGCCATGTACCAGCTATGGAGACCTTCAGGAAAGAAATTCTTTCTATGAGTTTCAGGGGTCACTTTTCTATGATGGAGATAACACAGTAGTGTTTGCAATTTTATCAGGTTTGGGTTCTAAAGCCAGTGCTTAAAGAAAGTCAGAGGTACTTTGGAAAATGCCTTGAATCAGTCACAGTTCAGCAACAGTCTTCCTGTTCACAGTGATCAACACAGCATCTCCTGTCACATAGATCGGAGCCTCTTCTATCCATCAAGAGAGAAAGTGGCTGTCCTGTCTTCAAGGTCCAGGCTAAGTATTATAATTACACTCCATATGGTGAGATGCTATTAGATTTGGAAATCTAATGGGAATGGAATCCAATGGTGGAGAAAAGGAAGTTTATGCTTATCTCCCTTTCCTCCGTGCAGGATTCCTTTCAATAGAAGATATGAGATAACCCTCACTACTTAATCTCTCTCTCTTTCTGAATGCATGCACTTTGTGATGGGTGGAACTGTGTCCTTCTCTGAAAAAGATATGTTGAAGTTCTAACCCCCAGTACCTCAGAGCATGACATTATTTGGAGATAGGGTCTTTCCAGAGGCAACCAAGTTAAAATGAGGTCACTACATGGGTCCTAATCCAATATGACTAGGATCCTCATAAAAAGGGGGAAATTTGGACACAGAGACACATACAGAGGGAGGGCCTCATTAAGACAGGAAGAAGAGGGCACTCTATAAGCTAAGGAACCTGAAGCTAGTGGGTAGGTCATATTCTCCCACATGGCCCTCGGAAGGAACCAAGCTTACTGACACCTTTATACTGAACTCTCAGTCTCCCAAACTGTGAGACAATAACTTTCTGCTACTGAAGCCACTCGTTTGTGGTATTCTGTTATAGAATTCTCTGAGAAACTGGTACACAGTTTGATTGGTACAAGTTAAATGTGCTTTTAATGAGAATCCCCTGAAATACCAACCTCACAGCGGGGTTATGAGGATCCAACGCGCTAACAGATACACAGGGATTTTTTTGTACCTAGAACATTATTAAATATTCATTGTTGCTTGCATTATTCAAGTAAAGAGCCATGAGATCTTTGGTCTTAGTGGTAAGGAAGGGACATCTCCCTGGACCTCATATTTTTCTAAGCAAAATGAAAGTTAGGATGTGTATGTTCCTTCCAGCTCTGGAGTCAAGCAGATGGAGATGAAGGACACCAACAAGATGTGGTGTCCTCACTTAAGTGTCTGCTCAACCTTGAACTGGGGCACAGGAGCAATCACACCTGTAACTATTTCAGGGTCACTCTGTGCTGGGCCAGAGACTGACACATGTTGACCTCTTTGGGCTTTTCATGCAGAAACCAAAAAAATCAAAAGGGCAATCTGTGTCTTGAAATTGAAGCTTAATACCTCTCCCTTTTCCCATTTGTTAACTGTAATTGCTTCACTTCTCTGCTTTTTGATGCTTGTAAGGAAAAGTTGCTTTTTCTACTTTTGTGTCTTTTTCCAAATAGAAAATAGGGATTCTAATGTGTCTCAAAAGGGATTCAGCTGGGTGGGGCAAAGGCATTGGAAAGTCCTCACCCTGTGTTCCCAAATCACTCTCAAGGTGTATTGTTCTATTTCCTAATAATGTTGTTCCCATGAACCTAATACTTAAACAGAATCTGCCTCATCATCAGCTAGACCCAGGGCAAGATGAAAATGCAGTGCCCTAGCCAGAGATAGGAAAATTGAACTCCTCTTTCCATAGGCCTGCCTCCCAAACCACTGCAGATGGGCAACCCCTAAAAGATTGCAGTGTCTGCACCTGGACATGCTCAGTGTCTGATTTGGGTTGAGAAAGTATCCCCAACTGAACTACCAGTGAAATGCACTGTGGTCCCACCAGCCAGAATGGGGATGGCTCTACAAACCTCGGATGCTGAAGGACAGGCACCTGACCTCCATTCTTCTGTGCTCACACTCAGGCCCTGTCAGAGGCAATAGCAGGATGTGGACCTCCCCATCGAAACTCAACTGAAGGGTGGAAGTGGTTAAAGAAGGACAGAGGGAGAGAGTCTGGGAGGCTGGGTAGGACATGTCATGCCAGGGGACTGGGAAATAAGCAGCTGAAAACCTGTCCATGGGAAGTAGGGAGGCCAGAGGTGGTAGCTCTACATTGGACCAAGGCTCCAAGTCTCCAACAAATGCACCATTGCCCCATTGGACTTCACTTACAAAATAGAAACTCAAAGACAAGATAATTAAAAATGTCAAGACTAAGCAACCATAGATCATCAAACTCCAAACATGAGACCTTTCTTAGTGTCGGGGCTGTGAGATGGATGGCCAAATGCCCCCAACATACCCACTGTACAAAATGAAGACCATCAGAGCTCTTGGCTTGTGAGCTATGGGTCCACAGCAGAGAGGAGACAGGGTGGGCTTTGGAGGCCAGCCAGGCCTCAGTTCACACTCTGTTTCTCCCACCTATGCCCTGTGTGGTGTGAAGATGGAGATCAAGAGCACAGCCCAATAGCAAGCCCAAGTGAAGGCTCTGAGTGGCAGCTGTCACTGATTAAGTGATGAGTTTCCAACAACAATGTTTTGTAAGCCAGCTCCAATCCTACAAAGGTGCTCCTATGAATCTGGTAGGGATCCAGGAAAAGGAAAAAGAGAAATTTAAATAGATGCATAGGAAAGACTGCACAGAAAACATCTTCTAAGGGCTGAGGCAGGGCCAGAGGGCATCATGTTTCTGTCTAGTGAATGGTGACATCACAAAGCTGTGCATATCACCAGTCAAGAAAACACTTTAGTCTCTAAAAATGAGAAAACAGACATGGTGGGAGGCCAGGGGAGGGAGGGGGCAGCATTGGGAGCAGAGATAATGGCAAGAAATAATCAATCAGTTGGGGGAAATTAAGCTTGTTGTCTATGAGTTTAAATATGCATCTGAATATATTCAAATGCTTTGGAATCCAGTACTTCAAAGTAATTACGGTGATGGATTTTGCATTTTGTCACACAATGCAATTAAGGGGTAAGAATTGAGCCAACATCTTCAGCTTATTAAGAGACCTGGGAAGAAGCTGGCCATTCTCACATGGGGCTCAATCTCATTTATGGTGCCCTCTTGCAAAGTATGAGTTGACTATCCAGGTCTGGACGGAGCCACAGGCACCCTGGGCACACCAGCTCAGGCCATGCACAGGTGACAGCAGATGTGCAAGAGAAACCCGCCCAGCTGGCTCCCCAGTGACGCTACAGCACTTTAATACATCACCATTGTGGCCCCTGTCACCTCTGACAGCAAATATGATTTTAGCTGTCAGGCAGCTGACAGAAAACAAAACATAATTTACAGCCAAATTCAGCCTGCAAAAGCATACACACCTGGCTCCCAGCAGTCTGAGCTGCAGAAACACACCCAAGGGCAGGATTTCACAGGGCCAGATAAGTGGGCAGAAGCCCCCTCCCAGGGCTAATCAGTGCTTGCTGTTCAAGGAAGGAGAAGATGGTGATGTTACTTACTACTTCTTACAACTGCAGTTTCTGAAATATGCTTTGAGAATTTTATTACTAATACTACATTCTGACAATGAATTGCCTACTGAAATGAGAGGGGTTTTTTTTCCTTCTAATTTCAGAGGGAAAATGATATTTTATTTCTTTCACTGACTGCCTTGTGGATCAAGTCCTCTAAAGTAACATTGGAGAATGTCCCTGTGTCCTTGCAAAAAGACACAAGTTGAATGTTCTGAATTCTTGTGCTGGCTAATTGGAGTTGATGGGGATAGAAGGGAAAGGATTGGAACTTAGAAATGTCAAGATCCATTTTTAAGCTTGGCCATGAGCTCTCAGGACTGAACTGTGGGAGTATGTGTATGGATATGCTTGAGTGTGTCCTAAAGCAGGCAAACTTGCATTAGAAATAACTAGAGTGAGCCAAACCGAGACTAGGTGGAGGGACATGTGAGCTATTGTGAAAATGGAAAGCATTACACAGTGGGTTATTTTAAAGACTGCTTATTGGTTGCACTGGGTCTCTATGCACTGGCTCAAGAGGAAGAAGACCTGGCATCTAGTCTGGCTTGTACCTAATTCCTTGCATCTACATTTCATGTAGGGCAATAATGAAGCACAGTTAGTGGCTGGGACAGTCAGGCTACTTGGGTTCAAATCCTGGTTTTATTCCTTACCAGCTCTACATCATCAGGCAAATCATCTAACCTTGAAAATCCTCAGCTTTCTGATCTGTTAAAAGTTGATGTAAAGGATTCCTACTGCAAAAAGTGCAGAATGAAATGAGATAAACTATGTCAAGTTGGTCGGCAGAAAGTAATTATTCAATAAACAGTATTATGTGTGTTGTATATCGGTTCATTCATCTAGCAATAACTGAACACCTTTTATGTGCAGGCACAGAGACTTCTACAGAGATGAAACTGATGGACTCTGGTTTCAAGGAATTCAGCAGGGCAGCAGGTAATACAAGGTAAACAGAGGAAAGACCCAGGAGAGCCACATCTGGACAAGGTGTTCTGGAATTTAGAAAATAGGAAAGAAAACGTTCAAATCAGGGAAGCTATACTTATTTATCACGTCACCTATTTATTTACCTCACCATATATAGAAGGAAATAATAATTCTCTTATTTCTTGGAGTTGGTAAAAGCCCCTTCCCCCTATCCAAGTGTAGACACAAATATAAGATTTGGAAAATGCCACCTATTCTAAAATTCAGAGTAAGACCAAGGCGATGGTGACAGTGACTTTGTTAAGATGAGAAATATTCTTGGAAACCTGGAGACTGGTAGTTTAGGAGGACCATGGGCAGTTCCAAGCGCTCCAGCTTCACAGATCACCTGGGGCTTGAGGTCTATACCATAATTCTAGTTTTCTGACTCGCCCCCGCCCCCCATAATACAGGAGTTGAACAGAAACACATTCAACTGCCTGCACCTCTTATAAATGGGAAGTAGAAAATTACATGGAAGAAGTGACAAAGCAAAAACCTCTCTCTCCCTGGAATGTCCCCACTGCTCAAAGGGCCGCTGCTGAAGCTCCCAGTGAGCTCAAGAACCCAGGAGGGTGAGAAGCCCTAATGCAGTTCGTGCAGCCACCAGACCTGTCGAGGACTGCTTTCAATCACAGGTTTGATCGTCAATAGCCTTGAATTTATTTTCAAATATGCCCTCCTGTTTATCTATAGTCCTAAAAAGTCCTTGCCTCTTTATATATGTCTGGAAATGATAAGGAAGGAGGGGATTTGTTTATTTTTTTTAAAAAAAGGCATTGTCATAAACTTCTCTTACTAGTTCACTCTTTGAGTCCTTGGCAAAACATTTACTGATGGATATTATGGAATGAACTGTGTTCTCAAAAATTTATACATTTGGGCTAGAGACAGGGTTTTAAATGGTAATTAAAGTAAAATGAGGTCACTAGGGTGGGCCTTACTATAATATGACCAGCTCCTTAAAAGAAAAGGAGATCAGGACTAAACATACAGAGGGGAGATGATGTTAAGGTGCAGGGAGGAGAAGGCCATCCACGAGCCAAGGAGAGCGGCCTCAGAAGACCCTAACCCTGCTGGCACCTTGATCTTGGGTTTCTTGCCTCCAGCACTGTGAGTGAATAAGTGTCTGCTGTTTAAGCCTCCCAGTCTCTGATATGTTGTAATGGCAGCCCTTGCAGACTAATATGTAGAGCCACCAGGTGCCAGGAACACTTGAGGCATTGGAGATACAAGGAAGAGCAAGACACTGTGCCACCTCAAAGAATTCAGTCTAGTGAGAAAGCAAACACTCAAACACAGTGTGGTAGATGTGGGCTCAAAGCCTCACCAGAGAGCAAGGGCCAGAGAAGAGCACGACTCTATATGGAGGTTGGGATGGCCCGGGGCTCCTGCTCAAATGGCTCAGTCCAGAAATGCGACATGACCCAGTTCATTCCTCAGTCCCATTTTGTTCTGGCCAGTCTTCAATTAATGAATCATACTTCATGGTGAGGAGGTAGGTATTTACTTCCTAGACTTGTCCTTTTGGGCAGTAAAAAGCATTAAATCATGGGACTGCAAGAAACTCTCAGTTTTCTAATTCCACCAGGCAGCCTGGTGAGAGGCAAAGTCACCTGCCCTTCCAGATGGCCAATCCATGAGCTGGGGAATGTCTGTGTGGACATAGTAACAAGGTGGAGGGAAGGGAGCAAAGAAGGACGGATGCAAGACTTTTCAGAATTGCGCTCAGCTCTAGTGATGAAGCTGTTCCCATAGAATGTCCAAACATCTAGATTTCATGTGGATAAAGCCAGTCGCTGGACTGACTTACAAGGAGCCAAACAAACTGCAGAGGGCTGCCAAAGCTTCTCCTCCTAGACATACAAGCATTCCACAGACTAACCCAGTACTGGAGTAGGCACATCTCAGGGGAATGAAAACAGATGCCCCGAGACCTGAGACCCATACCTCTCCCTGATCATAGGCCAGAAGACTGCCTCCTGCCCCCAACCTGAAATAACACCCCATCAAGCCACCTGCTGTCAGCTTAGCCCAGACCCAACTGCCAACACTCACCCCTGTATCTACCTCACTCTAAACCTTTAAATTATCTCTGTTCATTTAATTTGTCTCCCCTTCCCTTTCCATCTCCTGACCCTTCCAGAGGATTTTTGATAGTGAAATACACTGTATGTGTAGATGTTGGAATGAGCAAAAGTCTGGTCCAAGACAAATAGCCAAATAGATAAATGACTTTCAAAATTTGAATTCAAATGTAAACTGGAAATTTGGGGCCAAATAAACATGCTGTGTAATTAATACTTATTTTTCTATCAACCTCTATTTATGATAAGGTAGTTCCATAACCTTTATCTTACAAAAGACCATTTTATACACATCCACTTAGGGTTGAAAAATAATCATTTCAGGATTATCAGAAGAATTCAAGGTGGAGGTGACTTCCCCCTGCCATGCTCTTGAACTTGGGAAGACTTTCAATGTAATGGTTGACATATAAAAGAAATTTATAATAATTGCTTAAGCACTAATGACAGTTTGGACAATAAGAAGCCTAGTTCTGAACTTCCTTGATCAGCAGTGTTTGCTATGACTAAGGACTAGGTAGACAGCAGGCACTGACTTTGCCTAACCTTTGACTTGTAATAAAAATGCAATAAAGTAATTGGTTAAAACACAGACACGTCTGATAGAGAGTATTTGCTTTTTAAAGTAACTGACTAAAATAGGAACGTATCTGATAAATGAGTTTATGGTCGAGTGGAAGGCCAGGCCTTACTAATTAGTCAAGATTCTGTTTCCTACATGGATTCCTTCTTTACCTCTTTGAAGAGAAATGAAGCAATGAAACAAGGAAAATGCTTGGTAGTTAGAATTAACCATTAACATGTATACTCATCAAAGAATTATTTACGTGCTCTATCCTGTCTTAAAATTCCCCTGCCTTATGATAGTAGAAGATTCAGAATTCTGCAGTACATTTAGTCACAAAGCTGTGACTCTCACAGGGACACCAATATACTTTGACCCTCCTTGACATAAAGCACAAGACAAACACAGGAAACTCTAAATCTCCCCCTTTTTAATTTATTACAATCTTCACTAGAGTTGAAAATCCATGAACGCCCTGATCAACCTTATTTCCCTTGAGAATTTGCTCTACATTAGGTTCCTTTTAGATAGTTTCAATTTTTAATTAAAATTTTATTTCTTAACAACTAAACAGATGAAGAATGACATTGGTATAATTATGAGCAGACTAGAATATATTATACAGCACAATGGCCACAACAAAAACAAGGGTATTGCATAAATAAGCATGCATTGATTGTTGGCCTTTTTGTGTGCTCCCCTGGCCCCCATAGCTGTTAATGAACTCAGAAGGTAACCATGGTGGCTGTGGGCACTAGAAAACATGGAGACTCCAGAACCCAGGAAGTGATGCTTCCTGAGCTGCTCGTGGCTTGTCCCTAGTGATGAACTTTAATGCCCATTCTTGAGTTTGTGAGCTTTTCCTACTGAGATCAAATATCTCATTCCTAGGGGTCCCCAACCTTGGGCTGATTTGTGGGGAGCTGCAGCAAATGAAACAATCATTGGGGACCCATTGTCATGGCACAAGAGTTGTCTGTGCTTTATAGAACTCAGCAAAAGGAGAGAATTCCCCACTCTGGGTGCAGCCTGCTCTGGCACCAGAGCCTTGGAGCATCAAAATGATAGCTGCAGACAAGAGAAGACCTTATCTTCCTGATCAGTTGGTACTTAACGGTGTATTTTCATAGATAACACACTCCTGGAAAAAGTACATCACCCAGCTAAAAACTTAAAAATGCCTGATACTTCAAATTCAATGTTCTGTCTCCTGAACAAAGACATTTGGGGGAAGGGGAATACCAGCTTGAACTCAGGGGCACTTGACCACTGAACCACATCCCCAGCCCCATTTTGTATTTTATTTTGAGACAGGGTCTCACGGATTTGCTTAGCATCTCGCTTTTGCTGAGGCTGGCTTTGGACTTGCAATCCTCCTGCCTCAGCCTCCAGAGCTGCTGGGATTATAGGCATGCACCACAGCGCCTAGCAAACAAAGACATTTTTCAAGATTTTCCTATTTATAGAGGAATCTCAATTAACCAGAACCCACCTAATTAGAACATTTGGCTAACTGTATACATTTTTTTTTCACATACTTATTTGTTTTAGGTGAGAAGCACTTAAAATCTACTCTCTTAGCAAGTTTTAAGTATATGATACATTGATATCAGCTGCAGTCACCAGCTGTACAATAGATCTCTTGAACTTGTTTCTCCCATCACACTGAAATTTTATATCTTTTGACCAACATCTTTGCCAATTCTGCCCACCCACTCTCCAGCCCGTAAGGATCCCATCCTATTCTTTGCTTCCATGAGTTCAACACTTTTAAAATTCTACATATGAGTGAGACCATATGATATTTGTTTTCCTATGTCTGGCTTATTTCCCTGATTCTCCAGAATTATCCACACTGTGGCAAATGACAGATTTCCTTTTTACAAGGCTGAATAATATTTCACTGTGTGTGTGTGTACACATGCACAGTGAAATACTATTCTCTTTGACACACTAATTTCATCTTCTTTGGTAAGATATCCAATAGGGTGAATTATACAGCAGTACTATTTTTAATCTTTATAAAATTACCGTATCTTATTAAAATCTTTGGTCAACTAGATAGTTCCCTTTAAATAAAAATTTTAGTGAATATAATAACAAACATTTGCATAATATTTACCATGTGTCAAGCACGTTTATGCCACACAATCACTTTTGTCACTATCCCAGTTTTACAAATGACAAGGCTGGGGCTCAGAGAGTCACCACATTTCCACCTGGAGGACTGAAGAGTGAGCACAGACCCCAAACCAAGGCTTCCTAAATTCCATATGTCCCCAATTAGTCAAGATTTAATAGCCACAGACCGGATTTTTCAAAGCCCAGTGAAGACTTAGTGGCTTGGAAAGGTTTGAACACAGCAAGTGTTGAGGGGAATTGAATGGTGAAACAACAGTTGTCCCAGAAATTAAATTACCTTCTGTATGCCATTAATCACCTGGATCTTTTTATCCCCCCTCGGAAGCCCCCACCCCTTACACTGTGATTCTTTCATGTGAGGACTGAAGCTGACTTTCAGCAGGCACAAGAAGATTCGGGATGAAAGTGTCAGCACTCCTAACAGCCACTTCAGCTCCTGGAGTTATGGGAGCACCACACTGAGGCCAGGCTGGCCTGAAAGGAAGTTCAGAGATGGCCTCAATAAACTCCCAAGGCGTTGCAATCAGGTTCTACTGTCTCCACTACTAGTTTTAGAAGAAGTGATCTATACACTGTGGGGCTTTGTAATCTATCACCTGGCCCAGAAAGAGGTAGTGTAACTATTTTTTTCACCAAGGAAAATAACTAGACCTGTGAGCAGAGTCGTCATGTTAAGGGAAGTCAAGTCCTTCTCCATTTCTTCCCCAGTGAATACTGAAATATACTAACCACATTCCTAAATAAGATCTAGTGGTGCATATATAATGTTAATGCAAATATTGAGCACTTATGATGTTCTAGGCACTATTCTAAATCTTATACCCATGTTCTGTCATTGGATCCTGTTAGCAACACTATAAGGTGGGTTCATTATTCCATTTTACAGATAGAAAAACTGAGGCATAGAGAGGTTTAGTGACCCTAGCTGATGAAGGAATCAATCTCAGGTGAGCTGACTACAGAACCTAGGATGAAAACAGGTGCTTAATAAATGAATATAGATTTTTATGAACTGAGAGACAACCGTGCTCTCGTTAGTCACTCTTACCCAGTGGTTTGAATGATTATGTCCCCCCAAAATGCATATGTTGAAATCCTAACTCCCAATGTGATGGTATTAGAAGGTAGGACCTGAGAATGGTAATTGTTATAAATCAAACTAGGCTTTTGGAGTTGACATTTTAGTTTAATGTCAACTGCTCAAACGGTAAATTTGCATCAATGGTGATAACCAAAAACCAACAAATACATTAAAAGAGGAATTAACGCTACATAAATGGTTAATTCCATGAAGGTTTTTAAGATAATGTTATTTCCAACACCTGATGGAGCTCAAATTACAGTTTTAGTGACACACTCAATTCAAAGATTTTTTTTTTAAACAGAGATTTCCAAGTTTATGAACTCCTAAAAATGCACATCTTTGCTGTTTTCTTGGTAGATCATTTCCCCCATTTTCTGCTACACCGATTATTGGACTTCTTTCCTGAGTGTACAGTTGTTAATTTAAGATAAAGATACATAGGCTTACGGGGCTCTGACATGTTCCTAACTCAACTCGGGGGGGGAGCAAAGAATTGAGTCAGCTAGGCCTCTGATTTGCCCCTACACCACAGAAATACCAATTTTGTTGGTATTATTTGCTAAATTAAATTGTTTTCACACTGAACTGACCAGCTCTAGTATCAACCGGGTAAGAAGACTGTATTAGGAGCAGTTCTTGTCGGTAACTAGGTTAGGTTCATCTCTACATTTTCAGGCCTTAGAATGGCAGAATCTCTGCTGTAAAAATGTTTAACCTAACCACTCAAAACCATGTCCCTCTGGGGCTGCTTGGAGTTTGTGGGCCTTGAACAGCTCAACTGTTCCACTGACCTATTTATTTCTAACTTCCAGCCCTTCTGCAGTAAGGGAATGAAGAAAGCATTTTAGGAATTCTAAATAATTCCAAATCCTTCCTAAAATGGAAGGAGTGATCATCAAAATTCTATTTCATTAATGTTAACCTACTCATGGACTAAGGAATCAGCTCACCTGGGAGTTAGTGGCAGCCACAAAGAACAGAACAGTGGATTCTTTGTTCCTAGGCCCCTGAGTTTCTGACTGGCCTCCCTGGGATTCTCCAGGTTCTCAAATGAGGTGCATAGGGTTCGAAGAGGTTTTATGGAATGCAGAAGCAGGTGGAGAACTACAAGGCAGGTTCCATGTCAGCTGCAAACACAAAAACAGTTGAAGTTCAAAGGGCTTCCCCACCCAGGCAATTGCTCAGCTGGCAGTAACTGAGGACAGGAGGAAGGTGACAGGTGCTAAACACCAAGCTAACAAGGACAGGCTCTAATTTGGGGATCTGCCAGGTAGGGAGCATCATTCATCCTTTTTTTCAGAAAAGTACAAGGAGCTTCTGTGTGCTCGTGATGTAAGTGAGCTGACCACTGACCTGGATGTGGACTCAACTGCAGGAAACTGGAGCGAGGACCAAAGCTTCCTCCTCCAACCCCTGCTGTATTCTCAACCAACATTCGACAGGCTGATTTGGAAGATGACTTGCCTTTCAACATCAGGGGATGGTACCATGCGTGGACATTTAGACACGATGGGGAGAATAATACCAAGGCATCCCTTTCACATGTATAATCTACCCAGACTGGGAATTTGCCTCATGGAAATCATACTTCTCAGTTAAACTGAGCCTTGGAAAGGACACAAAATTAGCCATTGCTCTTTCAGGGAACATATACTCCAAAGCTTCTGTGCTACAAAATTAGTTACCACCTTATCTTTTTAAAGGGGAAAGAAATTTCACTGTTCACATCGTCTCCAGCCATCTGGGCCCCATAGAGGAAAAAACAGAGCTCAGAAATGCAGGGTCCCAACATTTCCTGGCATCTGCTACCCCCACCACACCTCCACCAGTCACCATCTCCTGCATTTATCTCTTTCAAACTAAGGAAAACTAGGCATCACTAGCCTCTTAGGAGTCCTTGACTGATTGATTGAGGAAAGTTCATTTCATTGAAATAAACTCCACCTCTGGAATTCAAGCTGTTAGTGGGAGCTCTATCCAACTGTGTTATGGGCACATGTCAGATAGTTTCCTTCCACTTTGGGGATAGGAATCGGAACAGACTTGATCATCTGTTCAACCTTTCCTTAGTCCTCACAGCTTGAAAGCTCCCTGAGGGGAAGAAGAAGAAATGGTGAGTTTTCTTGGTAGGTAGCTGGTCCTGAGGATGTTGCCAAATTGCCTTGTAAGAATTTGAATCGAGACCATAAAGGAGGAAGGAATCAGAGGAGATGGTATATAAACCCCTTTCCAGTTTGGCATTCCCTAATCCCATGATGCTTCCTAAAGGAATGTCCACGTAAACTCCCCTGAGGATTTAGGATCTGGGGATGCCGATGCTTCTTGGAAACCAAATATAGAACTGAGAATAAGGCTTCCAAAGCTGGCCAATGAACAGAAAAATTAAGCGGACTTGACAGACAGCAAGCATCTTTTAGAGTAATTTAAAGCAATTATCATGTAACTTCTGTTTCATAGCCCACCAGCAAAAAGACTTTCAAAAGGAATTTTAGACTCTTTTGCTGTTTAACATGAAATCAGAGAGAAAAATTGGTGTCACGATCCGCATCCTTGCTACTACAAATTAGCAGGTACCCTTCTCTCAAAATATCCAAAGGCTTTTGTTGTGCAGCCAAAATTGATCAAAGGTTACCGCAATCTAAAAACAAAAGAAAGAAAGGGAGAGAGAATTCTCCAGTTGCCTGGTTGCTAAGCAACCCTGTCTGTTCTGGTAACTGGGTCCGAGGGTCTTTGCTGCTGACTTTCACTCCATATATAATATATACCAGCATGTTTATTCTCCTGTAAATGCCCAGCAAATAAAAAGCGATAAAGGCCTTTCACTGAAATTATTCATGTGCTAAAAGCTTTTATCCACATCACTGGTGTGACTGACAATATCATACCAACAAGCTTCCTGAATTAGTTCTCATTCTGGTATCGCACTCCTGGGCTTTCTTTCTTTAATAAAAGAAAAAGAGCTACAGTTTTATGTAAGCTCTCTATGTCTGGCATTACCGCTCCTCGGTACCAATCATTAAGATGTCATGTCTATTCCAGGCACGTTTTTTCGTCTACTTGCTGTCAACTTTCTCGAGGAACTACCTTTCACATGACGGCCCCCACCCATCCACCACCACCTTAAAAACTTTGGCTTGCCTTGCGAACTAGTCTGCAGGACTGAATTCGAATGACTTATTTGCCTTTCTTCAAGTCTTTCAGGAAATCCAAGTGGTACACAATATTCTTAACACTTTCTTGAAGAGTGTACACTTTCTTGAAGCATGGTTTATATCAAAATCGAAATCCAGGGGCCAGCCCTGGGAGTTCTTATTTTATCAAACATCAGGCCCTCCCATAACCAGGTAATTTTTTTTTTTCTTGCTTTGTTGGGAATTGAACCCTGGGTCTCAGGCAATGCTAGGCAAATGCTCTACTACTGGGCTACATTCCCAGCCTCCATCAGGTAATTTTATAGCATGTGAAGATTGAGAACCCTGGAGTGAAGAACTTGAATGGTTTTCTTTACACAAATTAGTCAATCCTGGTAAACCTACATTTTAACATCAGAGATGGGCAGTTTTAAGAGCCTCCTAGAAAGATGGCACACAGGCTGAGCCTGGTTGCAGTCCACAAAAACCAAAGGGAAATGAGAGCAGGAAAGATGGTGGAATCTGATGGACATTATTACCCTAGGTATATGTATGCCTGCACATATGGTGTGATGCTACATCGGGTACAATCAGAGAAATGAAAAATTGCTGCAATTGTGTACAGTGAATCAAAATGCATTCTGCTGTCATATATACCGAATTAAAATAAATAAATAATTAAAAAAAAAATAACAGAAGGGGAATCTTGGTGAACTCTGTTGCTAGTCACCCCTCGTCCCCTTTTACTCTATCTAAAGATTTTACCTTGGCACTAAAGATTACTGCCGCGTCCGGTCAAGGGAGCCGAGTCCGGCGAGGGACGGCGAGGTTAAAAGACACACAGGACACCAAGGTTCTTCATCCAGGAGTCAATACCCTTTATTGCTAACACACTTTTTTTATACCCCAAGCAGCAGAAGTGGAAAACTACCCAAAAGCAGGAGGGAGGGGGGAGAAATTTAGTTTCAACATCTATTATTGTCAGGTACCGAAACCTCCCTTAACAATAAGTCCATCAGACCAGAAAAGGTCAAGGCATTCCCGTGGGATACATATGTCTCAGACGGACAAGCAGGAACAGAAAAACCGCAAGTTCGCCATGGCCTTGTGAGCTGGCCACACTGGCATGCAGAACAAACTAGTGGAGGTAGGGCTCCAGGGGCCAGGGTGGACCTGCTGCCAACAA
>NW_025999990.1:11859992-11917981 GCF_001458135.2 Marmota marmota marmota | reverse complement strand
CTCATCCTTTAAGGATTCTGCCATTTGTTCTTCCTGCACCTGATTAAGGGCCTGTTCACATTCAGCAAGTTGATCCTTGATCTTTACTTTATCTGTTAATAAAGCATCCTTTATCAACCTCCATAAGGAAAAGGTGGCAACTGGGACACTGTCCGAGCCCCGGTCCCTCAATAATTTCTGAAGGTCATGCCTCACCAGGTCCCAGTCACTATTATTAAGAAATCCTCCTGTCAGAAACCAAGGACAAGCCTGGGCAATAATTTCAACGAATTCAGTTGCAGTCTTAGTTTTTATTCCTGTTCCTTGTGTATTTAACAGCTCTTTTAGTTCGTTGGCCAGACGAACCTTCGCTGTTGAGTTACCCATGGTACGTACCCTGTCTCTTTAAATTATCTTTAAACCAATCCTCCCCCTTCTTTCTTAGAAGGTGAGCCCCATCCGCTTACCCCTGCTTTCCGGATCTCGGTGGGACCTCCAATTGCCTTGTCCGGCCAAGGAAGCCGAGTCCGGCGAGGGACGGCGAGGTTAAAAGACACACAGGACACCAAGGTTCTTCATCCAGGAGTCAATACCCTTTATTGCTAACACACTTTTTTTATACCCCAAGTAGCAGAAGTGGAAAACTACCCAAAAGCAGGAGGGAGGGGGGAGAAATTTAGTTTCAACATCTATTATTGTCAGGTACCGAAACCTCCCTTAACAATAAGTCCATCAGACCAGAAAAGGTCAAGGCATTCCCGTGGGATACATATGTCTCAGACGGACAAGCAGGAACAGAAAAACCGCAAGTTCGCCATGGCCTTGTGAGCTGGCCACACTGGCATGCAGAACAAACTAGTGGAGGTAGGGCTCCAGGGGCCAGGGTGGACCTGCTGCCAACAGATTACAACCAAAAGTCTATGTAGGGTACAAGCTTCCTAAGTCACAAACTCAAGGGTAAAGAACTACGACTGTTTTTTCTACAAGGATTTAATTTCTCTCTCAAAACTCCATTGCAGGGCTCGGGTTATGGTTCAGTGACTGAGTGCTTACCTAGCACGTGTGAGGCACTAGGTTCCATCCTCAGCACCACAGAAAAATAAATAAATATAATAGCGATATTGTGTCCATCTACATTGAAAAATATTTTTAAAAACAACAATAAAAACTCCTTCAGCCTGGCGGCCAGAAAGGTGATCTTATTAGTTCCAGAAAGTGCTGTCAGATTCAGTGCTATCTCAACCATTTCAGGTTTAAAACTCTGCTGCATTCAGATTTCCCATCCTTCCTTGTGCCTTCCTAGGCTCCAGGGGATGGAGAAGTGAGGTTTGTGCAAGGTTGCTGAGGTCTGAATAGTGAATGAGTGACTCCCAGGTGTGACCCATCCCCATCTTTGGCCCTTAAGTGACCATTACACGTGATCTACTCTGGCTTTCTCGCTGCCCAGCCAGCACTCCTCCTCCCACAGGGAACCCATGGACTAATCTTGTTTTCTCATCTGCACACATCTCATCTGTGTCATTGCCGCGTTAGCACTGCCCACCTGCTGGTTTCAAGGACTTGTCTAATGAGCCTGGCTGGATCCCTGGGCTTCATTCTGGATGAGCCACAGGTGTCGTCTCAACCCTCAGATTTCCAAATTTTCCAAGGAGTTCCAAGAAGGAAGGACCAGGCTCCCTGCCCTGAAACTATCTTCCTGTCTTCTTTCTCATCAATCCCTTCTCCCCTCCTCTAATCCAGAAGCTTCCACCTCCTTGTCTAGATGAACAAGGGAGAGGCATATGGCTCCCTCAAAACCTGAGATTTTAGAAGGTAAAAGCTAAAGGAGACTGGGGATGGAAATAAGTGAGGGACATGTTAAGGAGTGGCAGGAATGACAATGACCATCCCCAGAGATAAGCCTTTCCATCTCATCAGACCACACATATGCTGAGGTTCTGCACTACGTTTACGGTGCAAAATGAAAATATATAGCATATGTAATGTGAATGAAAAGACTCTTAAGTTTTCTATGACTTTTAGTTAAAGTAAAGTTCCTTGGTTAAATATCAAGTAAAGTGTCTCTCCATCAGAGGTCAAAGTCTTTTTATCTTACTATCAGATTATTTTAGTCATCAAGACTTTTGAAATAGGCTCTTAATTAATGTACTCATCAGAACTTCCATGGTTACCTGGGACAAAGCTCTACCTCCAAGTGACTTAGGCTAAAAAAGATATTTTTTGACTTGCAAAATGGTGACTTGTAGTGGTTTCAGGCACAAAGTGGTTTTAGGGCCACCAAACAATGTTGTTAAGGCTCAATTGTTCCAACTCTCAGCTCAGCACAACACTGCCTGCCTCTTTCTACCTGCTATGTTATGAAAAATGACCACTGGTAGCTCCCAACTCATATCCGCCATGCTGAATAATCCCTCTAGAAATAGGAGTTTGCATAGCTCTGGCAGCAAAGTCCCAGAAAATGTTCTCATTGGCTTAGCTGGAGTCTACTCCAAATTCTGCTCTTCATACAAGATCAGAGGGATGAGAACAGATTCTGCTCAAAGAGAAGGAGCTCTGTGCCCCAGTGAGAAAAGCATTCTGGGCAACTAACAGAAAATGTCCATCATCCTGGAGACCTCACTACTATTCTTGTACCCCTTAACACCCACAGAGTCACCATTCCAAAACATGAATAAAACCTTACAACTCCTTTCCCCAACAATCATCCCTACATTTAGCAAATATTGATTGAATACCCTCTATGTTCTAGGTGCTATGCACAAATAGACAAGGCCCTGCTTGGAGGAGCTTACTTCTGTTCAAGACACCCCTCCCAAGCCCTGCCTTCTGCGTTTCTCCAGTCCCATCAGTCACCAATGCAGTCACCAGGAGACTCTCTCCCAGATCTGTCTCCAGTTATCTCTATGCTATTCCATGTTACGCTGTCAGTGTAGATCAGCTTTTCTTGTCCAAATATGCAAGTAAACATTTCCCATCTGTTCCACCCTTCACCTGCCTCATCCTTCAAGGCCAGGTCAAATGTCTCCTTTTTCTGGAATTGTCAGTGACCACCTATCTGCACCAATTGCTCCTCCCTCTATAGTTCTAAGGCCAGGTCCCACCACTTCCTCCATCCTGTCTAGTACTCTGGCTATTTGCATGTTTTCTTTCTCCAGTAGATTGCAATAGATGGATTTGCTATCTGCCTTCTCCAATGGAAGTTAATCAGGGAGAAGAAGCACATAATTTTCCTTCCCTTATGAGTAGCTTAGAAAGAATCTTCTTCTCCAAATGTTGACCCTTCTTCTAGGACAAGTCTCCTTTTTTAGTGATTGAAGGCGGTGGGACTTGAACCACTAGTGTTACACTCCAAGGCCAACCCTCCTCCTCCAAGCATTGGATGTGCGGTGACCACAGGGTGCATGTCTGTCAGGAACCTGGACCTTCTCCCTGTTGTCCACACCTTGGTCTGCTTTTTATCAATACTAGGTTTCTGATCAAATAAAAACCAGTTTACCTAGAAGTAGTGTAACTCAGAAAACTAGGGGTGAGGAAGACTTGAGAGGATGGTACCTTGGACAATAAGGGAGAGAAGAAGGCCGCTGGCCAAAATGAATAAGATTCCATAATGGGATGAGGCCCCCCTGGTGGTTAACAGCATATTTAAAAACAGGACATGGTAGAGGGGTAGCCCAGGAAGATACAGTTGTAAGAAGCTCCCACTAATTCAAGTTTGTCCTGGGCCAGTCTTCTTTCTCAACATCAACACTTGGACAAGTTCAAATCTGTTACTGCCATTTGCTTCTTCTATCATAGTCACCAACTCAGAAATGAAGAGAATCCCCTTCCCCAGTGAATCCTCTTCCCACAATGACCAGAGTCCCCCCAAACAGCCTCAGGTGGTTTCTGAGTGTCAAATGGTTTAAGCAGTCATTGCATTTATGAATCACCTTCTTCCATCATCATCTTTTATGTGGCATTAATTATTTTTCCTTCTTTCATTGACAAAGCATTCAACCAGAGAGAATCCTAATTAATTTGAGGCAAGGGTAATTTTTCCTACATCTTGCTTCTTCCAGTGTGTGATTAAAAGGGGCAGTTTCAAAGTGGGCATCTTCAAACCTCACATGTAATTATTGAGTGGTTCTGTTAAATAGCTTTTAGATGGACTGCTCGTGTGTTATTTTGAAGAGAGCTGTGGATGACGTTAATTTCTTAAAGGATACTACAGAATGCCAAGTTCTTTCTCTGACTAATAGGTATCTGTGTGCAAGTGGAAGGGCTCCAACCCTTCATTTAATTTATTTTGGACACAATATCTCTCATGCCTTCTCCTCCTATGCATACTCCTTTGCCAGCTGCCTTGGAATGCATTTCTTTTGTATTTGTGTGTTCTGCCTTATCCAACTAGAGTATGGTCTTCTTCAGAGTGGGGCCTGGCTTTTTTCCTACCATTATACATTGGATTACCTTGATTTAAAAAAAAACATAAATTCTGTTAGCCTGAATAGAAAGGAGAGATCATTTAATTTTATAAAGAATATATATGACATGGCCTTTGTAGGAAACTAGCACTAGAAATGGAAAGCCCTTCTGACTCCAAGAAGTGAGCATGCAGGGTATGGCTGTGGTTTAATTCTAGGTGTTATTGGCAGCTAGCAAAACCCGGATATAAGTGAAACAATCTGAGAGGAATGAGAGTCTGACCGGATAAAGAAGAATGAATCCTCAAGGGAATAGAGGAGGAAGGCCAAGACAAAGACAAAGAAGAACACAACAGCCTATTATGTTGGGAAGATGTGATTCTGTTCAGGTCAGTTGTGTTCAGTGTTGCTGAGAAGTAAAGCAAGAGGAGAAGGAAAGATGCTATGGACCCAGATGCATGGAGACTCTGGTGAGATGATTCTGTGTGAGGAAGAGGAAGCCAGGAGTAGGCAAAAGCAGGGGATAAAGAACTAGAAGCAGGAAATACAAACAAGGCTTTCAAGAACTTTGTATACAAAGAGCAAGAAAGAACAAAGGTGGTAGATGAAGGGACATGAATCTGGGGATGTTTCTCTCTCATTTTTAGAATGATCCCACCATAGAAACGGAAGCAGTGCAGATGTGGTTATAGACGGCATCCTTGTTAACATGCACACGCCGCCCCCCCCACCTATGTGTACTTTATCTCATGCAATCTGTGTCACCCAAGGTAGGCTGGCATGCTTCCACAAAACAGATAGGATGCTTGCTTATCCTCCTGTCCTGGTGACACTGGCTTCTTCCGTGACTCACAGAGAATTTTAACCTGGAAATCACTGATAGGTTACTTTCCCAGACCACTGCACAGCCCTCATCTACAGGTGAGGAAAACTGGGGCCAGAGAGGGTGAGTGGCTTACTAAATGCACCTCACCTGCTAGATATAAATCAGAGACATCCCCGTCTCAGGTCAGTCAGCTTTTGTCAGCAACAAGAATCAACATGTATAACAGACAGGCCTGAGTGTGTCCTTGTGGCTTGACAGAAAGCCTCACAAACCTCCTTTTTGAGACTGGGGTTGTGGCTCAGTGGTAGAGCGCTTGCCTAGCATGTGTGAGGCACTGGGTACAGGTCTCAGCACCACATATAAACAAACAAAATAAAGGTCCAGAGACAACTAAAAAAAATTTTTTTTTAAAAAAAGCAAGAACACTATACTTTTCTTCAAAACCCCAGTCCCACCCGGAGGCTTGATGTTAACAACTTATCCCTTCTGGGAAGAGCCCTGTGATTCCTGAGCTCTAAATATGAAGTCCTTTGAGGTTTCCTCTCAGGGCTGAGGCACAGCTAATGAAGAAGTCTCATGTCTGTGCTGAATTTGACCTGAAAGAAGAGAGCTTGAACTTCAGGGGTCACAAAAATTAGAAGCTTTTTCTTGCCCCAGCCATAATGAGCCAACAGGACCCTCCAAGAAAGAAATTCCTATGAATGGAAATTATTGAGGCACGAGTGGGTCCTTGTAACCCCCATGAAGACCCCCAAGCCACACGCCTTGCTAGCACAAGAGGTGCCTCACCCTCTTACCCCAACTTCTTCAAAGGTGAGATGGCCCTGAGCCCACCAGCTTTTGTCAGCCACCAACCCTCTGCAGCCTTGCTCCCAACATTCTCCCCTTCATGGTCCCTTTGTCACCTCTGCTCCTGCCAAGACCTATTTTTCAATAGTCGGGAAGATTCCTGGGCCTTTACCTCTCCCCCCAATCCCAACTTCTCCAAGGCCTGTGACCCTCTCTCACCTCTCAGCATCCTAGTGACCCCATCTCAATGTCCTCAAGTGCCATCTTGGGGCCTGTGGCACTCTGGCAGTCTGTCACTTCTGCCTCTCACAGCACCCTACACTCCAAGGGCGCTTCCAATTCTAAGATCTTTGTCTAAAGCTTTCAGATAGATTAGGGGATGGGACGGGTGACAAAGGAACGTTTGGTGCCCTTTAGGCCCATTCCCTCCTCTGCTTGGCTGCCTGTTCTCCCCCAGATCTTCACAACCTCATCAGCCTCGCTGTCTATCTCCATCACACTAACGGAAACTGAATTCCTTAAGGTCACATCTTAAGAGCTATGTATAACTGCCGTGGTCACATTTCTGCACAGCGTTTTACACAGTTGAAAACTCCTTCTATCCTCACTCACACACACGCACTTCCTTGAAATCCTTTCTTCCTGCTTTGTTTGTTTGTTTGTTTGTTTTTACTTCTCTACATAATTTCTACCACTGTCTTCTTTATGAGACTTCCACACTTTTCCTCTTAGATATTCTCAACCTCAACATATTTGGAACCAAACCATGGTCTTCCCTTCAGACCTATTTTCTTGCATCTTGACTGTCATTTTTCTCTCCCAGCCTGCCAAACTGGATACCCACGGGTCGTCTGTGACTCCTCCCTATTCTCAGCTCACATACTCCGCTAGACTCCAAGTGCCATTGGTCTTTTCCTCAAAAGATCCCCTAAACTTATATCATCACCTTCCTTACCATTCCAGTCTCTCCCATCATCTTGCCCATCACTGATGGATCAGCCTCCTTGACGCACTCATAAATGCCGCAGTCCGGCTGCAGCAAAATAGGGGGAGGGGGGTGACGAGCAACTTGTGTACATTGATACAGCAGGAGGGGGAGGGATATTTATACATTCCACACAGCTTATCTTAATTAGCATAAACTAGATACATCAGTCAACCAATAAGGAATCTCCACACTTAATGACTCGAAGTCAACCAATAAGGAATCTCCACACTTAATGGCTCGCTGGCGTTACTTCACAAACCACTCCCTCTGGCAAAATGCCAGGTGCCATCCAGACTTGTTTACAGACTCTAACACATAAAGCCTTACCAACAGTGACTTGCACTTTCCATATCAGGCTGCAGTCCCTGCTCTAAACTTAAAAACATGCTGACCCTGTCCTGCTCAATCCCTCGATTTCCCCTTACTCTACAGCATGAATTCTTTACTGCCATGAAACTCCACTTGTTACATATTTATCCTCATGCAAATGAACATGATTTGCTCACTCTTACCACCAAAATATTGATGGTGCTTTTCCCTGTGTTGGACACTCCCTGCCCCTCCATTTCAATTGTCCCTCATCCTATTCATCCTTCAGAGCCTTGTCCAACCTTAATTTCCTCCCTCTTGACCCTTGGTTATACCTGATCACCCTGATTTCATCTCTAATTCTTTTTGCTCTCACTGCTACTGATTCTATATCAGTACACAGTAATGATTTTTTTGACAGGCGTGATTATTCAACATATACTGAACATATAAATTCAACATATACTGAATATTTATTTTGACCAAGTCACCAAGCTAAGTAATACAAATTGTGGAGAAGGGGGGTGGTTTAAGATGGTGGAAGAGGTCACTTTCCTGGCTGCTCTGTGGTGTGAAACCAAGAAAGCAGACAAGCAGCTTCTCAGCAAGGTGGGTGAACAAAAAAAAATGGGATGAGGGGAAATTTTACTGGAATTTAATACAAGACATTCAAAGCAGATCAGGGACTCAAGAGTTGATATTTAATAAAATAAGGAAGTGATCCCCAATGCCACAGCTGCTTCCAGAGGCACCAGCCAGAGTAGACCCTCTATGATCAAAATGGAGGGATAAGGGAATTAAAGGAACCCACATTTTTAGGAGGCCAGCAGAGTATCTGGTTATGGAGAGTTTAGATATCAAAGACTCTGCCTGACTAAACTGAAAGGCATACTGCACAATATCCTTGTGCAGGAAAGAAGCCACGGTCTCTCTTGGCTGCCTGTGGGAGACAGAGAAAGGAACCATTTTGCAGCTACAGTGTGGAGTCTGGCAGCTGAGGGAGTGATTCCTGTCAAACCCAAGTTTGGCTCAAAACAAAGGCCTGGAAAACACACACTGCATGACATAGAGGGTGCCTAAGGGATGAGGAGAAACTCAAACATGGAGAGAGGTTTATACAGGGCACTGCTGGTCGTGGAAACCCACCAGGCTCTCACCCTTGCCCTCCAATCTGGCTGCTTGCAGGACCAGCAGAGAGAGTTTAGATATCAAATTCTTAGCATCTGGCTAGGAATTTAAAAGGGTGGGGACAGGAGAGATTGAGTTTGGAGTCTGAACAAAATACCAGGAAACATGGGGTCTGCAAGTGACATAGTGGACTAAGAATTGGGTCCTCTACCACACAAGTGGAACCCAGGGGAGATCACTGGGATGCAATCTTCCAGTATGGACTGGCGATTGCTGGGCCCTGGAAATGCACTGATTTAAAATCTCCAGACCAATTGGCATTCAGCAAAGAGTCTGGAGCCTACTTAAGCCTAACCCAGCTTCCAGGAGTTCCACCTGCAGGATTACCTCTCTCACCCTAGCCACCCCACTCTGAGGGTGGAGAAAACATCACACTCTAGATAACCCCACCTAACTGCTGAAAGAGAAGCTAAGAATATTTTGAACTCCAGTGGAAAAAAACTCTTTAATTTTTCATTGAGATCTCCTCCCCCCATTTTTTTCTTTTCTCTGTTTAATTGTGATTTTAATGTTTCATGGGTCTTTATGCACATTCATATTTGGTTTTTTTTCTCATTTCTAGTGTTTTTGAAGCCAGTTATTTTTCATGGATCAGTTTTTTTGAGGACCAGGATGTTGGATTAGTATATTTCAGTTTTCTTTTGTATTCTTTTATTTTTATTTTTAATTTTTAATTTTTTACTTCTCATATATATTTTCTCTCACTTATCTGTCTCCTTGATTCTCTTTCTCTGTTTCCTTTTGCTTTTGCTAACAGCCAAACTGTATAGTTCTCTCTTTCACTCTTCCTTTAATTTTTTACTTCTTCTTCTCTTCTTCTGCCTCATAACCATCACATTCTATGTCACTTCTATTCTCTCCATGTCCACCATTTGAAATTGTAAACTCTTTTGCAGACTTATTGTTTTATGTTAGATGGGTAGACACACAAACAACATGAAAAAGCAATGGAAAAAAATCACCCCAAATAAATCAAGATACTTCAATAATAGAATCTATCAACACCATGAATGGAAGAAATATCAGAGAAGGAGTTTAGAATGTACACAGGTAAAGACCACAAGGTAAAGAATGATTTAAGGAGTGACATCAGAGAGAAAATACAGAAAGTAAAAAATCAATTCAATAAAGAGAGATTCTGAAAAAAATCAAGCATAAATCCTCAAAATGAAGGAATAAATAAACCAAATTTAAAATTCAATGGAAAGCATCACCAACAGACTACACCACTTGGAAGACAGAGTTTCAAGCAATGAAGACAAAATATATAATCTTTGAAAATAAAGTTAGACATGGAGAAAAGATGTTAAGAGAGCATGAACAGAACTTTCCAGACAATGAGATAAACTGAAAAGATCAAATTTAAGATTTATTGGGATAGATGAAGGCTTGGAGATAGAAGCCAAAGGAATACACAAACTTTTCAATGAAATAATATCAGAAAAATTCCCAAATAAAGAATGAAGTAGAAAATTAAACACAGAAGGCTTACAGGTCCTTAAATATACAAAATTACAATAGGCCCACACCAAGTCACATTTTTGTGGAAGTGCCTAATAGGCAGAATAAGGATAGAAGTTTAAAGGCTATTAGAGAAAAATGATAGGTCACATTTATAGATAAACCAATCCAGATCTCAGCTGATTTCTCAGCCCAGACACTCAAAGCTAGGAGATCTTGAATAATGTATATAAAGCTCTGAAAGAAAATGGATGCCAGCCAAGAATACTATACCCAGCAAAATTAAGCTTCAGAATTGATGATATTATAAAATCTTCCATGATCAACACAAGTTAAAATAATTCACAACTGGAAAGCCTGCACTACAAAACATACTCAATGAAATATTCCATGAAAAAGAAATGAAAAGTAAAAGTGAAAGCCAACAAAGGGAGGAACTATACTAGAAGAATAGTCAATCAAATAAAAAAACTAATTCAAATTAAAACCAGAAATAAATAATGACAGGAAATGAATTTTAGGGAAGGGACATAAAGATTATTTTTAATGTTTTATATTAGTGGCAAACGTAGGGGTAGGGAGAAAGGGTTTTAGTTTTCTCATAATCCCCTCAACCACCTTCTATTCTTTACCATGGATAATTGAGGTATTTTCTATTTTAATTAAAAGCTCTGGAGCCAATAAAGGTGCAACATTCCCTTCCATTAGGATGGAACTTCTAGAACTTCCTTTATTCTAACAATAGACCAAAATGTAAAAGTTGTTATTAGATGGGGTATATTCACTGATCAGAATATGATACAGTTGAAAACCTACAACAAAATGATTACCATAAAAATATGTACACCTGAAACTTTCAAAAAACATTTTCAAATAATTCCCAAACCAAGCTGTGAATAAGTACAAGTGAATTACAGACAACTTATAACTCAATAACAAAATAGATAATAAAACTTATGAGATGCAGCCAAATGGTATTCAGAAGCCAATGACTAGCAATAACAAACTTATTAGCAGAAAAGACAGATTTAAATTAAATAAACTCAACTTTCAAATAAGGAGGTGCAAAATAATAAAATAATCCAAGTAAAGTAGAGGAAAGTGACATAAAAAATATTTTTAAAAGAAACTACAAGTTAACCAATAAAACCAAAGCCATTCCTTTGGTAAATTGGCTAAGCAAGAAAGCATGCAAACACATGATTTCTGAAAAAGAGGGAAGGCTAGATTTCAGCTTGAGTGTCAGTTACAAAGCAAGGAACTGAAGTCTCAGGCAAATTCCTTAACTTCTCTCAGTGCAGGCCCACCATTGTCAAAATGCAGATAACAAAACAAAATCTTGCTTCACAAGTAGATGCCAGAATTTGATGAGATAGCATGCACAAAAGAAGGCACAATGTGTGGCTCAAAGAAATGGACAAAAATCAACTGACATCATGATGCCATTTTAATGTCATGGACTTTAACAAATAGAGCAGTGAGTCTTAGTCCTTCTGTACCCCAGGATTACCTGTGGTTTTTAAAAAATTCTGTGATTGACTATTTTATTTCTAGGGACAGTCCAAATTCCTCCACAGAGCAGTAGTGTTTGTGATGTCCTCAACTATATTGTTAACACAGCTGTGCTTCATAAAAACTTAGGGATGTCTGATTCTGCAATTTTTTTCTGTCCTAGATATTTTTTTGACAGGTTTCTTCCAATGAAAGCTTTAAGGCTGGAAATTTTGACACTAGAAAAACTTTTCAACTTTTTCCTTCTTTTTCCTGTCTTATTCCTTATGCATGCGTCCATATTCGATGGTTAGTTTAGCAAAACCAATTAAATCACTCAAAAAAAAAAAAAACAACTAAGAAATAAAAAACAGCTGTGTGAATTTGGGTTCCTCTAGAAGCAGTTCCTGAGACAAGGATTTTGTTCATGTCATTTATTTCGGAGGTGTTCTGAGGAACCATCAGTAAGAAAGTGGAGAATTAAGCAAAGG
Organism: Marmota marmota marmota; assembly: GCF_001458135.2. NCBI lineage: Eukaryota > Metazoa > Chordata > Mammalia > Rodentia > Sciuridae > Marmota > Marmota marmota. Next base: position 11,906,056 of record NW_025999990.1, on the reverse strand, counting down.
AAGATGAGGAGATCAGTAAGGTGTATTCATGCCAGTGTGTGCCTGGGGCCTTTGAGAATGTCAGAGATGGTACGTAAAATAGACTTCAGAATTGTCCTACTCAAAGTGTGCAGAAACTGGGTGCTAAACCACCAATTCCCATTCAGCTCGGTTTGGGGGTGCTCTTGAGCAGTTCACTCCAGTGGCAAACAAAGCCTTCCAACAGAGACTTGCAGGAGGAAGCCGTTGGCATTTAGGAGCCCAGGAGGGCCAAGTGGACATGGGCTTCTGTCATAGAAGACAACCAGTGTCACCCAACGCTTATGGTTGGAGGGATTCATCTTTTCCTCACATTTGGAATTAAGTGAGAGGTCAACAACATGGAACAGAAATTCCTTCACATGTCCCTTCTACTCTAGACCACTTTGTTCAGACATTCTAGCCTTCAGGAAATGCTTCATAAAAATGAAAAGATTGGTATTTTTGAATGAAAGGAGTTGGAATTTAATACAAATAATCTACAGGTGCTTCCTGGCATCACTGCTACTAACTGCTCCCTTACCTGTTCTGTTTCCCTGTTCCCAAAACACACTTTCTTGAAAAAGGATCTGAGTACAGGATATGGGATAGGAAGGTGTGTGTGATCAGGTTGCTGTGGGAAGCATCCAGCACATTGGGTAATTATACAACAGTGTAGAAACGACAAGCTTTGAGGGTCTTCAAGAGCATCTGCTGCCCTTTAAATAACAGTTTTTACTCTTCTAACTGCAAAAATAACATTTGCCTATCTTTTTCTTAAGAATCTCTCAGAAGTCTCTTGTCACCCTGAATTTACTTTTTTCAGAGTTTCTCAACAAGATGAAGAATATAAATGTCCCCATTTTCAGATAGAAACAGTGAGGCAGAGAGAGGTAAAATGAATTAAAAGAGGTGGCAAAAATCAGTCCACTTAGTAGGACGGCTGCATGCTCTGCTGAAGAACTGGCGTTGGCAGAATTCTCCCCAGTGCTGGGTGAGGTCACATCTGCTCATGAGGGTCCATCCTGACAGCAGCAGAGCCAGTTTGTCATGGGGACAGAATAAATTCTTAGCAGCATCCAAAAGCCACATAACATGGGATGTGACTTGAGATAAATTTGACTGGCTTTTAAACAAAGATGGAAGAGTTTCTATTTCTCAATGAAAATTTTGCTTCACCTCAAGGAACTAGATGTTCTGTTGCTTAAACCACATCCAGAGGTCCCCATGGGAAGTGTCTTCACAGTTGGTTTAAAAGCTCTATGTTACACAATGGAAAGCCATTTAGCAAACAGGATGAACAAGCTCAACAAGAAGCAACGATATAGATGGATCTCACAACTCTACTGTTGTGCACGAGAAACCAGAAACAAAAGTGGACGTGCTGCAGGATTCCATGTACACAAATTTCAAAAAGCAGGAAAAACCAAAAATGCTGTTAGAAGTCAACATAGTCTTTTTTTTTACACAATTGTCAATAAGACAGGAGCAGTGGTGCACACCTATTGTCTCAGCCACTCAGGAGGCTGAGGCAGGAGGATCACTTGAGAACAGGAGTTCAAGTTCAGCCTAGACAACATAGTGAGACTCCAAAAAACAGTTGTCAATGACTCAAAATGAGTATTCTCTGTCTTTTAAGGACATGGTTGATTTTTTTTTCTTGATCTGGATCCTGGTTCTATTAGGTGTGTTGAATTTGTGAAAATATGTCAACCTGTACACTCACAATTTGTTCACCTTTTGTATGTATGTTAAATTTTTTAAAAATAAACTTTATTTTTAAAGAGGCTTTTGTTTGTTTGTTTTAGATTCACAGCTACATTGAGCAGAAGTACAGAGAGTTCCTGCATACCCTCTACCCCTCCCCCAGCCTCTCCCAGTATCAACATCCCACCAGAATGGTCTACTTATTAAAAATTGATGAACCTGCACTGACATATAATTATAACTCCTCAAAGGTCATAGTTTAGATTCACTCTTGGTGTTATACATTCTATATGTTTTGTCAAATGTATAATGATGTGTGTCACCATGATAATCATACAGAATAGTTTCACTGGCCTGAAAATCCTCTGTGATTCACTGGTTCATCCTTCCCTCCCTGCTAACCTCTGAAAACCATTTAACTCTTTCCAGAACGTGTAGTTGGAATCATACAGTATGTAGACTTTTAGATTGGCTTCTTTCACTTACTAACATGCATTTCAGGGTCCCTGATTTTTTTGTAGCTTGATTGCCCATTCCATGTTAGTGCTGAAAAATATCCTATTCTGGATATTCCATAGTTTATCAGGTTACCCAGTGAGGGATTTCTTTGTTGCTTCAGAGCTGTGGTAATTATGAATAAAACTGCTATAAGCCTTTGTGTGCAGGTTTTGGGATAGTTATATTTTCAATTCATTTGAATAAATACCAAGAAATGCTACATCTTATATGAACATGTTTAGTTTTGGAAGAAGCTGCCAAACAAAATGGTGTACCATTTTGTACTACCACCAGCACTGAATGAAAGTTGTGTGATATATTTCAGTAAAAATTTTATTTAAAAAAAGATCTTCTGGAAATGAAAAAGAAAAGAGAGTCCACTCCCAAATCCAAAATCAAAAATATTTTTTAAAATGTTCCCAGTTTCTAAACATAAGTTGAAAAAAAAAGAATTACAAGAAATATTTTGATTAAAAGCAATGTTCTTACAATAAAAATAAGTATCCAACCTCCCAACTGTGAGCCACATCAGGGTGTGCTCAATGAGGTTTGTTAAAACCCCAGTGATGAATTCTTAAAAAGTCATGTTATGTGCATGTGTAAATATACCACAGGGAATTTCACCCTCATGTATAAATAAAAAGTACCAATCAAATATAAATAAGTAGACAAGTGAAAGGAAGTCTAGTAGAGAACAGGGGAGGGAAAGGAAGAGGGGAGATAAAATGGGGAGGGAAAAGGTGGGGATCATGAACTGAAATAAAATTCCATACATGTATGAGTTTTTCAGGATGAACCCAACTACAATGTTTAACTCTAAAGCTCTAACTATGAGAAAGAGAGAGATTTAAAAAGAAGTGAGAGTCAGTATACTTCAGAGGTTCAACAAGGAAAGTCCCCCAAATCCAAATAAAGCCTTCGTTCCTACCAGATCCTTGAGACCTGTGTGGACACACCCTTCAACCACAGTGGCCTGTCCACTCAGTCCAAGGCAGATGTGCACATCGTCCTCTAATTTCAGAATTTGTTATTTAGAGAGCAAACTGTTTTTCACCATTTGCTAGTAGAAAGTTTGTAGTGCTTCCTCCCATCTTGAAGGAAAAAAAAAGTTATTCTATTCTATTTGTGGCAAGGAAATACTCATGATGAGAAAGAACTGATCAATCACAAAGCCAGCAGGACAAACTTCTAATGAGCACATTGGGGTTGAGAGGTTGTTCTCTTTGGGTTCAGATAGTAGGTATCTGTTTCTTGAAATATAACACATTTGAAAGGAAAGTCATAGTGGGACTGTGGTTCATAGGATCCTTTAGCTTTTCAAAGGGTTGTCATATGCATGTATGCATTAATTCAGTGTGCCTTTGGGGAACTCACATCTTGTGAGGAATAACAGGTTCTAAAGAAAGTTGATAAATTCCTTGTGTAGGGGCTGGGGCTGGGGCTCAGAGGTAGCACACCTGCCTGGCATGTGTGAGGCACTGGGTTCAATTCTCAGCATCACATGTAAATAACTAAAAATAAATAAACGTCTATCAACAACAACAAAAAAATATTTTAAGAAATTCATTATATAACCATACTGTATACCTGGTCCATGCATTCATGAAGTAGTTGACTTGCACTACTATGTTACATTGCTGAGATGGATGTTCAAATACCAGACTGATGATCACATTGACCACAAGACGTTTGCAGAGAGTGAGGAACAAAGATTGACAAAGAGGGAGTAGATCAGTTTTCCCATTCATGCTCTCTCACCAGAGAGAGCAGGGCTAGGCAAACTCTTCTGAAGAGGGCCAGAGAGCCAATATTTTAGGTTTCGTGATGTCTGTGATAAGTACCCAGCTCTGCCATGGTAGCAAGAAAGCAGCCACAGGAAATATGTGAATAGATGGGCATGATTGTGCTCCAGGAAAATTTCATTTACAAAAACAGACCATGGACAGGGTTTGGCCCTTGGTCTGTAGTTTATAGGCTCGGTCCTAGATGCACACCCAGTGCCTTGGATATGTAGGCACAATCACAGGCATGATGTCAATTGTTTTCTTTCTCTGAGTGGCTAAGACACATCAGATGCTAGTCTTCTAGACTGAACATCTACAGCAAGAACTGTGTAGGACGCTGAGAAACCTTAGCTGTGGAAGAGACAGTAAACCGTCCACCCAAGTTTACTGGTTCTCCTTTCATCATATACACTTATCCCAAGTGCAGTGGCCCAACCAGACTCCAGTCCTCTGCCTGCTTTGAATCTGGGTAGGGTCATTAGACTGTTCTCCCCAATGAGCAACAAAGTCATTCCGAAACCAAGATGGTTAAGAAGCAGGAGACCTTTCTCCACACAGACACCTCCATGTTTTTTGGCCAGATGTATGTGACTCCAAGAATCCAGGGATGACAGAGCTGAAGAAAGAAGGAGCCAGGGTCTCTGAATCCCTACATGGAGGTGCCTATTTTGATAAATATACTTCTGGTAAGTTAAGTCTTCAAAACTTGGAGGCTCCCATTAACACTTCCACCATCATTGTCCTTACTGGAACAATAGTCCAGCTGAGAACAACAAACATGTAAATGTGATCCTCCAGGGTAGTCGGGCCATGGAAGGGATCATGGGAAAGGCTTCTACATGTGATTTCAGGCAAGATGTGTCACAGTCAGGGGTGCCCTGCCGTCACCATTTGACCCATTTAGACTCTGAGGTTCAGAGAAATTCAAAGATTTGGACAAAGTTACCTTCCAAAGCACAGGCAGAGGCAAGGCTCTTGATCTGATCCAGCTTTCCTCTCCTCGAATGGCACAGTCTCACACCCATGATGTGGAGGACTCACCGCCCTGTCCAGGAGAGGGTTAACCAGGAACGGCCCCCACCAGCTTCTCTCTACAGGACAGCTGGTGCCCAGCTTCCAAAGCAATTCTGCCCAGGGATTCATGAATAAGCCAACCCCTCTCCTTCCTTGTGGGTCAAGCAATTCAGGACATGTGACCTTCAGCCATATGAAAGTCTAGTCCACAGGGCAGTGTCCACAGCAGTGTCTGTACCCACTGCAGATGCTGAGTGATCCCCTCACCATCTTGACAGCAAGCTGGCAGTGTGGGAGTCGGAAGGCAGACAAGAAAACGGAGCACAGCAGGGAGGGATGAAAAGAGGATATTAACCGTTTCTATTTTTTACTATGAAAAGAGATTTTTTTGACATATTAAATAAAAGAATTTTAATACATCTGCACACACTGAAAGCCAGTTTTCCTAAGGCAACTCTTCCCTGCTTTAACACTCTTCCTGGCAAGATAAATGGCCCACGCTTTACCTTGCCTTTCTTTCCCCTGAGCATCTCAAAAGCAGATTTCTTCTTTTTCTTGTTGAAACCACCAGGCCGTGGCTCAGGGGGCTACAAACTGCAGGATCAATGTATGTGCACACACACACACCTCTCCAGAACACTCTGCTTTTGCCCACTTGGATTATGCTGAAAACAAACCCATCTTCTTTATGATCATGTAAGTGTACAAATTAAGATGTTTGACAGCCTTAAAAACCAGATCTAAACCCACAAGTCTGTTTTAAGAGCAGCAGAATTTCAATGGGAACAGATTGGATTAAGACAAACAGCTTTAGAAATTCATTAACTATCTAAATTCTTTCTCCCCATCTCATTCCAGCTGTGGATGTTTGTATCCACGCACATAAGCCAATTTGACTGAGTAAAGTTAAAACTATCTGAATGTTAGTGGGACAGTAAATGCATTTCCAGCCATGGGTGTCATAGAACTTTAAAATCTATGTTCTCTTTGGTCTAGTAATTACACGTCTATAACTCTTTATCTTTTTTTTCTTTTAATATCTTTTTTATTTGTTCTAATTAGTTATACATGACAGTATAATGCATTTTGGCACATCATACATAAATGGAGTATGACTTTTCATTCGTCTATGACTCTATCTTTAAGAAATAATCATGTGTGCATGCAAAAGTTATATACTCCACTGGAGAATTTATAACAGAAAAATAAAACAAACAAAAATCCTTAAATATCCAACACTAGATAACAATAGTTTTCTGAACAATGGCACATTTCTATAAAATGGAATAATATAAAGTTATTGAAAATGACCCTGTTTTTATTTTAACATAGAAAAATATTAAGCAAACCAACTGACAAATAGCATATGTAGAGTGTATATGTACATGCATATGTTGACACTGGAAAAATTTGGCAACATGAAAATATGCACACTGAATTACATTTGATCCATGGAAATTCAAATGATATTATTTTCTGATTTGCTTATCCATATTCTTTAATTGTTTTCATTGAACAAACATTATCATAGTACAAAGATTAATGAAAAATTAAAATAAATTAATAAAAACTAAATGCCACATCCCTAAGATATTTTTGATCACTATAATGCTGTAGCTAAATTATTCACCAACATGTCAGCTGCAGCAGCATTAGGGAAAGAGTTGCTGGAATCGGAATACCAAGTTCAAGTGTACTGATACTGACATTCCAGACCCTTAGGCCCAGGACTGGACTTCCAAGGCCCTTGTCATGACATTTCTAGAAAAGTTTACAACATAAATATATTTTTTTAACACTGGACTAGTAATTGAAAGATAATACTATTCTACTCTTCCCTAGATAGACTGAGGACATAATCAGAGCCCTACACAGAAGGGTCTCTAATTGATTTTGGCTTTTCATTTTGAGGATATTCTTGGGGTTTGTTTGCTTTTTTTTTTTTTAAGCAGGAAGAGCAGAGAGAACAAAGAAGAACCTTCAGTCGGCAAGTCACTTGATGGATGCCCTGGCCATTTGAGAGTGGCCTGGAGTGCCTGCCATCCTGGGAAGCCAGTGGGGAACTGGCCAGCTGAGGGGCTCCTGAGCCTAGAGGCTCTGGGCTCTGGGGGCTCCCCCCAGCACAGACTGAGTGGTGGCCTTAGAGAAAGGTTGCAAGATTCACCCGCTTAATCAGTGAGCTCCCGGATGATGCCTGGAGTTTGATATGGATCATTCCAGCCTCTCTCAAATCGATCAACAAGTATTGATTGAGTGCCTACTGTTTGCTGGGCTTGACGCTAGGCATTTTGGGAGATGCAGAATGAGTGTGGAACTGGGTCTCCGTCCTCTTCAATTAGCACTGCAAGCCCTTACGTATCCAAGTGGGAACTGCCTGAGTATGACAATACGAGCTACAGAAATGCAGACAAAGGGGGACCCTGAGGTCAGTGAGGTCAGGAAGACTTCAGACAGGAAGACGTGAGCCGGAATCAGGGACAGAGAATATTACTGGTTGAGGAAATATGAATGTGTATAAGAGGAATGCTATCTCTGAAAATAAAGCACTCAAATGCCAGGGACTTAACATGGTAGGCTTATTTCTAGTTCATGTGGCAGTCGGGCTGGGGGCTGAGCCTCCAACAGAAAGTCTAAGAATTCATGATTAGAGTTGTAAGCCTGGGAAGCTAAATCAGGCAGAGGCCAGCTTTAACTAATCAGCACTACTGGGTTTGGGGACTTGAATGACTTCAGTGAGGGCCTGGGATTCCCCTACTACCACAATGACAACCATCACGTGCCTCCAACAGGTCCCAACCTCTCCCGGTTCCAAGCTTGGTCACAGTGGTCAAGGAATTTGCAACCCCTTCTTTCAACATAGAGCATCTTGGAGCATCTTCCCACTGTCCCTGCAAACCCAAGACATTAAGAGGAGCCCAGTTGGAACAAAGGCTCCTAGAGCATCCTTAGCTACCCTGTGGGAATTGGCTGAGCAGGTTTTCAGGAAAGCCCAGAGCTCCCTCCCTGAGGCTGTGGGAGCTGCCTGTGGATATTACCTCTGCAGACTCATCCTCCTATACCCCAAGGCAAGAGCAGTGATGAGGTGCTATCCTATAACTCTATGAATCCTGTAACTCTATGAATTCATGAGTTTGTGTTGTTTTTCAATGATGACTGGACAGCGGCTCTAGACATGTTGTTGGCCCTCCCCAGGGCAGGCCTCTGCCTGGATTGAGTTTCCCATGTTTATAATTCAGAAAATTGTAAGTGTTTTAGCCAGCTTTTTTTTTTTTTTTAAATCACTGTGACCAAAATGCCTGAGAAGGAAAACATAAAGGATAAAAAGTTAATTGGGGGCTCATAGTTTCAGAAGTCTCAGTCCATAGATGGTCGACTCCATAGCTCTGGGCCCAAGATGAAACAAAACTTTAAGGCAGAAAATCATTGAGTAGGAAAGCAACTCAGGTTACGGCAAGCAGGAATCAGAGAGAGAGAGAGAGAGAGAGAGAGAGAGAGAGAGCGAGCTGCTCAAAAGGGCCAAAATCTAAACCCCAAAGGCACACCCCCAGTGACCCCTCCTCCAGGCACTCCCCACCTGCCTACAATTATTGCCCAGTTAATCCGTGTCTGTGCTTTAATGCACTCATTAAAGTACTTCAACTAATTATTTCACTTCTAAACTTTCTACACTGTCTTACATATGAGCTTCTGGGGCTACCCCCTCTCTAAACCATAACAACAAGTTTCTCTCTGCAGCCTTACATCCTGCCATGTGTGAAGGGTCTCACCTTGACTTTCTCCTACTTGGAGATCCTCAGGCCTCAGCTTTCTATAAAGCAAGTGAGTTTGACACCATGATCTCTGAGGCCCTTCCCTGCTATAACATCCCGTGAGGGTGAGTTCTTTCTACACAGGAAGCCCACATAGGCCTTCATAAGAGCCTAGCAATTTTAGAGTTCAAGAATAGGAAGCAAACTAGGGGCAGTGGAAAAGAAAAGGGCCTTAAACATTGTTAGATTGATACTTCCCACTGTGTGTTTCGGGAATATTCGCTCTATAGACTCATAATAGGCTGTGTGTGTGTGTGTGTGTGTGTGTGTGTGTGTGTATATATATATATATATATATATGTTTTATATAGCTTTGTATCTTTATGTAATTTAAAGGTAGTATCTCTTTTTAATACATAAGATAAAGATATTTCTTATTTTTATATTTAATATAATGATATTATCTCTTTCTCTCCGTGTGCATATTTAAAAGCTGACATCTGTATCGTGGCATTATGTATGGATGCCATCCCTTATTTACTATATGTAGCAAAAGCTGTCATGCATACAAAATGCCAAGCACTACAAAGAGTTTTTCAAGCGTTGTATTTTTTTAAATTCTCCTAGCAACCCTACTATCATCACCCCCATTTTGTAGCTGAGAAAACTGATGTTTACAGAGGTTGAGCTCCTGCCCAAGATCAGAGTGATTCTAAGTGGAGGGAAGAGAATAAGCCTAGCCATGTCTGCTGAGACTCTGTGTTTTGAGTCATCACACTCTGCTGCTTTCTGAGGGTTCCTGGGTCATCACAGCTTGGGAATTGCTGGGTCAAACAAAATTAGACTGGTTTGTTGGCTGCAAAAATCTCAGAGCCCTGCCTCATTAGCACCATGTACACAGAGTGGGACAGTGAGCAAGTTCAGACTCTGAGCAGCATTGCCTGGCCTTGAATTCTAGCTTTGCTGAGTGACACTGGGCACCTCACTTCATCTCTCCGTTTCTCATCTATAAAACAAGAAAAACAATAGTACGTGCTTCCTAGGACTGCCTGCAAGGCTTAAATAAGCTAACATGTTATGAGATCAAAACCAAGTGCTCTTTAAGTGCTGACTGTTGCTAGAGAGGGCAGTGCTGCCAACTAGATTGATCCTGGAGCCCTGTGTTCACAGTCCTTTTCTCAGGGGGGTGTGGCATGATCTGGACCATCCTTCTCACTTAATAATGAGGACAGAGAGGCGACAGGTCTGCTCAGTGCCACCCAGGCTGCTAGTGTGAAAGCCTGCCCAGCTAGCAGTGCAGTCCCCAGATGCCCAGCCCGTGTCAGCCCCACAAACCCACCTGCCTCCCTCTAGCCGATTTAGTCATTTCTGCAAATCTAGTTACAGAATTATAACTAAATGGAAAATCACACAGCTCTAGCTTTTTTCCCCCTTTAAGAGCCAATGCTCCATGCAGGGACTTAGTTTTAATCAGAACAAGAGACCTGTAAAGAAGACCTCTGCAGAGGCCACAGCCTCCCCTGAGGTGTTCTCTCTGTCAGCCCTTTCAGCTGCCTTAGGCAAAATGACACTGTCCACCAGCATGCTGGGCACTTGCAGCCAGCAGCAGCTGACATCCCAGCAGCTGGGGCAGCCACCTCTGTCCTTGCACCAACCAGAGCTCACCCTAGGAGTTGGGGACATGAGGAAAGAGAAAAGCAATCCCTCTTGGGCTCTTGGAGTGAAGCGGTTCAGAAAATAGAAAGGATTAAATGTGACAAGGATGGTAAATTGAAGGTAAAATCAGACAAGGGTTAGGATGAAAATCATCCTAATACAATGATGTTTCTCCAATTTGTGTGATTTCTCTGTGATGCTCTGTGCATCTACAGCTCTGCAATAAGAATGTGTATGTGCGTGCAAGTATGTGTGTGTTTGTGTGTGTGTGTGTGCACGCGCGCACGCACATGTGCAAAGAGAAAGAAGTAAGAGTGAGGGAGCAGGAAGGAGCCCTCAAGGGACAGGTGGACTGAAACCTTTAAGCTTCAGGCCCCAGCCTGTGGCTCTTTCTCAGGCCAAGGCATCATCTCATCACTCCCAGTGGTCCAGTTATACCTGTCTGTTTAAAGCTTCTGATAACAGCACCCTACCTGCTATCCATTTTTTATCCCAAATGTACAAGAAGCCAGATGCCCTGGTGCATGCCTCCCAGCAGCTGAGGAGGCTGAGACAGGAGGATCGTAAGTTTGAAATCAGCCTCAGCAAATTAGTGAAGCCATAAGCAACTCAATGAGACCCTGTCTCAAAATAAAAAGGGTAGTGGATATGGCTCAGTGGTTAAGCACCCCCTGGGTTCAATCCCCGGTACCAAAAAAAAAAAAAAGTACAAGACAGAGAGATCACAATTCCAAGTACAACATCTTCTTTCTTTCACTCAGGATATAATATGCCTTCAATGCTTGGTTATTGGTTACTATTTATTGCTTTTCAAGTGCTGAGCAGCTCCCTGGACCAAATGCTCCTGTGGAGACAATTCCTCTTAAAGCAGGGGATTTCATGGGTTCACCACCTACCCATGCCATGGGAATGGTTTGCAGACATTGGCTTGGTGAAAGGGTTAGAGTCAGTGGACTTCACAAATGAAGTCTGCAAGGTCCCCTCAGCTGCTCTTGCCCACCCGGTGAGATACACACATGAGAGGGGTCTTGGAGCTTCTGGGAAAGAAATCTCTCTCTCAGGTCTACCAAGCAAACAATCTCTGCCCATGTCAATCATTTAAATAGAATGTTCCATATGTACAAACCAAAGCAATTAGCTAAGCATTGACTGGGATCCATCTCTTGAATCCAAATAAGATAATTTTTTTATGAAACAAACAAGCTGCTAAATATGTATGTTCTATTCGGTGTTTTTTCAATATACTCCCAGGTTTTGGCCTGAATTAAGCAGTTTTACTAGGATCCCTCTCTTTCTTGTTTTACCCCAGGTGTGGGGTCAGGCCAAGTCTCTACGTGGCACAGGAAGGAGAAAGATGGAAAAATGTCTAACCTTCAAGAACATCAGCTTTCCTAGTGAAACTCTATATGTCTGTTGGTCCCTTTATCACTCATCTCTCCCAAGAGATGGTTTAGGATCAGCAGCCTCTATCATGCAGATGGTCACAGCTGAAACAGCTGTGAATAAATCATTTATTCAACAAGGATTTATCAAGTACTTACTATATGCCAGATATTGTACAAGACACTGGGGACCCAGTTATAAATAAGAGGGTACAGCCCTAGCCTTCCAGAGTTCCCATTGAGGTCTCCAGAGCTGAGACCCTTGACTTAACTCTCTAGTTAGATGGGGATACTGAGATCCAGGGAAAAATAAGACTTCCCAAAGCCAGCTCACCCTGAGTGCCTGAGCTGGAACGGAAACCTGAGTCTGCCAGCTCTGGGCTGGGTCTGCCCCAGCATGTTCCCTTCCAGGTCTAATGGAAGAAAGTGTCCTCAGTCAGCTTCCCTGTGGAACATGCTGGTCACAAGATCCTAACAATAGAGAATGGAGGAAGGTCAGATTGGAAATCTATGCTGGTGAGGTGACTTTTGCTTTTTTGCTTGCTGCAAGCGCACGCAAAGTAGATCACCAGCTTCCAGAGGGCAAGCTTGTTAATTACACACAGATTTCAAAGGCAAATAAGTCCTCCAAATATTTTTAGAGATGACTTAAGGGAAATCTTTTTTATAGACCAAAGGAGACTATCTCTTTTCAGATCCCAAGGTGCGTACAGACACAATAAGGAATGAATTTGACCTGGGGTAGGTCAGCATGAACCCCAACATGCAAATGGCTCCCTTTTTATTCCTAGCTCCCTTGGTATCAATCTCCTGTGACTGAGACCTAGAAAACAGCCACAGACGTGAGCTACATGGAAAAAGTAAACACTAGCAATTACTATATTTACTATTTACCTTCTCTTGGTCTAAAGATTCATTGCATCAACATTAAACCCCAATACAACCCTGTGAGGTGGTCCTTAGTTCTTCCCATGGTATAACTAGTTTCATACCCAAGTCCATTTGGCACTAATGACTACTCTTTGTCCATTACATAAATGGAGAAGTCATCCTGGGAAGAGGAGATGGAAACAAGGAAGTGGGCAGGATTAAAGCAAGAAGGGAGGGAGGAGGCCAGGTGGGGAATCAGCAATGTTTAATGAGCACAAGCTACCTAGAGGCACTCTGCCAGGCCTCTCTTCAGAGGATACACCCGTCCCTCCTGCACCCCCAACCAGGGCATGGGCTGAGTGTTCACCTGTTACTGGAGTAACACCTGTGTCTGTTTCTTGTCCCTCACCCCCCACCTGCAGTGACTTCTTCCTGAGTTATCCTTTTGCATGCCATCTGTCTATTCTGCTTATTTGTAAAGTGAGGAGAGTCAGATGCATACTTCATTAATGCAATAATGTATATAAAGCAATTAACAAAGCCCACATGGCAAGTTCTCCGTAGATGTTCATAATCTTTATGGTATTTTTGTTTTCAACACATTGAAATAACAGTGTGGAACTGACACCTGAGCCATCAAAAAAATAAGATCAAATACAGAGAAGCCTAGAGGTGGATTTATGGCCAACTGGTCAACCTTTTTTTTTTTTTTTTGCTAAAAAAGGTACTTGCATTTTTTCCATGCCAGATCCAATTCTCTTCTTTGTCTGTTCAGAGCTTATAACTGCTTCCAGACCTAAATGAAATACAATCTTTCTAGGAATGGATCCCCAAACAAGGTATCTTTTAGAGTGCACTGTCCAGTAGAAATACAATGTGAGCCACATATGGCATTTTAAATTTCATGGTAGCCACTTAACTCTTTAAGAATGGTAATTATATTATTTTTTGAAATGTTCTTATTTTGTCCAATATGTCCAAAGGCATTATCATTTCAACATGTAACTAACATAAAAATTAATAATTGGGTATATAATATGTTCTGTTGTACCAAGTGTTCAATGTTTGGTGGTTATTTTATACTCAAAGCACATCTGAATTTGAACTAGCTACATTTTCAGTGCCAAGAGCCACATGTGGCTACTGTTTTAGACATTTCACTAACACTGTTCCTTTAAAGACCAAAAACATCTCCCTCATTAATCGTGGGGTGGGTGAACCATTAGAGTAGCAGGTGGTCCTTTTGGTCTCTCTATCCCCAGGGAATCTGTAAAGAAGGAGCCTGTTTCTGCCCAAAGCAAATCACACAAACCCATCTAAGGCCCTGCTGATAATACATTCATAGAGTTTCACACCCCAGCACACAAACAGGCTCTGGCTAACCGGGCTTTTAAAAATACCTTCAGGTCTTTAACTACCCTTCCCCAAAACCCACTTCATAGAGATGCTACCTCTGCATCCCAATAATACCTTTTAAATGAGCACCAGAAGCACCCACTTTCTTTAGCTCCCTCATGACACAGTTCTGAATGATTTATTCACTTTTTGCAAGTTTCTTAAGAATCCACTGCATCCTGGGCATCCTGCTAGATGAGTAATGTAATATATGGCTCCTGGCCTTAAAACTGTCAAGGGACAACACAAGCAATATTAGGACAAGGCTTTCCCTGGTTGTTTTTGGAATTCAAATGAGAATCAGAATGAATATGTCCTCGAATGAAAACTTGCTTGCCAGGAAGCTGGCATTAGCTCTTGATCTGGGTTGCATTTGATCATTTTCTACACACCACACCTCTAAGGTACCCAAGTTAGTTACCCTGCACTACCTCCACTGTAGGTTTCAGGGCTGCAGCTATATGTAGTTCCCCCATGTCTTGCCAGATAACCAGGGGAAGGGGATGCTCAGCAAGCTCCGCCTTTGACCCAGGCCCCTTTGCTGTCTCCAGATAGCTATGGACTGGCACCATAAGACACGGAGGATGATCAAGATCTTGGCTTGCCTCGGCTTTCTCCTTCTACCCAGAAGGCCAACTCAGAAGTTTCCATAAATGATCAGTGAAATGAATGGCAGGTAGTAACCTAATGAAGACAGGCATTAGCCATATGCACCACAGTGTATGCTGACCCAAATCACTGACAGGCTCACATCTATAGGCTGATTGCTTAAATTTTTTCTTATCAATCAGTCCTCACAAATACATGTGGATGCAACCATCATGTTAGAGCTAAAATACCCAAGAGAAGGCATTTGGTTCTCATTTACCACTACCACCTTCAACAGTATTAGACCATATGAATATTTATGTTTCATGGTTTCAGAAATCAAGTTATAATCTGTAAAAAAAAAAAAAAAACTCCTTGAGCCAATCAAATAACTTTTCCTATTCCCCTTATCTGGCATTTAAATCCATTTATCCATATTGAGCAGAGGTAAGGAGCAATTGAGTATCATGCTCCAACAGAGAGGAGAGCAAAGTTAGGGAACACAGCTTGGCTTCTGACAAATCTTATTTCAAATCCCTGCCACCACTGTCATGTATTTATAATTTAAGCATGAGTAATTTTGATTTCACTTCTCATCAAAGTTTTCTTAAGCTTTAATAGATATTTTAGGTCTTGTCATTTCATAACTCCAAGTCCTCTAAATTCCTCTCCAAATGTAATTTTTAGCACTAATGACATAACTAACTTTTAACCTAACTCTTCATAAATGTAAACTTATAATGAGTACAGGGCATGATTACCATTATGGTTGATTTATTCATCTAAGATGGAGATTAATAATAATTACTACTCAATCATCTATCTGTGAGGGATTAATATCCAAATACATAAAGAACAGTCATAATGGTTACTATTTATTAAGTGTATGTGACAGTAACATTATATTACTGAATTAAACAAGTCAAAAACTCAAGAACCTCCATTTTGGAGATTCTTCATTTGTTCAACAGATTATTTTTGAATAACTACTGTATGTCAGGCATTGTTGTAGGTGCTGGAGATCAGCAGTGAACAAATCTGTAAGAATTGCTGTCTTCATGGAGTACACCCTAGTAGGAAAGAAAGAAAATAAAATAGATGAACAAAATATATAGAACATCAAATGATGATAGGTTCTATAGAGGAAAAAAGCAAGTTAGCAATCATAGCTAGAGCCATAATGGAAGTCCTCACTAAAATGGAGGTTTGAAGGCAAGCCCTTTTCTGAGGGAAAAGCATTCCAGGCAAGTAAGCAAGTTCTTTTCAAGTTTGGGCTAGAGAGAAGTGAAGAAGTAGAAAAGTTTTTAAAGAGAGAGAGAGAGAGAGAGAGAGAAAGAGAGAGAGAGATTAAGTCAGATGCATAATAGGAAGTGAGTGCAAACCATGGTGAGCCTTGAATATTTTTGAAACATTTTGGCTTTTTACACTTAGAAATCCATTAAAAGGATTTGAGAAGAGAAGTAACACAATCTGATTTGCATTTGGAAAGGGCCACTGTAGCTGCTATGCAGAGTAGAGCCACCAGGATTTGCTGATGAATTGGGCATGGAGTGTGAATCATGGAGAAAATCACAGTTGATCTGAAGGTTTTGACCTTGGTACCTGAACGGATGCAACCTCCAGGGGGATGAGAGGAGCAAGTTGGAAGGTGATGATCAGGAGTTTGGTTGTAAGACGGAGGCAGAGCTATGCAGGTAGCTACTGGCTATACAAATGTGGAGTTCAAGAACAAGAACCAGTCTAGAAATACAAATTTATGAGAAACCAGCATATAGATGATGTTTAAAGCCCAGATAAGATCGTCAAGGGAGCTAGAGAAGAATAGAAAAGAGTAGAGGTCCAAGGACTGACTGAACCTTGGGGAATGCCCATGTTTGGAAACTGGGGAGCTGTGGAGAATGGCAAAGGATACTGAGGAAGTATGTATAGTCAGTGAAGTGAGATGGAAGCCGAAAGAGTGTAGCTAGTGCTCAAGATGCCAAGTCAACAAAATGTGTGAGAGGAAAGATGAAGAAGCTGAGTAAAACATAGGTACCGTGGCAAAACAAAATCAAGACTGAGAATTAATCATTGGTTTTCACAACACGAAAGTTATCAGTCACCTCGACAAGAGCAAAGCCTTTGGATTTTGGAGGCAAAAGCCCTATTATAGTGGATTCAAGAAAGAACGGAAGAAAGGCAATTGGGCTGCAAGTGCAGATCACATTGCAGTTTTTGCTGCAAAGGGGAGAAAAAGATGAAGCAATAAATAGAGATGAACAACAAAGTTTTTCATTTTATTAAGGATGTAAGAACTTCTAGCCTCTATATATGGTGATTGGAATGATCCAATAGGGAGGTGAGTTGGAAAGGGGAAGTCAAAGAACAGGTAAGGTGAGAAGGGACCATTTACTAAGAACTGGAAGGAATATTTTGGGAAAGAGTAACAGTGATGGAGAAGTCAAGTCTTCGGGGAACCAGGGGGTGATTCTGGGGTGATTCTGTAGTGAATGACTACAACATGGGAGGGGGAGTGGGTGGCAGTGTAGGAGGACATGAGACTTTAGCGAGGCAGCAAGGCACTAGAGCTGCAAGCACAGACTGCAGCCATCTGCCTGAGTGGCATCCCGGCTCTGACACATAACAGATGTGGAACTTACCATAGTCACGGAACCTACCTAAATTTCAGTTTCCTGGTTTGAAAATTGAGAACTGTAATAGCATTAACACACAGGATGCTGTGGGGGAACAGGACTGCCCCCTTCATGGGGAATGTCACCCAACCTCGGCTGTTGGTGGGGAACACTGAGGATGTGAAAACTGAGGCAACATTCAATAAGCTACACAAGGTTACCCAGCCAGTAAGTGTTTCCGGGACCTCAAACCCAATTCTGTCTAGATGTCAAGTCCATTACTCAGCATGGCCATGAAAGATAGAATTACGGTTCGTCTGGCATGTTGGGTGTGATGCCTTCCCCTGACTGGGCCACCTGTGGGTGGGTGAGAAAGTCCTTTGCTTCCATCTCTCCTCCTAGTGGTCTGCTACCCTCTCCATTCTGCCCACCTTCCCTCGAGGCCCTGGTGGACGCCCTCCTCTCGGGGGAGCATCAGAATGCGTATTCACACCGAAATGGAGAAGACTTTGAGTAACATGCCTTATTGCAGCCCTTGGCTGTGAAACAAAATAAATCCAGTACAAATCCCGATGTCCCTGTTGGGGGTTATTATGATTTGGGTATGAAGTGTCCCCCAAAAGCTCATGTGTGACAATGCAAGAAAGTTTAGAGGTGAAATAATTGGGTTATGAGAGTCTTAACCTAATCAACATGTTAATCCCTGATAGAGATTAACTGGGTGGTCACTGAAGGCAGGCAGGGTGTGGCTGGAGGAGGTGGGTCCCTGGGGATTGCCTTTTGGGTTTATATTTTGTCCTGGTGAGTGGAGCTCTCTTTCTTTTCTCCCTCTCTTTCCCTCCATGTCCTGAACTGCTTTCCTCTGACACACTCTTCCTCCATGATATGCTCCTCCCCTTGGGTCCCTATCAACAGATCCGTGGTCTAAAGTCCTCTGATGCCAAGCTCTCCCCTACCTCTCTGAAGGGTGGTCCTGGGTCCTTCACTAGTCCCTCCTCCTGTCCACCTCCTAAACTAGCCTTCCCCAAAAGTCCCAAGAAGGCATCAACACAGACTCTGAAGTCCATACAGCATGTTGAAGTCCCCACTCCACCTCTAGTTATGGTGTGGTCCTGGTTAAAAAGACCAGGACCTGGTTAACCTGGTTAACCTCCAGGTCTTTTTTTCTTTTCTCAAAGTAAAAACAGTATCATTTTGTAGGCAGGTTGAGTAGATTCAAGGAATGCAAGTTTGGTTTCAGATTAGAAGAAAAAAAGTCAAGATAATTCTCCATATGAACAGAATTTTTAAAAATGGGTATAGAACAGGGGTACAGGACAGCTCTTGTTCACCGCGCACATGGGCTGGCCTTTACCTGTTCAATACTCATTTTTCCTCTTCTAAAATTGTTCTTGTCACGTCTTTTGGTTCCCACAGTGTAAAAGCTGACTGCAACAGGATGCAGCTGGTCTTCTGTGATCCCCTAAAAGCCTGCCCTGCCGTTTCTCAGCTGTTCCCTTTCTATGACTGACAGCATCCACCTTGCCCAACAACTGCTTATGGACAGATGCAGGTGGAAGCCCTCCACCCTCACAGGAAGACACCTAGACCCAGAGAGTCAAAGCCTCTTGCCTGAGATCACACAGCAGCTTGCTGGTGGAACAAGGGCGGGCTGTCTGGAACCTAGTGCTGATTTCTCTCAGCCCCACACTCAGGGACAGACACAGGAACTGGCAGCCAGACAAGGGAGGGGTGCTGATGCCTTCAGTCGAAACATAATTTTTTCATGAAAAAACGTGGAGAGGAGACTTCCCCCGCACTCTGATACACAGAGTTTTGTCATTGCACCATATGCTGTGAGGACCAAGTATAGATTTTTGTGAAAAAAAATAATATGGCTATTAGATACTGAGGAGAAATAACCAAAAACCCAAGCCAGAGGGAGAGCAGGGGAGCTGCCTTAACTTCCAACACCCTGCAGCTCTTCCAGACCACCCACCCAGGCTGGGGGGTGGTGCCACACCGAGTCCCCCCCATGATCCCACGCCATGCACCTAGGAGCACGTGGCCTGCTTGTTGGAGGGGGACAGAGATTGTGCCGACAGAAGAATGTGTGTGGTTGGTGATGGTGATACCAGCCCTTGTGGCATCTACTACATTCCACAGCCCTCTCCACTGACCACAGCCCTCGGAAGCAGCGCTTATTATTATCTCCATTTCACAGATACGGAAACTGAGGCACAGAGAAGTCAAAGGATAGAAAACAAGTGGACTCCTGGCCTGGGAAGAATGTGGAAGCCTCATCATTCACTCCGTCTCTCTGTCCTCCACTCTTGTGCTTGACCCCAGCACACCAGCGCTGTCTCCCTTTTCTTTTGCCACCAACTACCTTAAAAAACAGACATGTGTGCCCAACTCCTGATCCCTCCTCCCTTCAGGCAGCTTCCAGCCCCCACTGCACCCTTAAGGTGGCTCTAGATGAACTCAGTGGATGAACCCAGCGCTCCCTCCTCCCAGCTCTCCTCTCTCCTTGATACATCTCCAACCACCCCCTCCCAGTGTGACCTCCTCATCATCATTCTTAATGCCAAGCTCTCCCCTACCTCTCTGAAGGCTGGTTCTGGGTGCCTTCATTAGTCCCTCCTCCTGTCTACCTCCTAAACTAGTTTTTCCCCAAAGTCCCACGAAGGCAAAAACAGGGACTTTGGAGTCAATAGAGTCTGCTTAAGTCCCCACTCTGCCTCCAGTGAGTTGTGTGGTCTGGTTAACCTCCTAACCTTGGACCTCCAGATCTTTCCATTCTTTCTTTTTCATAATGTAAAAACAATATCATTTCATAAGCAAGTTGAGTAGAATCAAGGAATGCAAGCTTGGTTTCAGATTAGGAAAAAAAAAGTCAAGATCATTCACCACCTTAACAGAAGAAAAGAGAACCATATCCTACAACAGTAGATACTCAGTAGATACAGGGAAAGGAGCTGATCAAATCCAATATCCATTCGTGATTTTTTTAAAAAGAAATTTTTAGCAAACTAAGAACAGAATGAAACTTATTCTGATACAGGGTCTTTGTTATATAGGAAAGGATGAGGCAGAGGCTGTTTTGAGTAATCTAAGTGAGATCTGCCCCATCCTCAGCAGCTAAACAAGGTCCTCCATCATCTCAGACCTCCAGGTTTCTTTCTTTCCTTCTTTTTTCTTCCTTCCTTCCCTCCTTCCTTCCTTCCTTCCGTCCTTCTTCTCTCTCTCTCTCTCTCTCTCTCTCTCTCTCTCTCTCTTTTAAATGTAAAAAGAATATCATTTTATAAGCTGATGTGCTGAGTAGCCACAGTCCAGATGGTGTGTTGTCTAGGTCTGGTTGGAGCCCGTAGAGGTCCACGGCTCTTCCTCAGAGGGGCCATACCAGAAGGGGCTGATGGTGGCTCTTTGGGGAGCCACTTGTGGGGGCATGACTCCCCTAGACACCCCACCTCACAGATGGTGAGGAGTTCCTAATATGTTGCAAGTGAGTCTGGTTGAGGCAAAGACTGGGAGTGGTCCTTCATTCCTTGAAGTTTAGAAGGCAAGGAGCAGGTTGGAATGGACCAAGAGTGCTATAAATATGCAAACACTCACCTCAAACACTCACCCACTAAACTATTACAACCTCTAAGGCCTTAGCTTAACCCAGCTTCTCATAGCAACTGATTACTCTCTAGCAAGTCCCCCCAAAAATGGGAGCCAGGACAGAGAGCAATGGCCAGAGCAGTGGTCCTCAGACCTGGTAAGACTAAAATTATCACGCAATGCCAAAGGCTCTGAATTGATTGGTCTTGGATAAGGACCTATCTCTGTATATTTTTTTAAAGTTTCCTCCCTGCAATTCTAACGTGCGGCAGGGTGGCAGTACTCTGATTCAGAGCACTCTGCACATATTGGGGGAGGGCCTCACGCTTAGGAAAGCAGGAAGGGCCTGGAGCCCTAGGGGAAGGGACGCCCCAGGAGGCTGGGAAACTTCCCCCGCCTGAAAGGTTTGCCAGTTTCCAACCTCCTTCTGGGTTTCGTGAGGCACCTCTAAATCTTTTTGCTTAGAATTCTTCTGTGGTTAAACTTATCTCCCTCCCAAGTTCAAAGCAGACTGCTAGAAAGGAAAAAGGAACAGACCAATTTTTCCTCATTAAGAGCACTCCATGAGAATCGTTTTATTGCTTTATTTGGAGTTTGATTTTTTTTTCCATAGACCAGGCAAAAATGAGCATTAGTATTCTGCACATCCTCAGAGCCCAGTCTTGGTATTCAAGGAAAATAACATCATGCAACAGAGCAAGCACATTAGGATCATGCTCAGTGCCAATTTTTCCCTAACAGTGATTTCATAATTCAGATCATTACATAGGAGCATAAGAAGGGCCCTTCAAGGCCATCTGTCCAGCCCATCACCCCCTGAGGAATCAGCAAGGTTTCATTCAAAGAATGTGAATGTACCTTCACACCAACCCCAGCTCCCACCCCAGCAGGGTCACTTTCTAACAGTAAGGTCCCTCAGTTTACTTGTCCATAAAATGGCAATTGGGGTGCCCACCTCCACAATACAACAGAGTTGTGATGAATCAACGAATCCACAATAAATGTTAGTCCTCTTTCTTCATTAGAATCTTAAATCTCGAATGTAATATTGGATCCTCAAACCATGACCACACAAGCAAGTATCTAGACATATTGGTTTATGCCATTGGCACTGAGGTTTTTGGTGGCACTAATCTCACTTGGAGACGGACTTGGGGCCACCTGGGCAGAAGTCTCCAGGTGCAAAAATATCTTCCTCTCGCAGTTTCCCGCAGGGCAAAGAAATGCATCATTATTGATATACCTTAACTACAAAGCAGTATGATAAAATGGAAGGGGGCCCTGCTAGAGGTCAAAAGATTAGGCTCTGATCCCAGTTCTACAAGTTTCTAGCTGTGTGATCTTGGGCAAGCACTTAATCTTTCTGAGCTTCAGTGTTCTCATCTAACCGTGAGGATGATAATATTTGCTGTGCCTACCTAGATATGTTGGGGTCAAATGGAATTGTGTATGGCAGCAGTTTTCAATCAGTAGCAATTTTGCCCTGTAAGGGACATTTGACAATATCTGGAGATACTTCTGATTGTTACAACTGGTGGATAGAAGCAAGGTCTGCTAAACATCCTACAATGCACAGGATGCTCTCCCACAACAAAGAATGATCCCACCCACAATGTATGGTGCTCTGGTTGGGAAAGGGCCTTGCAATCATGAAGGGCTCAGGCATCGCTGCTAATCTACAGGTCCCTGAGAGATGGGTCTGTGTGGTGCTTTAGAGTCGCTGCCACCTTCTTTGGCTGGTGGCTCAGATCCCTTCCCCATGGGACAGATAACTATGGGGCTACACATACCTCTCAGAAGCCTCGCCTGGGCAGGAGGTCAGGATAGGGAGGGCTGGCCTCTGTGGAAGGGCAGGTCTCCCATACCCAGCAAGCACCTGGAGGACTCCCCAGAGAGCAAGTGCTGAGGAGCATATGAAAGTGAACCCCAAATCTCCACCCCAATGTGCCCGACACCAAATCCACCCTCGTCCTGAATCTGCTGTTTTTCCATGGCTCTCCTCTTCATCAAATGGCACCATGATCCATTCCATGGTTGCTCAAACCAACAGCTGGGAGTCATTCCTAATGCTTTCCCAACATCCACCTTTCTCTTGAACCCATCACCAAACCGATTATTTTCCCTTAAAAATATACATGGGGGCTGGGGATGTGGCTCAAGTGGTAGGTAGTGCGCTCGCCTGGCATGCGTGCGGCCTGGGTTCGAACATCAGCACCACATACAAACAAAGATGTTGTGTCCGCCAAAAACGAAAAAATAAATATTAAATTCTCTCTCTCTCTAAAATATATATATATATATATATATATAGACTCCATCCACTCACTTCTCTCCACCTCAACACTAGTCCAGCCAAGACACACCTCTCTCTCTCTCTCTCTCTCTCTCTCTCTCACACACACACACACACACACACACACATTAAAGCTGCTAAAAACAAATGCTTCTGAGATAAAGAACAAATTCTATGACAAAGTCTGACTCTCCAATTCTGGTCCTAGCCAACCGTGTGTGGCTTCTTGCATTCCTTGAAACCTCCCTGCCGAGGGGCCTCTGGATCACCTTGATTCTCCCCTATCCATTTGTGCTTTCCCTGCAGACTTCAGCTCCCCAGGCCCGCTCACTCCTTTGCAGGGCAATAATCCCTGACCTCCTTAAACAAGATGGCCTCTGGGTTTTTTGCCCTTGCCCCTTTACGTCTCTTCTCCATGGCACCTACCACACTGTTGTTTTCCACTTATTTGTCAAAGTCTCGGATCAAAGTCCATCTCCTTCACTTAGGAAGACGTGCCACCTGATTTGTTGCCGACCGTTATATTCACAGCAGAAAGCACAGAGCCTGGTACATAGTAGGACCTTCATAAGGACTTGTTGAATGAGTGACTACGGTTCCCAAATGCCAACTTGGAGGCAACTCTAGGACAAACAGCAAAGACAAATTAAATGAATCAGTGCTAGAAAGGGAAGGGTACCGGGATCCTTTTTATTTTGAACCTCCTCTGTTCCAAGACTAGCTTTGGTCTGGTGGAGCACCTTCCTTGCGGGAATGCTCTCCATTCCTCTGAGTA
The DNA here is from genome assembly GCF_001458135.2 of Marmota marmota marmota. Taxonomy (NCBI): domain Eukaryota; kingdom Metazoa; phylum Chordata; class Mammalia; order Rodentia; family Sciuridae; genus Marmota; species Marmota marmota. Next base: position 11,882,151 of record NW_025999990.1, on the reverse strand, counting down.
CACTAGGCAAGCCTGTTTGGTACAAGGAGGGATTATCAGAAATCTGTGTCCCCCAGCACCAGACTTCCCTTGGACACGGCCCAGCGGCTGCTGATAAATCCGCAGATACCACTTCCCTCTGATTTAGGAGTTCCCTCCCTTTTTTCTCAGGCCTTATCAAGTCAGCTTCAAGCTGAGAATAACCTCCACCTCTGCTATCAGACTTGCCCTACACAGCGACTCATTTCAGGGGACTCTTGAAAATTATCAGGCTGACCTCTGCTTCCCAGGTCTGTGAAACCCATAACTGGCAATGTGGTAGGGACCAGGCTCTGCCACTGTGGCCTCGTGGAGCTGCCCTGCAGGTGAGGTGGTGATCTCCCAGCCCCCTGTCTCCTGGACAGTGAGCCCCTGGGAGCCCCCGGGCCAGCCCAGGCCTTCTCAGTACCCTACTCCAGAGGCCTGTTCTCAGATATGGAACTACAAGTAATATATCCTGAGCTTCTGCTGAATGCGATTTAAGCCACTATGAAAGAGGGAATATGTTATTTTTTTCTTTCCTAAAGTCTTCAATGTCATGGCCAGCAAAAACAGGTTTCTGACCATGTAGTACCTGTTGGGTTAAGTTCTTGTACTGAACAAAGGGAAATAAGTGTATGGGGTGTGTGTGTGTGTGTGTGTGCCTGTGTGCGTGCACGCGCGCGTGCGCCTGTGTGCGTGTGCACAGAGAGAGAGGGAGAGAGACTGGGAGAAGGACGGGAAGTTAGGAAGATAGGAAGGAAGCAGAAAGAAGAGGGAGAGAAAGAGGAGTGATAAAGGAAAAGAAAAGGGAGCTCATTCCGGAGAGATTTTTATTAAATTCCAACACTAGGAAGCTCTGTGTACATGGCTCCCCGTTTTCTCCTGCTGAAGCCCGAAGGCAAACCAAGATGCTGTGTCAATTACAGAAAAAAATCAATGAAGATACTGTTCGGGAGTCCTTTTCACCATTCAGTGCGGATGGTATCCTTCACTTTCTAGCACTGATTCATTTACTTTCGGCCTCTCTGGGGGCTGCTGACATATTGCTACTCTGAAGAATGTGAAGCAGAATCACCTTTGTTTCTTCCTGCAACTTGTTCCTCCACACCATGTGTTAGAGGAGCTGCCCATGACCTCGCTGGCCTGTAGGACGGAAGGGCGAGAACTCGTGGGGCCAGCCATGGACCTGGATGCCTTCCTCCACCATCCTGGCCTCTCCCTGCAACCAGATGCCCAAGGCCCCACAAGGCCTCGGCCTGTCAGCTGAGAACCTTGTGAATTTCACACCCTGCTCCCTGCAGTGTGTCTGTTCCAACTCTAAAACTAATACCTGCTCCCATCCTAGTGTCCTCCCAGCCCACTAACGTTGATAAAGGAAACTTCTCGAGAAATAAAGGCTGATCCAAAGCAATGGTGCTGATGAGGGAGGTCCAGACATGTGGCACAGAAACACTCCTGGAGCAGGCCTTGGAGGTGAGGTGGCGGAAACCGCCCTCTCCTTTGGCCCCATCTTACCCTTCCAGCATTTCTGGAGAGGTTGAACTTCAGTCCCTGTACTCATTTCTTATTGCTGCTGTAACAAATGAACATAAACTTGTAGCTTAAGGCAATAAGAACTGATTCAGAGTTCTAGAGGTCAGAAGTCTAAATGGATCAAAAGGGCTGAGTTCTTTCTGACGGTTCTGGGAAAGAATTTGTTTCCTTGCTTTTTCTAGCTTCTAAAGGCTGCCTGCATTCCTTGGCCACCTTCGTCCTCCATTTTGCAATTCAGCAGCATAGCAACTTCCAACCCCCACCCCCAGCACGCACACACACACCACTCCCACTCATACTACATCACCTTTTCTGTTTCCTTTGCCTCGTATCACTTCTCTCCTGTGGACCCTCTTATGAGGACCCTTGTGATTGCATTGGACCCATTGGACCCTCAAGTAACCGAGGATAATCTCTCTGTCTCAAAATCTTTAAATTAATCCTACCTGCAAAGTCATCCTTTTTTTTTTTTTTTTTTTTTTTTTGCATATAAGGCCACAAAGTCACAGGTTCTAGGGATTAAGACATGGACATTGGAGGAGGTATTTTTCTGTCCATCGACCCTCCCAGAGTTTGAGTAGGTGTGAATCATGTGTTCAGATTCTTCCCCCACTAAAGGATTGGATTTAAGTGGGGAGACGCAGGAGAACCGGGTGAGAGGGAACAGTGGGTACTGAAAAGGGGTGAGGAGTGTAGAACTGAGAGAGAGGAGTGACACAGAAGTGGTTTCAGTGACTTATTTCTTGGCTTTATGAGCCACAGAAAGGTTTTTTGCTATGGCGGTGCTGTCAACTCGTGCTTTGCATCCTCCCCTCCACATGCAAACACAGTGATGATAAAAAAAAAAAGTGCATATATGGAAGAAAATTTAAAAAGACACAGAAAAGGCAAATATCCTCCAGATCAGGAATAGAAAACGGCAGAAGCAGAGTTGAAGCACTGCACTCCAGAAGGATGTGCTCTGCAGCTGAAAACATGGTCCCTAGGAGGATAAAGGCACCCAAAATCCTGTGGAGCCAGGCTGACCCCTGAAGCTTGTGGGCTCCCTGCTGGTGAAACGTCTCCCCCTGACCACAGGCAAAAACCAGACCTCCACATGTCCAAAGTGGTCAGTCACGACTTAAATCCATGCTAGAATTAATCAGAGGAGGGTAACAGAATTCAGAGCCTCTATACTATAGTCATCATAGTGTCCAGTATATAGTTGAAAATCACTAGGCATATGAAGACAGAGGGAATGTGACGAATAGTCAACGAGGGGGGGAAGCAGTCAATAAAATAGACTCCTTCGCCCCTCCCCAGATGATTCAGAAAAATATGTTGAACAAATTCTGATATTTTTTTTGCTATGAAATATTATTCATTTTTTAAAAAGGGAATGAGCTGCTATTGTACATGCAATAACATGGCTGAATCTCAAAAACAGTTTGAGTCAAAGATTTCAGACACAAAAGCTATAATCTACATAATTCCATTTATAGGAAGCATAAGAACAGGAAAATTCATCTGTGATCAAAAAAATCACAATAGCTGTCTCTGAGAAGTGGTAATGAACTGGATGAAGGCAGAAGGGAATGTAAATGATGATGGAAATGTTGGTTGGGATTGTGGATACACAGGTACGTACATTTACTAAATTTTACATATAAAGTCTATGCATTCCCCTCTATATTCATTTTGTCTCAATTTAAGAAGAAACTTACTGTTAAGAAACAGAATATAGTTGAAAAACCTGACCATAAATCGAATCAGACTTCTAGACGATAGGAGGAACTGATGGCAAGGCAATATTGAAAGAGGAAATGGATAAAAATAAATGAGATATGATGAGTCCTCAGATTTAAAGTGTACACTAAGTACCAAATAGAAAAACAAAGATAAAATCCACACTTAGGCATAGTGTAGTGACACTGCAGAATATTATAGATAAAATCATAATAGCTATGAGAGAGACAGAGAAAAGAGTGCCACCAAAAAGACATGTTCACTTGCCTTGCATGCACAAGGCCCTGGGTTCAATCCCCAGCACCAAAAAAAAAAAAGAAAAAAGAAAAGAAAAAAGAAAAAAGACATGCATATTGAACTGACCTCAATCTTTTTATTAGCAGCATCAATGCCAGAAGACAATCAAACGATAGCTTCAAAGTGCTGAGGGAAAATAGAACAAAAACTATATATCCTGCTAAATGATCATTCAAAACTAAGAGCAAAAAAGCAGCATTTTAAATACATAAAAAATTATGTGTGTGCCCTTGAAGGGAATATTAGGGCTCCTTTCTGTCTCCCTTTTTGTCATAAGCTGCACAGCTTCCTCCCTTTTTGTGCCCTTGGCCATGATAGTCTGCCTCACTAGCAGCCGTAAGACCACAGAACCAAGCAACCATGAACTCAAAGCTCTGAAACCATGAGCCAAAATAAACCTTTCCTCTTTTTAACTTGATAGTCTCAGGAATTGTACCACAGCAACATAAAACTGACTAACATATATTATTCCAAAGAAGATTTTTAATGATATATTACCTTGGTGATTGGTCCACAACAAATAAATTAATCTGTCTTTTGGTTTGTCCCTGCATTTGTTATTTTCCCTAATGTTGTTTTAAAGATCCTTGTGCATGGCTGGAGATACGTTGGTGCTTGCCTATCATATGCAAGGCCCTAGATTCAATCCCCAGCATGTTAAAAAAAAAAAAAGGAAAGAAAGAAAGAAAGAGATCCCTGTGTATACCTTTTTGTATGAGTTACTAAGGTTACTAAGACATATCCTTAGGAAAAGCTGTCCTAGGAAATTCTGACCATGTGTCAAGGCCTAGCCTTGTTGGAACAGATGGATCATTCAGTTCTTCTCTAATAAAAAGCATCTGGAGGGAACAAACAGCCTTGGATTAAAAAATCAACATGTTATTTTTAATCTGTCTCCGTCACTAACCAGGCCAGCCAATTAATTACTTCCAAGGGTTCCAGGATCCTCACGTGTAACCATTGATTTAGATGAGGCTTTGTGCAGTTCCTCCCTGCTCAGATCTTCAGTAATTTAACACCACATGGGCAGATATCTCTCTTCTCAGACCCCCAATAAGTGGTTTTGATTCAATCCAAAAAGATCCCTGTATCCCCCAAATATGCTTTGGCCCTGAGACCGTGGAAACTTCTCCTAGTCCCAGCTCCTAGGGCAAGTGACACTATAAGGCAAGGACTGGTTGCTGAGAGAGGTGAAGCTGACACCACACCCCTAGGTGGGATCGGATTTCCCCAGTGAAGACTGACGGTGACACCCAGGACTTGCTCTGGCCTGGGGTCCTGTGCTGTAGGCCAAGTCAGCTTTTCTTACCTGCTCAGTGGGGCCAGAAATGACCTGTATCTTTGATCTGTGGCCCTTCATGCTTAACAGACCCACACACGGTGTTCTGGTATGGGCTTCCCACAAGCACAGAACACAAATCCCTGGTGTCTGGGAAGAAGGTGATAGTCAAAGATCTAAAATAAAAACAACAACAACAACAACAAAACAGTTTTCCACCTTTAAGATGCATGTGCTTTTTATAGTTAATTCCATAATATTTCTGAATTTATGTTACTGTAAAAAATTTTCCCCTATTCTTCAAATAAAATTGATATCATAGGAAGATGCACCACATTCATCTTATGATTGTAAATACCCCCCCACAAGCCGATTGGAGAGGGTACATGCAGACAGTTGGAGAAACAGGGAGTCCCTCAGGACTCCTCCTCTGCTTCTAGTCCCCAGTCCAGTTGTCACTCCTAGAATTTATACTCATCCGCCCAGGGACAGCAGCGTTAGCTACTTCTCCAGTTCAGCTCCCCACCTTTGTTGCAGAGGAGGGCTCCCTGTTGTGGAACTCGGGCCTTTGGGACACCACTTCCTACCACCAGTGAGGAGATGAGTGATGCCACCCTTCCAGGTTCAGTGCCCTGAGGGACAGAATGGGATCAGGCCATCCTGGCTAAACCCCTTTCCACAACATTTATACCTAGGCGTGTTGGCCAAAGAGTACATGGGGGTGACTACAAAGCAGAAGGGCAGTGTGTGGTAAGGAAGAGGGTTGAGCAGAGCAAAAAAAAAAAAAAAAATGACATACAGAATAGAGGGCAGCCAGAAGAGCTGGGGGTAAAGGACAGGATTGCCAGGCAACCTGTCCATATGGATTGTCCCCAGAGGACACCAAGGCCTTCAGCTCCAGTGGGGAAAGATTGGTGCCTCCTATCTACTATTGGTCCTCACCCAACTGAGAGTTCATTCGGCTCTCCAGATAGGAGCAATCCTAGCCATTTGGGCCTGTAGAATAGGCCAACAATTGGCAGATCTTGCAAAAATCAACAAAAACACCTGCTGAAATCATGGGTGCCTTAGAATAACTGTTTCCTTGCCCCTCTGCCTGGGTAATGGCAGCCTGAAATTTTCCATAAGAATCCATTGAGGATGTTGGACAGAAATTTTTAGAAATCAGTGGTCTTCAAAGATTTTTTAAGTTTTATTTTATTTTTAACTGATATGTAATAATTGTGCACACTTATTGGATACAGTGATGTTTTGATACATGCATACATTATGATCACTCACCTCTATTAATAAAAACCTTACATGCATTCCCAACATATATGCATTTAAATTGTATTCAACTGTGTCTATTAGGACGGTATAAAACATACCCCAAAATAAGCATTGTCAAAGGATGAGTTCAAAATTAAAGAGAAATGGAAGGTCTGACGTTTTCTTCCCCTGCTCAGCCAGTCATCAGGTACAATCCACTTTGGAGGCCACGGCCCCAAGTAGCCCCCTCATCTGTTATCCTGTTATTCCTTAAATGTGGCTGGAGGTGCCAGCCCCGTTCAACCATTCATCTTAGATGTGCCAACTTCCTACATAGCAGGAGTGTCGTTGTTACCTAGATGAATGTGTCTGAGGTGGGAAGAGGAGATGAGAAGATTAACCCTCACCTTCAAATTCAGAGTGCCCAGCCCATGCCTTCTACAACAATTCAGGGCACATGAGTGATAGCTGTGCCCTGGTACTGTGTTGGGCACCATGGGAGGCATGGTATCTGCTTTCCAGAGAACTTGATCTTCTGCTCAGGAGTGTATGCACACAATTCAGACCCAAGGCAGCTCTGTGGGAAGAGGAACAATGGGCCATGGAAATAAGGCAGGAGAAATGGACAACGGTGGTGCTTGAGCTGAGCTCTGAGGGTTAGGCAGAACATTGCCACACGGGAGATGGGAAAATTAATCTCCCAGCACAGGGGCTAGGTGTCTTCACATTTAAGGTGATTTAAGCCCTAAGAGACTGCCCTAATAAGTGTCCTGTCCCAAAGTTACCTTGAAACCATAGGAAAAGCATACATTCCCTTGGAATCAGGCAGAACTAGACTCTGTGTTGGTGCTTCCACTGACTGGCTGTAGACCCAGGGCAAGACTCCACCTCCCACAAATCATGGTTACCTTTTCTGAGGGCTGTTGTTAATTGCAAATGATATATTGGGTGCACAGTAAATATGGGTTTCCCATCCAGAATGGTGCTTCAGGGATGCTGCAAGAATGAGGCCACCCCCCAGTGGCTTTTCCACCCTCAGGACCTTCTCTGGCTTGATCACTCATGATGCACCACTCCTTCTTGGCCAATTTGTATCTTCGTCCTGGCCCAGTGAGTGGTCACTTAAGTTATGGTGAAAAACACAAAGTCTGAAAGCAGATGCCCCGGTTCCAACATCTGCCATATGACTGGCAAGCCCTATGGCCCTATGCCTCTGCCTCTTTTTCCTCATCTATACTATGGAGATGCATGAATTCATTCAGGTTTTGTTTTGCACCTACTATGTACCAGGCACTAATCTGACACATAGAACAATGCCAAGAATACAGCAATGAACAAAACAGGTGAAGATTCCAGGTCTTGCCAGAATATGCACTAGATGGGCCTGGAACATCTTGTTGTGAGATATTGTTGGCTCTCAAGAGCCAACGTGAATCTCCCCTGCCCCAGCCAAAGAAGAGAATCAAAAGATTATTAATAGTAAATTAATTAACCCATCACAGTTTTAAAATTCCATGTATGTTTTTATATATTTTATGTTATAAATTTCACCAAATTTGTAAAATTCCATGATATATTTTTAATAGTCACATTTTAAGTATGCTAGATGCATTATTCTGAAAACCCATCTTTCATGAATGAACTGTATCTCAAAGTAACTTACTAACTCATGCAAGGATGCTTCACTTGATAGGAATGTTTCACATAATAAATGAGAAAGAAATGATACACTGTCACCATCTTGCAACCCTGGGATGAGCCAAGAGATCTGGGTTATGAGCATCAATGGCTGCTCACATCACAGAATGAGGTAGAACCAGATGCCAGAAGATTCCCAACACAGTACCACCTGTGTCATGCTCCTGGAAAACAACAAGAACCAAACCAAACCTGAAGAAGGCTTAAGATCCGACTACTAGTTTTCAGGAAATACAGAGATGTGCTCAATGACATCAAGGAGATGCACCCAGGGAGAAGCAGGACAAACCACCCAATGACTTCAATATTAAGTTACAAAAAGGAAGGGGAAACCTAGGAATACAAAAAAGAAAGCAATCAAATGCAGCCTATGAATCTGTGAATCTCACATGTTCTGATACAAACAGAACATTTTTTAAAATTCATTTATGTGTTTAAAAGATCACTTATTGAAAAAAATAAAAATCATTTGTGCATTTCATGAATACAGAGTTTCAAATTGGAATGGAAAAAGAAAACGTTCTAGAGATAGATAGTTGTGATGGGGGCACAACAATGTAAATTATACAGGGGCAATAATTCTCCTAGTCTGCATGCAGAAACATGGGCAAAATGAGAAATTTCATGTTACCTATGTTTTACCAGAATAAAAATGTGTTTATGAAACTATAAGAGAAATATGAATACTGATTACATATTGGATGATTTTAATGAATTACTATGGTTGTATTTAAAGTATCCATATCTTTTACAGATACATATCAAGGTATTAACAGATTAAATGATAAGATAACTGTAATTTTCCACAAACTAATTCACAGTGGTGGTATCAAAAATACAAGATTAGCAAGGAATTTATTATTATAGTATGATGGTGGATGCAAGGTATTTATTATATGTTTGAAGTGCTCCATGAGACAGGTTTGTTTTTTTTTAAATGTGACCTCATGAAGTTTTTGTTTGATTGTGAGAAAATTAAAAAGGAAGTAAAATATATTTTGTCAGATGGAGAAAAACTGTTGTGGAGAAACAAAAATTTTTTAGTCAGGAATACATGAGTTACCAGGTGAAAATAAAAATTTGGAAATATTCAGCATGTATAGATAGTTCCGACCACTGGAACTGGTTAAGTTCTTCTAGGGAATGAGTGTAGATGTAAAATAATACTGTGAATTCTGGGACTCTCTAAGATTGACAGGTGGGAGAGGGATAAGGAGAATCTAGAAAATCATTCTGAGAAGGAAAGGCCCGTGAGAAAGGAGGAAACCCATAGATGTCTGATGTCCCTGAATGCCGGACAAATATGGTACAAGCAGGAAAGGACCGCCGGGGACAAATGATGCTAAAAGCTTAGTAAATTTAGGATTGAAGCTGGACCTCCAATGGACCAACTCACGGAGTCCAATCTTGGCCAACATGGAAGTCACTGCAAATCTTGGCAGGAGTGTGTTCTGTGGAGTAGCATGGACAAACGCCTCTATAGGGTCATCCAGGGGAGAACTGGAAGCATCAAGAACAGACAACCATCCCTTTCTCTCGCCATGCACAAAAGTTAACTCAAAATGGATCAAGGAGCTAGATATCAAATCAGAGACACTGCGTCTGATAGAAGAAAAAGTTGGCTACGATCTACATACTGTGGGGTCGGGCTCCAAATTCCTTAATAGGACGCCCATAGCCCAAGAGTTAATAACAAGAATAAATAAATGGGACTTACTTAAACTAAAAAGTTTTTTCTCAGCAAGAGAAACAATAAGAGAGGTAAATAGAGAGCCTACATCCTGGGAACAAATTTTTACCCCTCACACTTCAGATAGAGCCCTAATATCCAGAATATACAAAGAACTCAAAAAATTAAACAATAAGATAACAAATAACCCAATCAACAAATGGGCCAAGGACCTGAACAGACACTTCACAGAGGAGGACACACAATCAATCAATAAGTACATGAAAAAATGCTCACCATCTCTAGCAGTCAGAGAAATGCAAATCAAAACCACCCTAAGATACCATCTCACTCCAGTAAGATTGGTAGCCATTATGAAGTCAAACAACAATAAGTGTTGGCGAGGATTGGGGAAAAGGGTACACTTGTACACTGCTGGTGGGACTGCAAATTGGTGAGGCCAATTTGGAAAGCAGTATGGAGATACCTGGGAAAGCTGGGAATGGATCCACCATTTGACCCAGCTATCGCCCTCCTCGGACTATTCCCTGAGGATCTTAAAAGAGCGTCACTATAGGGACACTGCCACATCAATGATCATAGTGGCACAATTCACAATAGCTAGACTGTGGAACCAACCTAGATGCCCTTCAATAGATGAATGGATAAAAAAAATGTGGCATCTATACACAATGGAGTACTACCCAGCAATAAAAAATGACAAAATCATAGAATTTGCAGGGAAATGGATGGCATTAGAGCAGATTATGCTAAGCGAAGCTAGCCAATCCTTAAAAAACAAATGCCAAATGTCTTCTTTGATATAAAGAGAGCAACTAAGAACAGAACAGGGAGGAAGAGCATGAGGAAAAGATTAACATTAAACAAAGACGAGTGGGGGGAGAGAAAGGGAGAGAGAAGGGAAAGCATATGGAAATGGTAGGAGACCCTCAATGTTACACAAAATTACATATAAGAGGTTGTGAGGGGAAAGGGGGGGGAACAAGGGAGAGAATTGAACAACAGCAGATGAGGTAGAGAGGGATGATGGGAGGGGAGGGGGGGATAGTAGGGGAAAGGAAATGTAGCAGAATACAACAGTCACTAATATGCCATTATGTAAAAATGTGAGTGTGTAACTGATGTGATTCTGCAATTTGTATTTGGGGTAAAAATGGGAGTTCATAACCCAATTGAGTCAAATGTATGAAAGATGATATATCATGAGCTTTGTAATGTTTTGAACAACCAATAAAAAAATATATATATAAAAAAAAGAACAGACAACCATCTTGAGTTTTGCTGTACAGGGGACAGAAAGAAGGGTGGTAGCTGAAGGAATATATAAAGTCAAGAGAGGAATTTTTCTTAAGATGGGGAAAATCAAAGAATATCAGTAGGCTGTTGGGAATGTGATGATGAAGGGAGAGAATGGCCTGAGCAACACCCTAGACTGGGCAGGAGCAGGTGGGTCTGCTACACAAGTGCAGGACTGGCTGTCACCCACGGTCAGAGAAGAGCAGGCAGACTGTGTCGAGTTGAGGGACTCTCACTCAAGGTGGTAGAAGGGTGGGCAGCTGCAAAAGTTCCATTCTGGTTTCTTCTGTTTCTCAGTGGAGTTGCCAGGTGAGAGCAAGAATAAGGAAGGAGGTAGAGCAGCCTGAGGAGGGAGCAGGTGTGACAGGGTCATCTGCAGTGAGTGGAGCAGAGGAGCAACTAGACCTGGAAAATAGGTATATTGTCAGAGCAATACCTCCACCTCCCCTATAAACTGCTGCAAGGATTCAATCAGATAATACATAATGCCCTTGGAATAGTGCCTGATGTAATAAACACACAATAAATATTAGCTCATTTTTTATTACTTTTCCTAAATTCTCTTGATCTTCAAGAATTGCCACTATTCTAACATCTCAGGGTTGGCTGGAGTCCCAGGTTCTCTCCACTTTATGGTTCCCGCAATGAACCCCTGGAAAACAGTTCCTTCATCTCACAGCTCTTGGGGCCTTTGCCTGCCAAGAACATCTTGCACATGCCCTCAGAAGAGCCTCCCTGGACGCCAGCCTTTGCTGGCAGCAGACATGGCAACAGAACACTGTGTCCTGCTGAAAGGAGAGACCATTTGGATCAGGTGATTCTTGGTTGTTAGTTACAGTCTCCCCACTCAGAATTTCATCAGGACTGGGTGTGGCTCTTGGGCTCCCATTCCCAGAGGCTTTAGAATGGTGGCGCAGGTGGTACAAATACGAAATAATCACCAGCTGCAGGGTGTGCATGCTCGGGGATTCTGGGCAGGGGTCCTCTGTGGTGAGCTACCCATCATGAAGGTGGGTTAACTTATGAAGATGAAAATGAGTCACCCATATGGGCAAGGAACAGGTGTGGCTAGGGAGATGTCAGGGATTGCTGGTGCAAAAATACTGAATCAGAGCCCAAAAGCTTGGGATGTGATCCTGGCTCTGCCAAGATGCATCCAATTATGTTGAACTATGTAGATTCCTTTTGTGTAAATAAGAATGAAGATGAAAATGATGATGATGATGATGATGATGATGATGATGATGGGCACGCTGATGACTTGACTCTGATTCTAATGAAACACAGTCCCTGTAATTCCTGAGTCTAACCTCCAAAAGGAAGAAATATTGGAAGAGGCGAGATTCCTGTGACATCTCTCTTATGTTTGCACTCCAAAGCCACTCTCTGCTCCCATCCACTTTGCTTTGTGCCCCAGGATGTGGGTCTGGGTCTGGACTTCTTCAAGGGAGTTCCTTGCCACCTGATTTTAATTTGGGTCAAGCCAATGCAAAACCCCAGCTGGAGATCAAAGGCTCAGAATAGTGTTTCTTTGCCATCCTCTACTGAAGGCCACGCCTTCCACGGTTTGTCATCTTTATGGTATATTCTCTCTAGGTTCTTCTGCCCTTCATGTGACAAGTAATAGCTACCCCTTGTTAGCCCCTCAGTACTTTATCATTCTTTACAGGCTTCATGAACCCCGACATCTTTATTAAACTCTCTTCAAATGCCCAGTTTGGTTGTTTCAACTGTATCATCCCAAGATTCAGACTGAGTTATCTTTTCTTGCTAGAAAAGGAAACTAGACTCTCATCTCTGAGTTGAGTGTAGGAATTAATGATAGATACTGAATAATACCTATTAAGCAGTTAAGGTGTACCAGTGCCACATAGGTTATTAAAAGTAAAAAGCATCACTTTACTGCAAAGGATCAAATATCTCCCTTGATAGTCAAGGCATATGTATATCAAAAGCCAAATGAAGTATGAGGACAATGTAGGTCATGCCAACAAAGTAATATATAGACAAGAAGCATCATGAAAGCTCAGAGAAAGGAGACAAAAGGTGGTCAAGACATGGGGTGTGGGAAGAACCTGGTCTTTAGCAACACAGACCTCAGTTCAAACCTCTACCCCTTCCCTAGCAGGGTGATTATGGTCTTCCAGAGCCACTCTGGGCATCTTGATTGCATTGATGGAAGGTAAATGTCTGCACATGCTCAGTGAAGCAAGGATCTTTCCTTCCCACTAGATGGTTTTCAATGGCTGAGCCCTGGACCACTTGCCAAGTCAATGTCCTTATGAACTGCTCTCCCCACTGCACCAGGAGGTGTAATGGAAACCAGTAATGTACTGGGTTGTAAGCTTTCCTATTAGAACACACACTTTCTCAGAATCTCCAGTTTATTCACCTAGCCCCCCAACCAAAAAAATACTTCAAGCCCCATGAGGGCATAGACTTTTTCACCTTGTTCAATCAAAAACTTCTTATCCATTATAGTGGGCTTCTAACCATTCTCTCTGATTCTTTTCTTGCCTTCCTCTCATCAGCCATCAATCTCTCCCGTGCCCAGCCAAAAACAATTCTTCACACAGTGGCTTCCAAAACTGTGACTCTAACCCTGCTGCTCTGCTACTTAAGATCATACAAGGGCTCCCACTGCAACTAGAATAAAGTCCAAATCTAGAATAATGGCCATCCCTCACTATACTCCAACCACCAACCTTTCTGTACCTCCAACGTACCAAGCTAAGACCCACCCCTGGGATCTCGCAATTCTTCCCTCTTCCTGGAAGTACCTGGCTGACCCTGTGCTCTTGTGTCCTCAGAGAGGCTTTCCCTGAATTTTCACTATCACATCTCCTCTGACATTTACTACGTGACAAGTGGCTCCCCATGAAATGACCTTGTTTACTCATCACTGTCACTTGAACAATATTAGCACCAGGAGAGTTGGGCCCTGTCTGTACCATTCATCACTAGATCCCCAGGGCACAGAGCACTACTTGGGCACATAATATGGTCCCATTAAGTATTTATTGGCTGAAGGGATAGGAATCAGGTGAGCTCAAAGATGGTTTGGAGAAATAAACTGGGAACATGAAGTTTTAAGCAAAGGTCCAGGGAAAAGAAGCAAAGTTGATGCTTCACGTCACTTAGCTGACAGGGTCTGGCAGGCTGGAAACAGCTGAGTCTACAGCTAAGATAAGGGTTGGAAGTCAGACTCAGAAGCCCCTGGAATCACAGTAGAGAATACCTGGCTGGCTGCTCTCTGGAATTTAGACCTCCCACAGGGGAAGAGGAGGGCAGAATAAATATGGTTCTACAAACAGTTTGCTCTAAGAAAGAGTAAGCACAATAGTCCAATCAAGAAAAAAAAAATCCATGCATCCAAAGGCTGAAAGTTTTCTCTGATATACTGATGCTAATTCACAATGGGGGATGGGGCTCTAGGGAAGAATAGAGTTATTTTAGATTAGGTAGAGAGAAGTGAAGGGAGGGGAGGGAGAGGGGGTAGGAAGGACAGTAGAATGAACCAGACATTATTACCCTATCTACATATATAACTATACGACCCTTGGGATTCCACATCATGTACAACCAGAAGAATGAGAAATTATACTCCATCTATGTATGATGTGTCAAAGTGCATTCTACTGTTATGTATAACTAATTAGAAGAAATAAAGAATTTAAAATATAAAAAATCCCATGCAAAGATGGACATTCACGGCATCCAAACCACACCCATAACTGATGAGTTCACCGGCCTACTGCAGATGGAAGTGTAGAGAAGACAGCCATGCACAGGTGTGCACTCTCCAGGGGAACTGCACCTGTCATGTGCATCCAGGCACTTCTCTTTAGTCATGACCAACGAGAAGAAAGAGAAAAAGAGAGGGAGAGAGGGAAGAAGGAGAGGAAAGCTGGGGTAGGTGGAACACCAGCTTCATGGCCAAAGGATGGACAGAGAGAGCAGCAAGGGGATGGGGGTGGGGAAGTGCTGGCCTCTAAGGAGTCAAGACAGGACCCAGTGGCCCCAGGAGCTGCCTTACTGTCTTAGATTCCCTCCCCAATTCTCTCCCTCCTCTTTTCCTTTATCTCCTCCCATGGGTCTTATTCTCACATTCTCCTCAACCCCTCTCCATTTCCTTTCCTTCCATCTTTTCTCTCACTGCCAACCATTACCCCCTCCCCGTCTTTGTCCCATCTTTGGGCTGTTGTGGAATATGGACAACAGGTGCAGACCTATAAGGGTTTGCCTTTGGCTCTGCCAGTTAGCAGCTGAGCAATGTATGTGAGTTATGTGGCTTTCAGGTTCCAGTTTGCGGGTCCGTAGAAGGAGAAACCAACACCTCATAGCATTCTTCCGATGAGTCTAAAGGCCATGTCTGCTTCAGATGCAAAGCTCTGAATTTGTTGTCTTATTCAGAGTTTTCTACTCTGTGGCACTATGTGTATTCATTTTCTAAGACTACCATGACAAATTACCACAAACTGGGTGACTTGAAACAAGAGAAACGTGTTCTCTCACAATTTTGGAAGCTAGAAATGGAAAATCAGAGAATTGACAGGGTTCGTTTCCTCTGGAGTCAGAGAACGTTTGTTCTGGGCCTCTCTTCTGGCTTCTGCTGGTGGCTGGCAGTTCTTGGTGTTCTTTGGCTTGTAGCCACATGACTCCAATCTCTGTCTCTGTCATCACATGGCCTCCTTTCCTCTGTGTTTCTGTGTCCAAATTTTTATAAGGACACCAGTCGTTGGATTCCTTAATTCTACATGACCTCATCCTAACTTCATTACATCTGCAAAAGACCTAATTTTCAAACAGGGTTGCATTTATATGTACTGGAGGTTAGGACATGAATGTTTCATTTTGTGAAGGACAAAATTTAACCCACAACCCTGTCATTACATTTTGTACCCACTCAACAAAAGATACGGGAAGTACAAATAGATTAAGCAGAAGGAAACACCATAATAAGAGAAAATGCTATATTGGGAAGGAGATCTGACCCTTAAACCCTCAGCAGCCACACAGGTAGAAGCAAGAAACTGGGCTTCAGGAGTAAGATGGAAGGAGGTTGAACCTCAGCTCCATCATTTACTTATGTGAGCCTTAAACTTTCCAAGGAATCACAAACCCCTCCCAGAAAAATGCTCACACACATCACATGAGCTTATCATGGATCTCAAACACATGAGACTCACAAGAAGAAACCCTAACCTCATGCTTTATGGCACAAACCACATTACTTAGCCTCCTTGAGCCTCAGTTTCTGCCCTGACATGACAGGAAGGTAGCACTTACCTTCAGGCTGTTGAGAAGGTCTGTAGGAACCAGAGCACTGAACTCCCTCGTGCTTCTGCACGGGCTTGGCTTCCAGAGGCCTCAGTGATGCTCACAGAATTCTCTTATTCCTTCCTTTGCCCTCCACCCTGCTGGTCCTGCTCCCTTGACAGGGATTCCCATTTTCCTCTCCCTCTCTTGATAGTCTGGAGACCTTTCAACCTATTGAGCTTGAGTAGGATCAGGGGCAGAGAAGCAGATCAGGGTGGTGAGGGAATGAGTGCCTATGCTCTGTTATTACTATTGGAAAAGTCTCTCAGTAAGACGTTCCAGGCTATCAATCAGACCAGGGACCAGGTTCTAGAAAAAATAAATATCAGAACTTAAACTATGTTCCTGGACACTATGTCAGGATGGCTTTAGCCAAATAAAACCCAGACTTAACTAGATTAAACAGTAAGAATGAGTTTTTTTGGGATTAGTTAGTTCAATGATTCATGACATCCTCCAGGACTTACTATGAGAGGTGAGGCTATTGGAAGAGTGGGTGGGAAACATTTACTAGAGCTGTTTTGTAGGAGGAAGAAAAGTGATGTGATCAATTGTGAACAGTTTGGGTTTGAGAAGATGATGGTACAGCCAGGAGATGGCATCAGACAGGCAGGACTGGTGTTAGCTTTGTCCTCTTTTATCTCTCTCTCGTGGTCACAAAATGCCACCATTCCAGACCTCACAGCAAGCACGACAATTTCCAGGTAAATAAGAAGCATTGTTGGTCTTCCACAGGTCTTATTTTAAAACTGAGGACATCTTCTCAGAAATCCTTCCAGACACTTCCTTTCATGTCTCACTGGCCGGAAGGGGCTCATGTTGCCCCCTAGAGTGGGATGTGGGGAGAACATGGCCATCTTGGGGTTGGACTCATCAAGAATTGCTCTTCAAGAGATGCCTCTTGGGGAGTCCGATAGAGCCAATCAGGAGTCTTTGTTGTGAGGAACCAGGAAAAGATGCAAAGCCTGTGGATCAGCCAAATTTGAATGTAATGGTCCAGTTGTGAAATTTAGTATGCAAAAGATTGCTTCGGTCTAAGATGCAAAATAATGGGAGAATATACAATCGATGACCACAGAGAAGTGCCGAACTGTTGGAGAGTAGAAATGAAGAACAGGAAGGTGTTTGCTTGGCGATGTCAATAATAAAGGAAATAATAAAGTGAACAAAGTAGTTTTTCCTACTTCACCATCATCGTGATAGTTTAGTGGTCCAGGGATTCAAGTCCAGGTGAGCTCACTCCTGAGCCATTCTGTTAACTTATCTCTGAACCATTCTTCTTTCCTAAGCTCATTTTTTAAAAAAGAAATATTTCCAAAAAGGCAAACCAAGCTTTCCAGGTGGTCAAACTAGAGTTATAAAATCCAGGCAGAAGGGATGGCAAAAGGGATGTGTTGAAAGAGCTGATAATAATCAAATATATCTGCTAAGAAGTTATTAATTGGTTCATGCCGCAGTCCGGCTGCAGCAAAATAACCGGGGGGTGACGAACAACTTGTGTAGATTGATACAGCAGGAGAGGGAGCCGTTTATTGCAGGACAGGAGCAGTATTTATACATTCCACACAGCTTATCTAATTAGCATAAACTAGATACATCAGTCAACCAATGAGGAATCTCCACACTTAATGGCTCGCTTTTGTTACTTCTCAAACCACTCCCTCTGGCATTTTGCCAGGCACCATCCAGACTTGTTTATGAACTCTAACATTCCCCTGGCAAAATGCCAGGTGTTATTTTGACTTGTTTACAGACTCTAACAGGTTCAGATCTGGTGGTTAAGACATTGATTAGATGGTACAAAAAGAAAGAAATAGACAATTGGAAAAAATATTATTTTCATAGGAAGAAATATTTATACTAATATTCATATAATTGATTATGGGTGGGAGTCACCAGGACAGTCTCATGTCAGGAACCTAGGAAAAATTAAGCTTCTCTAAATGATTCATAGGACCTGGAACTGAATCTAGAAAGCCATGTACTGCCAAAGTGAGTTGACTCAGAAGGACATTTTTGCACTCCTGCCAGTCAACATGCTCTGTGTCCTCCCATCATGTTCTAGAGAAAACTGGGAGCCTTTCTCCCAGGTCACCATGCAGACAATTGGCCAATGGATGGGTGGGCTTACTGAACCCAGCCAGTGCCCAGGGCATAACCTAGCACTGCTTCCCCAGAGATCAGGGACAGGGAAGGGTCAGCTAAGTGGAGATGCAGGGAAGGAGAATGGAAAGGAAGAGTCAAAACTGATCCAAAAACCTAAAAGAATGAAGCTATTGGAAGCAGAGAGGTGGACAGGAATATTTAAAAGAGTTACTTTGTAGGAGGAGGGAAGGGGATGTGCTCAGTTTTGAACAGGTTGGGTTTGAGAAGATGGTGGCATAACCAGAGATGGTATTAGACAAGGAGACTGAAATGCAGCTCAGGAGTATGCAGTTATTGAGCATGCCTCTGGCACTGTGCTAGATCCTGAAGCTGCAGCAATGATTGGAATACAGGCCCTGTTCTCCCACAGCTTACATTCCAATGCCCAACTCCTTTGCACAATTCTCCACTAATTCCCTGCATTCTGTGTGACCTAGTGAAAAGAGGAAAGCTGAGTTAGGAAAACAAAACAAAGGTGGTAAGCAAGAATATGAAAGGGAAGACAGCATCAGAGAACAGGGAATCCAAAGGGAGTCATTTAATAGACACCCACACAGTAGTGAGTTTAAAGAAGAAATTAGTGTCAAATGGTCCCAGGTTTGTAGGGGGAAAAAAGTCATTTAATTTGACATGAGTGTTACCATTAGTAAGTTTCTAGCAATGTTTTTTTTTTTTAAATATATTTTTAGTTGTCAATGGACTTTTATTTTATTTCTTTATATGTGGTGCTGAGGATCGAACCCAGCGCCTCACACATGCCAGGCAAACGCCTCACCACAGAGCCACAACCCCAGCCCCTAGCAATGGTTTTTTTTTTATATATATATTTTTTAATTTTTTTATTGTTGGTTGTTCAAAACATTACAAATTTCTTGATATATCATATTTCACACTTTGATTCAAGTGGGTTATGAACTCCCATTTTTACCCCATATACAGATTGCAGAATTACATCAGTTACACATCCATTGATTTACATATTGCCATACTAGTGTCTGTTGTATTCTGCTGCCTTTCCTATCCTCTACTATCCCCCTCCCCTCCCCTCCCCTCCCCTCTTCTCTCTCTACCCCCTCTACTGTCATTCATTTCTCCCCCTTGTATTATTTTTCCCTTTCCCCTCACTTCCTCTTGTATGTACTTTTGTATAACCCTGAGGGTCTCCTTCCATTTCCATGCAATTTCCCCTTCTCTCTCCCTTTCCCTCCCACCTCTCATCCCTGTTTAATGTTAATCTTCTTCTCCTAGCAATGGTTTTTGATCCTCACTGTGCATCAGAATTCCTTGAAGATCATTAAAACACACAGATGCATGACAGCTACCCCCAAGATCCTGACTCCATTGGTCTGAGGTTGAACTTGACCATAGATATGATGAATTAAGTGGCTTAGATAAACCTACTGTGCAAGTAGAGTTGAGAAACATAGTTTTAAAGACAGTGATCACAGCATCTATTCATTAGCCCCATTTAGCCATCCTACAATGTCTGCAGACTTCAAGATATGCTGTACATGATAACAACATACAATTTTTATTTGTCATTCAAAATAAACTAATAAAAGGAAGTTAGACAAATTTTTTTAAAGGTAGCAATTTCAGTAGAGTGGTAACAGTAGAAGCTAGTGGAAGAGAATAAAAAGAGAGGTGTGTGTTTCCATAGAAAGACTAGCAGCGTTAACATCAGACGTGGGATGTTTAGCCTCAGTCTCCTTCTGCCTTACTGTGTGATTTAACCTCTTTGTGTCTTATCTGTGAAATCAGGATAAAAATACTTGCTGTGCCCAACTCACAGTTTCCTTGGGAGGTCAAGATGGGATAATAGATGTGAGAGTACTTTGAAAAAAGACTGAAGTGCTATAAAAAATGTAAGAAAATATAAAATGTTTTTCCCCAAAAAAAAGATGGCCCTAAAGATAGTGATTATCAACTGTAAAGTCCTGCACGTGGAACCAGCATCCCTTTCCAAACTGAGCTCACAAAGACAGCATCCTTTGATAAGTGCTCACAGCTACTATCTAAAGGTCTAATACTGTTTGCAACTCTTACTTTTTCACAGCCAGCCTTGCGCCAGATCTATAGTAGATGCAATTGCCAGAGTCTTGAAAATCCTGCTTAAAATTACTAACAGCCATGGAGCAAAATATAAAAAGAGTAGAAAGATGCCACTGTAAAGGTTAAAAGGCAATTTTAATATTATAAGGTCCCCCATTTAGCTGTCCATGGTGTGGTTATAGAGCTAGAGTGAGCCAGGACAGCTTGAGAGACATCTGTGAGAACAGGTAGTACTACAAATCAGAATAGCCTCCTTCTCTAGGCAGATGGGGAAGGATTGTCCAAGATCTGAGCCAAAACCACTAGTACAATCCAGTGACCCCCCTGAGGTCTACTTGGGTACCCAGATATGCCCACCTGCATAAGACATGTCATACAAGGTCTCTCCAAGAAATGACAACACTCCTCTCAATTACCCTTCCCCAGATGAGCAATAGTACCTGTTTGTAGTTGCTAAGTTCCAACAGAGAGGCTTTCTTTAATCATAGATGACCATAGATGTAAAGAGTAGTATTACAACATGCTTTTACTCACTTTTGGTTTGATATTTCCTGTAGGTAAAAACACAGGAAATACAATTTTCATCAAGGAAATAGTAGACTTCATGGCTGAGTGTCTTTTTTTTTTCTAATTATCAGCTTGAATTCAGAACAAAAATTAAAAAGTGGATAAACTCCTAACTAGGAGTTAAGTCAGGTGTCAGGTAACTAGCGTGAGCATCAGAGATATCCTGGGGAGGATCAGTTACTTCTCCCCTGTGGAGCCTGCCCTGGGGGCATTTGCTCTACTCTGGTTACTATCAGAGAGAAGGTGCTAATGACATTCTTGATCTGCCCACACCTCCTTCACTACTCTCCACCCAACCACTTCCACCAGTTGAAAAACTGCCCTACTCAAAGCCAAGGCACAGATACCCCAAAATCAGCCATGCCTCATCCTATACCACCTGCACCAGGATTTAGACCCTTTTGCATGTAAAACCACAGAACAGAAAAGGATTTTGAAACAAAGCTACACAGGATTCTTCACAAGTTTACAATGATATTCTCATCCATGGAGGAACCACTCTCCTTGTGTTTAAGCTTCCTTGTGTATGCAGGGAAAGGGGTACAGGGCTAACATCAGTGTGGCATCCCTGTCTCTTTGCTTAATGAGAACAATGCTCTTTGAAGAAGCATCTTCCATGCCCCAGTATACAGAGCCTAACCTTCTGACATGGGATGTCACTAGGTTTGGTGAAAAAGAAATAACTTTTTGATCCTTCAGTCCTATGTATAAATTCTACCTTTCAAAAAGCTACCGTGACTATGGCCAAGTTATTTAACCTCCCTGGGTATCTTTTTCCCAGATTTAAAGAAAGGAATAAAAAATGTTATCAGATAGCATTTCTGTGAGCATGATTGGAGATGGAATGTGCAGGTGAACAAATAAAACAGCATATAGCTCTTTTTTTTGCTCTTATTGAAAATGATTTTTTTCAATATTAGGAAGTCCAGTGACTTCTAACCTCTATGAATCCCCTATGAACAAAAGACAAAAAAATCTCAGCCACAGGTATGTGCTTATAATTGCGACAGGGGTCCAGAGCCCAGGGAAGAGGCTGTTTGGCAGTTCATCCTTCAACAATTCCTATCATTTCCTCTATGGAAACAGTATTCATCAATAAATCAGCAAGTGGCAGTGCATTTTTCAAAATTACATGAAAATTTTACCATTTTATGTGTTATAATAATATACAAACAAAACAGTGGTTCCTTTCTCCTACTTTCAAAGATATGCTGTTGACAATTATAGTTTCAGAGCATAAGGTACAAGAACTGCCCAAAAACTCAAGATGAGAGCTAAAAATACACCACCACCCCCCCCCCCCCCCC
>NW_025999990.1:11852623-11859967 GCF_001458135.2 Marmota marmota marmota | reverse complement strand
CCCCCCCCCCCCCCCCCCCCTGCAATGGGACCTAGGTAATGCTATCTGGCTGCTCTAACTGTGGGTGATTTTCTATACCTGCAGTCAGTGCAATAAAGAGACACAATAGACATAAGAATAGCTTAAAAGTTAACTGTAAGATTATTTTTCAAGTAGCTTCTCCAAGTATAATACCTTAGCTTCTAGAAGAAGTAATCGCTGCAAACATTTGAAAAGTCGAAACTCTATGCAAGGGCCTGGGAGATTAACACAATTGAACATAATAGCTCCTTCCAAACCATTTCCTAGGGACTGGAATGCAAAAACCTTGAAGCTTTAAAACAGCTTTCCAAATATATTTTATTTATTCAATGAAGAAAATAAAAGACTATTTGAAGTTCTTGTATTCCTTTCACATAGAGACACTTCACTGAGCTTTAAGAGAAGCATTCATCTGGAGGCGCAAAGTGAGTAATTCCTCAGCTTCTAGAAAATGTAATCGTTGCAAACATCTGAAATGTTAAAATGCTATGCAAAATGTCTTTTGGAGAGATGCAGACAAAATCCTTGAAGTAAATATCATTTCAAACTGGTCCCAGCATCCACATGTATAAAGCAAATACATACTTATATGCCTGGTACAGGATGCATTGAGCATCTCTGGACAGCAAGAGTGCTGCCCCTAGGGAGGGTAACTGAGATCCTGAGAGAGGGTGGGGGGAGTTTTCCTGTTCACAGTGCATCCCTCCTATGTTTTATATATGTGCGTGTATTAATATCAACCTCACTTAATCTAATTACTTAATTTAATTAACCATGACCTCTTCAGCAGGCAAGGCAGCTCATGCATCCCAGTGGAGCAGATGTTCTTTCTCTGTAATCGGTTCTAGAGACCAGACTTCTTTTTCTCTGGTCTGAACTTCAGATTCACTGTAAAGCAGAGAGATTCCCAGCCTTCTTTTCACGCTGAGCACCCTCTGTTCTGGGTGCTTTGCCGGCATTGAAAGGATGCAATGAAAACAAAATGCTGTTTCCAGCTGTCCTCACCCTCCCTTCCCGGGCTCCAGCCCTACCCAACCTTCCTTCGGCCTCACAGCAAGCCAGGCTTACCAGAGGTACCACTCTGGTCTTTCCTTGGATGCCCCTACCCCTCCACTCTAACTGGTGTGCACTCCTTTCCTTAGGATCCCTGAGACACAATGACTATGGGAGAAAGTTAAAAATCATCTTCTTCTGGTCCCTGGAATACCAGTGAAACATGGTGAAGACAATCTCTCCTTTGGAACACACCAGTTGTGTGACTCTAGCAAGTTACTTAACCTCTCTGAGCCTCAGATTCTTTATTCTTGAAATGGTAGTAGTCATTACAGATGCTCCCTCACTTAGAAAGAGAGTTACATTTCAATAAACACATTGTAAATTAAATTAATCATAGGTTAAAAATGCATCTGAAAAGTATAATACACCCAACCCACTGAACATCTTTATTTAGTTCAGTCTATATTAAACATGCTCAGAATACTTCCATTATTCTACACCTGGGTAAAATCATCTAACACAAAACTCATTTTAGAACAAAGTATTGAATATTGAATATCTGTACCCCAAAACAGTGATAACACTGCACATCATGATTTCTCAGTTGTTCACTCTTAATTGGCTGGAGATGCAGTTTGTTGCTTCTCAGCAGAGAGGGTCTTACCAGGTGTTGCTACCCAGAGACATGATCAAAAATCAAAATTTGAAGTATGGATTCTATAGAATATCTATTGTTTTAATACCATATCAAATTGAAAATCTGTAGGTCAAACCAACATTAAGTCAGGGACCCTCCATATGTCTTCAAAGGCACAAAACAGAGATCGAATGAGACCAGTTATGGAAATTGCCTAGGACAATACACAAACACAGCAAGTGAAAAACAAATGCTAGATGGCATCAGCATTGTTAGCATCACCAGTAGTAGCAGAAATAACTGGCTCCCACTGCAAAGGCTGGTGCTTCTACTCTTCCCCAGGCCTGCTTCTATGTCCAGCCACCATCCCAGGACTCACTCACAAGCAGTGTGGGCGAGTGGAAGGTGGCTTTAGAGCTAGAGGGACTTTACCTTGAGCAAATCCCTAATCTCTTTCAACATCAGTTTCTTCAACTGTAAAGCAAAAATATCATGCCTTCCTAACAGGACCACCACATAGTGTAGAAGAGTGCTGGCACAAGCGTGCTCTGGGTGCCTGGGTGCCTGGGCTCCTTTCACTTTACTCCAAGGAAGTATATCTGCTCCTTGACCCCACCAAGCCTTCCCTCTTCTGCCTGCACACTGTCATCCTGCTAGAATTCATGCTGCCCTGCCTGCCCTGTCCTCTCTGATTGTCTCCATCTCTGGAAACTTCAAGCATCTTTCTAGCCTCTGAGAGCTTTGGTGGCAATTTCTCTGGCCATAGTGACTTTTCTTACCACTGAACTCATAAAGTACTTACCTTTGGTAGGGAAATAGGAATTGGAAAACCAGAGGACCCCAAGATTCTTTCTTAGTGGCCATGGCTAGACTTATTAGAAACAGATATTAAGTCAATAATATGCAGAAAGACCTCCAGGAACATGGAGTTCCAAAAAGCAGCTTCCCGATAGACTCTCCCTGCCCTCTCTATTCTACAAGCCCCATATTGTCTGGCCAGGGTTACTTATCCTCCTGAAAGTTCCCTGATGCCTTATTCAGGAGTGTCCCATAATGGAAAATTCATTGATAAATTGAGGCATGCATGTGATCAGGCTGAGGGCTAATGGACACAACAGCTGACTTCTGACATCCACATGGGTGACTCCTGCTGCTTCTCCTACTCAGGGCAAATCATGAACTCATTGCTCTCTACAAACTTTGGACAGTCCTGAGCAGTATTGCTAAAGATACCAGCTATTATGGTTTAGATATGAAGTGTCTCCCACAAGCTCCTGTGTTAATGCAGGAGGTGAAATGATTAGATTATGAGAGCTGGAACCTGATCAGTCCATCCTAGTTTAAGTGGACTAGGTGGGTGGTAACTGTAGGCAGGTGGGATGTGGCTGGAGGGTGTGGGTCACTGGGGACATGCCCTAGAAGAGTGCATCTTCCCTGTGGCCCCTTCTGCTCTCTCTCTCTCTGCTTCCTGCCACCATGAGTCAAGCAGCTTCTCTCTACCATGCCCTTCCACCATGATGTTCTGTCCCACCTTGAACACAAAGTGATGAATTCAGTGATCATGGTCTAAATCTCTGAAACCATAAGACAAAGTAAACTTTCCCTCCTCTAAGTTAATCTTATCAGATGTTTTGAACACACGAATACAAAGCTGACCAACACACTGGCCATCTCCACCACTGGATATCTTCCTGTCCGACAGGCCTTTCTCAGTCTGACCCCAACTCCCTTTCTCTGCTCTTCTTTGGGGCATTCATCACAAACTTCCTGCTGTTCAGCAAACCTTCTCTGTCTCTACCTGGGCTACCCTTTTCTAAAATCCTCTATCTAATAAGTCCTGTTTATGCTTTAAGACCTAACCCAAATGTTGCCCCCTGAAGAATTCCACTGATCTTGTGCTGACAGAGGTCATTGTTTAGTTCTTTCATCAGTCTTCTGTTGTTTATATTCTTCTCCCCCACAAGATCATGAGGTCAAAGTTGACTTTATAACCCCCCAGTATGCCTACTGTAGTTTTTGATAATCAGCACATTTTATTTAGTGGATTTATGAAAGAAAATAGAGACAAATGAATAAAAGAACACACAATGTTGTTTCTAATAAAAGACACCAACTTTCCTGGCCTTCCGCCCCCAATGTACCTGGAAATTGTTCTTGGTAGGTATGGGTTGGTGAAGGGACACAGAATAACAGAGCATGTTGCAAAAAGTGGGCACTCATAGGGGTGGGCAAGGGAAAGTTAATACTGTGTCCAAAATAACAAATCCTCTAGAAAATATTAAAGCCAAGGGAATTTTCATTGCTGGTTTTTTTTTTCCCCTCCTATACTTACACACAGGGCTGATGCTAGTAAAATTTGATAAGTGGTATTTTGTAAAAAGATCCTAATTATTTTTTAGTTTATTAAATAGCTTTAATCCCAGGTCTGGAAAACCCCTTATCCAGCAGCTCCAGTTACTCTTTGAAGTACCACCATCAGGATTATCCCCCTGGTAATTACTGAGCAATCACAGATAAGCCTGGTACATGTAATAAGAATTCCTGCCTGCCTGTTTATTTTCTGGCTAATTTGGTTCCTTTATATCATGTGACCTTCAATGAACCATATGCAATATAGGAATCATCCTACTAGAACTTCCTTTAAAAGGTGCACAGAGGTGTGCTAAGTAGAAGTAGCATATCAATTTTTTAAAATCTAGGTACAGCAAATTCATATTTTAGGTCCCAGGGAAGCCCAGAACACTGTTTTTTAGAGGAAACTGATCTTGATCTTGATCTTCACCATTCTTTGTAGGAATATACTTTACCCAAGTATGTTTTTCCTTGGTATGTTTTATAGAAGGGCATTTATGGGGTCACAGGCCAGGGTATTTAATCTCACTCCAAATTCTGAGATTTTTTTATCCTGGTTCTATAAATGAGAAGCCAAAAACAGAGAAGTTGATAGCTCACCCAAGGTCAGGTAGCTCATAGATGCCAGAGGCAGCATGTAGGTAAGGTCTGCCTAGCTCCAGAGCCTGAAAGTAGAGCCACTACCTTGGCTGAATCCCGGTGGCATGTTACCTTGACCTTTTTTTTCCTCCAACATTTTTAATTCTTAGATAACTCTTATACGATCTTACTCCTTTGGACATTTATACTCATGTGATCTTCTAACAAAAAACATGGTAGTTACTTTAAAAATTCCACTCAAGTACTCATCATATTGAGGCATGCACTTTTCAAAAATGTTTTAAATAATGAAAAAGCCCCACAGGGAAAAGAAGATTATCTGTGTCCTCCTGACCCACATTTTTATTTTGACATAAATATCTTTAATGGGTATTAAGTGACCCCCTTTGTCACTGGAAATAGAAGCAGTCTACTTGCCACTCACTGTCTACAACCAAGCAGAGATATGCTTCACAAGGAAGCTCATCTGGTCCTCAAACATGTAGGAAACATGCCCTCTATATGAGTCAGTACTGGCCAAGAAGACATGGTCCCTGCTCTGCAGGAGCTTACAATCTAGGAGATTACCCTTCTGGAGAATTTACAGTCCCCTGACAAAACATAGTAACGTAAGTCCACCCAAATCCATAAGGCAAGACTTTCAGGAGAGAAAGAAATCCTAACTCCCTTGAAAATATCTCTTCTTGTTTAATGGGAAAAGGCTCTTGAAGGCCAACTTCTCACCTCCAGCTTCTTTCATTAGTGCTTATTGATGAAAATTTGAGGACCAACCAAGGGTAAATAGGGTGGAAGAAGCCATACTAGTTGCAAGGGGCAGAGCTAAAATACATGATGTGAGCTTCTCCTCAGCACCCAATGTGACTAAAAATGGATTAATCTGTATTTTCAATGAATATTAAAAAGATAACATATGAATTAATATGCTAAAATAAATTTAAGGTCAAGCAATACAAATTGTAAGTGAGTTTTCCTACCACCCTCAGAGGTAGCCTCTTTAACCTGTTTCTTGGGATCCTGAAAAAGAGATCTTGTGCATTTATAATGTCCTCAGCTTCTGGGCAACTCAGACCACCCAGCAAAGCCAGGAGACTGATCATAGGGGTGGGTATGAAAGGGGTGCAATGGATCCTTCAATCAGGGCTAATGCTCCAGATCTGGTCAACTCAGGCAAGCTTGTTCACCTTCTGGGTGCATGGGACAGAAGAGAGGGAGCCAGGCCTCCACTACACTCACCACTCACCTCACAACTTGCTACGCAGTATCCACCTTTTAGAGATAAGCTATGTGGTGGGCATAGAAAGGGGATCAAGGAGACATTCTAGAAAATTTCAGGGTTTTAACTGCTACCAAAGCAGACCAGCCCAGCTGCTGTTGGGAATTCCTGACTGAGGTGCCTTGGCAGGTGCTGGTCAATGGGGCTGGGGGTGGTAAGAAAAGCTTTTAAACATTTGTCATCCTAAAAAACACTCTTCCTGCATTTCTGGAAAGCAACCAGCTGGTGTTTATCCTCCGAACAGCAAATTCAGTTATTTACCCCCTTGTTCCATGATATATTTTATAAAGTAATGAATGGTCCATTACACTAACTTTGGGTGTCTGTCTCCTTACCACTACCTCCTCATGGATACTCATGGATGTGAGCCTTCTAGCCTCACATCCCTCCCTCCACCACCTCCCCTTCTTCCCTCCCTCTCCTGCACCCCCCCCCCGTTATTTGGGAGATTAGAGTTCATTAATTAAATCCTGTGCTTAGATCGAACTGTAACATTATTCCAATCACATTTATCTTGCAGGCGGCGGTGGAGATGGCAGCCTGGCTGGAAACACGCGGGGGAGCCTGAGCCAGCGGCCAGAGACGCACAGCGCGGCGCGCTCCATCGCCACGCCGCCGCGCAGCCCCTCCATCTTCCTGCTCAGCTTGGGCCCCGCTGGCTCCGGCCCTGGGGGTCCCGCTACTCCAGCGACTCACGCCCGCCCCCACCCCCCGGCCGTTCCGCTGCTCGGCTGCCCGTTCCCCCTCCCCCGCCACACAAGCTCACACGCGCCCGAGAGCACACACACACACATACACGCGCACGCACGCACACACACACATACACACACACTCACTGACACGCCAGCGAGCTGCTGGCCGCTCAATGGACCGATTTCCCTGGTTTCCCTGATCCCAGCCCTGCACGGGATGAGAAATTGCAAAATGGCCCGGGTCGCCAGTGTGCTGGGGCTGGTCATGCTCAGCGTCGCCCTCCTGATTTTATCGCTCATCAGCTACGTGTCCCTGAAAAAGGAGAACATCTTCACCACTCCCAAGTACGCCAGCCCGGGGGCGCCCCGAATGTACATGTTCCACGCGGGATTCCGGTGAGTGCGGGCCTCTACCTGAGCGCCCTGGGCTATGTGTCTAGTTTACGGTGTGTCGGGGTAAGGTCAGAGACGGGTGTTGGGGCTTATCTGAGACACTTTGGGCAAGCAAACTGAGTGGTCCTCCACTCCCCTCTCGGATTCTCTCTTCCTTCTCCCTTTTATTTTTTAAACCCAAAGCCCCTAAAACTCGTAATCCTGATCGATATTATTGCATTTCTTGTATTCTTCCTCGGCATCCCTTCCCCCATTTCAAAAATGGGGGGTGGGGTGTTAAGGAGAAAGATGGTGGAGGGAGGCAGCATCCGGGGGGCGGTGGGGGGAGTGATCCGCGAGATGGACAGGCGCGAGGTGAGCGCCCTCCCCGCTCGCGGTCC
>NW_025999990.1:11750719-11851688 GCF_001458135.2 Marmota marmota marmota | reverse complement strand
CTCCGCGGGCTGGGCTCCCGGCGGTGCGGGCGATTTAATGGCGCAGGCGCCGACTCTCCTCGCACTCGCCTCCTCTCCTCCCTCCTCCCCATCAAAGGATGCGCGGGTCCGTTCTGTTGAAGCCCCTAGGGCTTTCTCCCTAGGCCCTTTCCCCTCACTGCCGCCCTCCTCGCTCAGCGATTTCTGCAATTCTCCCGCCCCTGTGGGAAACTGGCCTCCCAAGGGCCGCCTACCCTCGCCTGGGTCGAAGTCGCCGCCAGGCGCGGCTCCCCACGATTCTCGGAGAGCCCCCGCCCCTACCTGTGCCCGAAGGAGCTCGCCAGCAGGGCCTCCTGACGGGCTGCTGCAACCTGTGGTCCGAGCCGGGCCAGAGGTGCGAGCCTAGAGAAGCCCCGCCTGGGCACAGGAGCAGAGCTGGCGGCGGCCTCCGGGGGTCCCCAGTCAAGGGTGGGCAGTGAAATCAGACACAGGCTCGGGAAGGAAGAGGTTAAGGCAGGAGCCCCTCCCGCACTCTTCCCCCGAGTCTCCAGTTCCTCTGCCCTTTCTCCAAAAATCAATTCCTTCGGGCCGCGGGGGCGTCGCGGGTCGCACTGGCAGCGGCGCGGCCGCTGTCCGCGGTGCTGACTCCCTGGTCCTGGCCACGCTGCCGGCTGCAGCCCTGCTCCCGGCTCCCGCCCCTGCTCACTGCGTGACGGCCATTTTATGGTCTCTCCCGCACCCGGAGGGATGGACAATGGAGAGGGGTTTCCCTAGTTTTCCTTCCTTCTACCCGGTGTGTCTAGTAGCAGAAGGTGGAACAAATGAGAGGGGCTCTGGGGTGAGAAGGATGCGCTGCGCGCGCCAGCTGCCCCCGGCCCCGGCTGGCTGGACTTTAATGGCTACTTCGGCTTCCCGAGCTGAGGCCAGCACGTTTGTCTGTACTCATGCTCCTCTCCAGGTCACAGTTTGCGCTGAAGTTTCTAGACCCGTCCTTTGTGCCCATTACGAATTCTCTCACCCAGGAACTCCAAGAGAAACCTTCTAAGTGGACCTTTAATCGGACAGCGTTTTTACATCAAAGGTAGGAGAGGAAGAACCGATCTAAAAGGTGCTTTTGAATTCCGAAGCTCCAAGAACAAAACAAAAACAAATCCAAATCCCAAACAAGAAAAACCTGCCTTCCACCCTCTCCCTCACCCCCAGTGTATTTGCCCTGTCTTCCTGGCCTAACTGCACAATCATTATTGGTAACCCTCTAAGTGAGTGTAGTGCTCTCTCTAAACAGGAAATACCAGAATGACCAATTCGAATGGGGAAAAAATAGATATTTCCAATATCCTCCCTCACCTGGGCTTGAAAGAACACCATGACTTGCAGTTAACAAGTCTGGCTAGGATTAACAAAGCTAGACAGCCATTTAAAAAATGAAGAAGAAACCCCCGTAGTTAATTTCAAGACTGCCCAGTGCATTTTCATTCCCTCATTTGGGGGAAAAAAAATGAAAAATAAAGTAAAATTGTATTATTTCATTGAGACACACGGGAAATAGCATGATCCATCTCCATCAAATTCCTGATGAAGAGGTGGGCCCAAATATATGCAGGTATTTAGGATTGTTGTGATTTTGCCTAGTTGTTTTCACTAAGATTTTACAGCTTTTAACTTACTATAAAGCTGTCTAAGATCATTCTTATTAATTGTTGCAGTCTCGTTTTATATATGAAAAAGTTTTTTGTTGTTATTTTACATGGGATGAGGGAATGAGATTTACTCAAATTTACTTATTCTCCTCAGGGATTCTGGTCTTCTCTTAGAAACTCACATAAGTCTTTGCTTCTTCCTTTTGGTGGGATTATCATGCTGCTGGATGCAATGTGAGCCATCTAGTGTATTCATGAAGGGTGTGAATTCTTATTTTTACAGGCTAGTCTGTTTAGGGAGTTGTTTTGATCATACCATTTTTAGTTACTGCTCTTTTTAAAAATGTGTAATCTGGCAAAATTAAAACATATCCAGTAAATATCCATGGTGTCAGGAAAATGTTTATTCAAAAAAATTGACATATAATCATGACTATTGTTACATATTTTTAAATATTTATGTTTAATCAAAAATTAGTTCAGGAAATTTGAGTAATATTAAAACCCCTTAAGTGATTTTGTAAAACTTTTGGGGTGCTTTTTAAAAACTTTTGGGGTTTTAATCTAATATTCATTTTATAAATAACCCCCAAAATTTTCAAGGATAGAACACATTATATACGTTTTCCCAAAACACATATCTTACTCAATAAAAACATTCCTAACCCACTAGGTCATGTGACCCTAATGACCAATCAGAAGGGCATTTCTTTTTCAAAACTTCCCTCCTTTCAATCCACTTATTAGGTAACCTTTAATTTTTACCAGTATCATTTTAAACTTTCCTTGCCTTTATATCAGCTTTATAATCAGTAAAACAGTACTGATCACTTTGGAAGTTTTGGATTGGAGATGTCAGTTGATGTTGCTCTATACTTTGAATAATGAAGTAGTTTTTTAAAAATAAAAGTCCAAGCAAGTTTCAAAACATCTCATTTCATTCCTGATATTTTTAAGCAAAAAGACTGGATTTTCAGTGTGATTTCTTAGTACTGGAAAATCTAGCAGCAAAGTAAGGCATTAGTGGTCTCTTAAATATTTTAATGAGTTTGCATTTAAAAGGAAACAAGTTTACTTAAAGATTAATAGGAAAACAACCTGAAGTTCATTTTATGTCTCACTCCTGTCTTATGCTCCTTATTCTTCAAATATACACATATTTTCAGTGTTACATTAGACTCTGTTTCTAAGGATTTGATATATCCCACTAAATTCTGTTTTTACATAATCAAGCAGGAAAATATCCTGTTTCATTATTCAAGGGGTCTCAATGAGATTATCATCTCATTTCTATTAAATATTCAACTACATCCATTGCTACTCCCATTTTCATATTTTAATAATAGATAGTGTTATACTGACTCATATCTCTTTGGCTTTTATTTGGACACCAGTGATATTTGATATTCTTAAACATTGCAGTCCAATAGCAAACAAGTAGTCCCTAGTTACAAACTCTTAAGTCACCAATGTTTGTGCACTAATGTAAGCTCTTTGGGGCCTGTGTAAATTGTCTCCCTGTATTTTCTGACACAGTTTGGCATATGCCTCCTTCCTGGTCAAATAACATTCCTCAAGTAGATCAGAAAACCAAGAACTTGCAGCTAAAACTGCAAGTTGCATTTACAAACCTCAAAGGATTACATTCCAAACCTGACTGAAAGATTGCAACATTCCTATATATTCTGAAGCAGCCCTCCCTTCAAAGACCACAATTATGAATGTGTAACCCTTGAATTCAATGTACTTGAGATTCTTGTCTGAATGAAATGGCAGCATAAGACATAAGATGGAAACTCGGTTCTTTTGAATGGAATGCATTTAATGAATTTCTTTTTATTTTAGGCAAGAAATTCTGCAGCATGTCGATGTAATAAAAAATTTTTCTTTGACCAAGAATAGTGTTCGGATCGGACAACTGATGCACTATGATTATTCCAGCCATAAATATGTTTTCTCTATTAGCAATAACTTCCGGTCACTGCTTCCAGATGTGTCACCCATTCTGAATAAGCATTATAATATTTGTGCTGTGGTTGGAAATAGTGGGATCCTGACAGGGAGCCAGTGTGGACAAGAAATAGATAAATCAGATTTTGTTTTTCGTTGCAATTTCGCCCCTACGGAGGCTTTCCAGAGAGATGTTGGAAGGAAAACCAACCTTACCACCTTCAACCCCAGCATCCTGGAAAAATATTACAACAATCTTTTGACCATACAGGACCGTAACAACTTTTTCCTCAGCTTAAAAAAGCTTGATGGGGCCATTCTTTGGATCCCTGCGTTTTTCTTCCACACTTCAGCAACTGTTACCAGAACGTTAGTTGACTTTTTTGTTGAACACAGAGGTCAGTTAAAGGTCCAATTGGCTTGGCCTGGAAATATAATGCAGCATGTCAACAGGTGTGTATATTTTATTGCATTTAACTCATACCCCACCAGATGGCAAATCAGTACTGTAACCTCTTGGGGGTGGGAGTCATCCTTAGTTGTTTTAGTACTTTATGGAAAACTCTTATCTTTCTTAATCAATGAATGAATCATTCTAGTTAAAAAATTCCGTCTACCCTCCAGCTGGTAGCCCAGTGTCAAATGGAGAGATTGGTGTTTCATCAGTCTCCCTCCTCTGTTCCCTTTTCCCCTCTTGGTGGGAAGCTTACTGAGAAGTTATGGAAAACACCAGGAATCAAGAATTTACCACTGGCTAAAGTACACAAAGCAAATGATTTTTAAAGAAGGTGTAGTTGGCTCAAAATTGCCCCTTTTGTTTGATGTTTAGATAGTTTAGATATTTTTGTAGATGTCCAAGGCCAGCAAACCACCTAAATAAATCACAAATTGTATTATCTGCCTTTGTAATTTGATATTGGAATATAAAAACCTGTGAAAAATATTTTATGAGCTCCTTGTTATCTCTTATGATTTGATGAACTGGCCAGAGCAGCTGTACTTTCCTCTAACCTGGTGGTTTTCAGTACTGGTTGTACATAAGAATTACTTGAAGAGCTTTTAAAAATACTGTTACCTGGGTTCTACCCCAAGAGCATCTAATACAATTTTTTTTTCTGGTGGAAAGGGAGGAAGGGACCAGGCAGTTGGGGTTTTGTAGTAATTCTCCAGATGATTCAAATATGCAGTTGGAATTGAGAGCCACTAATCCAGGGTATGTTAGAAAGCAAGATTAATTGTTGGATTTTTTTTTCCTTTTAAATCATCTGAGCAAATTGCCTAATGCTGATTCCCCCTATATAAGAAGCCAAAGTGTCCCAACAGAGCACCAAATATTACTACAAATTAGAGTGGGTTCTGGAAAAATCTGGTAACCAGGGAATCTTAAGGATTTTCATTCTGTAACAGATTATTCTCATCCTATAGCCCCTAAAGTCTTCCAAATTTAAGATCTCTAGTTAACCTCTCATTGAAAGAGGAATCTAATAAGCTGATACATCTAATAAAAGGGTGCATCTCTGAAAGGTAGGGTGATTCCATAATTAATAGTCCAAACCAGAACTTTTCCTTGGAGAGAAAGGGGGTCCTATTAATAATTACAACAACTATAACAGGCATAGACTTGGGCAATCCCTATTTACCAGGATGTATGTTCAGAGATAATAGAGCCCAACTCTCAGGTTCAAAGATGAACCAACTGAAATATAAAGGGCAAGAACTATTTACCTAAAGTCATAATCACTTCCAAAATGGAGAACTAGAAGCCACGTCTTCTGCCAGACTATCTCTTTATAAACTCATCCTTTGGCTCCCCTCATGTTTAATTTTAGTGAATTTTAAATTTCAATTGGAAGGGGGAAGGCCAGGGTGACTGGGTTGGGAGGTGGATTTATCCATGTAACTTAAACTGTCTAAACAAATCCATCTCCCAGCCCAGTACGACTGACCCACCAGATTGAAGCCTTGACACTGGCCTCTGAATCCACTGTGTACTTATTGTTCTGCAGGTACTGGAAAAACAAACACTTGTCGCCCAAACGATTGAGCACAGGTATTCTTATGTACACCCTTGCGTCAGCCATATGTGAAGAGATCCACTTGTATGGATTTTGGCCTTTTGGATTTGACCCCAACACAAGGGAAGATCTTCCGTACCATTACTATGACAAAAAAGGAACCAAATTTACCACCAAGTGGCAGGAGTCCCACCAGCTGCCTGCTGAGTTTCAGCTGCTATATCGAATGCATGGGGAAGGGCTCACCAAGCTGACTCTGTCACACTGTGCCTAAGAACTCGGAATGGAAAGTGCCAAACGGCTGTTTAAAAAGTGCCCCAAATCAAATTGAATAGTCTTCAGAGTAGAACCCCAGAGACTTACAAGGCCCGGTCTGCCACTTAAAAGGAAAGATGTCTGCTCCCCCTTTTGCATTGCTCTTTGAATGGTCTTAGCAGACTTGGCAGGACAGATGCATTGAAGCCACATAATTTAAGCTCAGTTGATAAAGGGAATGTTGCATTTGGAAGTATGCTGCTAACAGAATGGTTTGAAGTATTTTCATGTTTGTATTTTAATAATAAACTGCCTCCCTTGTTGATGAGGACTAGAGCTAAAGTTTCTGCAGCTCTGCTCAGATACAGTCCTTGTAATCAGAGGCCTCAGGCCAATTGGGGCAGAATCTGTTTTGCTGGTGGGATCAGACTCTTCAAAATGGAAACAAAAAATTGGTTTGCATATCTCCCTCTCTGGCTCCCTTCCCCTCCCCCTCTCTCCCTGTTGCTCCCCCACCCCCTGTCATGTCTCTCCCTCTCCCTGAAACCATTCCCCTGCCCCACAACCACGGAGTTTAATAATTTGCTAGGAATCCTATTGAATTAGCTTTGCTTGTGTGTGTTGCATCTGTACTTGATGTGTTCAAGGTTCTGGGTAACTTTGATGTTTCATGACAAACCGAGAAAAATCATGATGAATCCCCTCATGACTATTTTTATAAGAAATGCATCTAATGAAGTCCTCACTCATCCATATGGTCCTTCTGCAGCAGGGTGGTCTCTCTGGGGTGAGTGGCATATAATGCAGGTCATCTTTCACTATCACAAAGAAAGCCTATGGTGTGGGTGGCATTGCATCTCTTGACATGGATGTGATTATGGCAGATAATAACAATGTTGCCACATCTGCAAGGGCATTGCAGCCTAGGCCTGGTGTTTCCCATAGTCCCAAACCATCTTCTCAGCCTACAGAGGCAATTGAGTCAGTTGAAGAGCCTGGGACACTGAAGGAAGAAAAAGACTGTTTAGATGTTGCTATGTTGTCCTATCTACACTATGCTGGGGTGACCATGTTGTACATCTGGAGACTTTGAGAACCAGCAGGGCTAGAGAGGAAGGCTGAAGGTCAGCCAGGCCACCCCCTGTGGATAATGGTAAGGTGAGAGCATTTCAGGGTCCTGCTGTTTGTTTGTTTTGAGACACTTGTAGACACTGAATATTCCCTAGTTCCCCTGAAATCAGATCTATATGCCTATAAGTTAAGTATTTCAAAAGAGAAAGCCATTGTGCAGTGGCAAGTCTTAGTACTAAATAGTCCTTGGAATTTGAGATTATGTAGGCTTGCCATGGAGGAATTAGTTGGCCATTCTCCTTTTCATTATTTCAGCCTTAGGAGTAGAAATTGTATCACCCCCACCCCTGACTTCTTACTGAGCAGCACTTTGTTCTTCCAGTTCAGCCCAAAGTCTGGCCAAGTTGATGTTAAATTTTAATAAGTTTCTTTCCAAATGCCAGTCAAGCACATTTGTTATATGTTTGAGTGGGAGAGTTTATTCTTTTCCAGAAATCTCATCTAGATTGCTTGCAATATCACAAATACCATGAAAAAATCATTGCTGTATTCAGTTGTCAGTTCACTGCCCCTCTTTGGGAAAGTAAGATCATGCCTAAAATTAAGCCAAATACAATAAGGAAAGACATGATCCTTATGTTCATGTTCTGCGTGGTCCTAAAGCTTCAGGGAGCTATTCAGAGCAGCTGGATAGATCCAGAGGTTAAAGAAAGAAAGTGAAAGAAAAACATTCAGGTTCAAACACGGTACCTACTGTGACATGACTTATCATGTATGGCCGTCATCTACATAAATGGGAAGAAGTAGGAATAGAAGTTTTGAAACAGGAAACTAAAACAATTCCATATATGAAGAAACTATGAGGGAAGATATTTAAAACATTCTGAAGTTCAGTGGTATGTTCCCTGTCACTTTAAAGAAGACAATCCTGCTGTTCTCAGGCTGCGCTGGGTTAGAATCACGGAGAGATTGATAACTGACAGAAATGCGTAGTTGGCTGTTCCTGAGCACTTAGTTCAGCTGGTTACAGCTGAGTGATTTAATGCCCATATTCCTCGCGCCAGGTTCTGACTCTGGAGTTTCAATCCCAATGTACCTATTAGTTTTTACTAAATATAAATACATAGACATTTTGAACCATGCAGATTGAAGGAACAAAAAAAAACCCAGGATCCCTAAAAACAGTTCATTGTTCCAAGGCAGACTATTTAAATTTGATTTCATCTCAATTTAAAGCTTTGTTTGTTTTTTAAGTTCTGAGAGGTTTGTTGTTGTTGTTTAATCTCACTGAATGCTTTTTCCATCTTAGGAGTGACAGGACCTTCTCCTTCCCCCACCATCATTTCAGCTGTATTTAACAGGAACTCAAAATAGTGGGGGAAATGGACTTATCTCCAGAACCAGAAGGACTTAGAGGTCATCCCTAATTCTAGACAGAATTTCTTGAAGGTGATACCTAAAGACCACATTCCCCTTTATTAAGACAAATCTGGTGAAGAAAATTCTAAGCCGTCCTGTTTGGTTAACCACAATACTCAGACTCGATAAATTTTTTCATTTGTAGTTCACATTCCCCTCCTATTCAAAAAAATTAGATGCAATATGTGGGTAAAGCATTTATCCCAATTTTCAGTACATAGTAAGTGCTAAACATATAGTAGCCTTTACTATTGTTGTATTGTTGGTTTTGCCCTTGACCTGCAGTTCCAACACTGAGAAAAGCAGCCTCTAGTGAATCGTACAAGATCTCTTTGTTTTTAAAGATTGTTTCAAAGATTAACCTATATAGCCACCATCTAAACCAAAAGACATGGTGGCTTCTGTGTGTCCTGATTAGAAAGGCAGCTGTCAGTAACCAGAGTTTGCTGGCTTTCCCATAGCTCCCAGGCTTGCGGAGTCAAGTGCACTGAGCTGGGAAGATTTACCACAGGGGCCTCTTACTTGACTCACTATAGGTCCACACCCCTTGGCTTTTGCATTGACCTCATTTTGTTGGTTCTAGGGTAAGGACATTCTTTTGTCAGCAACGTTCCCCTTTATAGAATATTTAGAGCAGAGCCCACGTTCACCTACGGGAATAAATATCACCATAAGGCTCCCAATTCTGTCCATGACACCAACACAAATAATCAATTAAGTTGCAGAAGATGAAAGAAAAACAACTAACATTTGGCAGCTTGCTTGATGCTAGACCCCCAGTGTACAGACATGTAGATCCCAGGAGACAGGGTTAAAGGTAATGTCAAGAATTTCTCCCACATCCAGAGTTTCTTTCCCATATTTGATGATTAACTTCTGTGGTTCCTCCATTGTTGTGCCCTTGATCATTGGGAAAGTGCTGTGTGCCTAGCAGTGCTTACTGTGACCACTGTGCCATCTGTCTGACCCTGATGTCAGGCACCTGACTGTGGAGCTACAGCAAGGACATTCAAAGGACCAGTCTCCTTGTGCATAGGTCACCAGTTAGACATGAATGTGAGTCCCCAGACAAACCTAATTTGGTGGGGAAGTCAAGGAATGGAAGAACATTTCTTTAATTTTAAGCAAGACACTAAATATTAGACACTCTCAGACAGCAGTGCACTGTTGCCCTGAGGTCAGCAGAATCGGGGATCAGACTGCAGAGTACTAGGACACTGGAAAGATAAGCGCATATAAGCTTCCCCAGTCCTAATTCTCAACTTTTCAAATGAGAAAATGGAGATACAGAAAGGCTAAGTGACAGCCCAAGATTGCATAATTTGGAGAAATTTATCTCATCTTGGACTTACCAGGATCAAATGAAGATAGACTCAAAGGGACCATGATTTTGGTCTGGAATCTTTAGGGCACAAAAAGTAAGTTGGAAGGGTTGTAAAGGGAAAAAAAAGAAAATTATTTCTCAATGCAGAGCAATAAAGGATACATTTGTTCACTGGTAACCACCCACTTTCTCCCCTGAAACGAAAGAAGAACCCCTTGGTGATCACTGTTTGGTAAATCACAATTCAGTTTTTGATAGTTCACAGTTGATAATGGAAATCCTATTCAATACTCAGTTCATCTTAATAAAACCTCGTTTTAGTAACAGGTATGCATAGTTTAGAAGCCAAAGGCTGAGAATGGCTGCCCATTTTTCTTTCTGTCTACTTTGCAGCAGGGGTCTCTTGAGCTCAGAAATGCTTTCCTTATTATAAGTAATTTCAACATCAGACTTTGAATTATTATATTTAGTTCAATATGCTAAGAAGTTGTACCAACAATAACAATTTTGGTGAATCTTCATTTCTTCAGAATGATAGAATGAGCAATTTTCTGGGTAATTCTGGATTCTTAGGTCCTTTTTTCTTGTAATTACTTGCATGTACCAGGCAAAAGTTTCTGTTTAGCTTCTGCTTCTTCCACAACATGTACAACTGACCTTTTGTTTTCAAAGGGAATTGGGACTGTGTCCATGTGGCTGAAGAGCCCAGAGGGAACACCACAGGTGCTAGAGATCTAGGGCACTTTGGCTTGCTGAGTGACCTGTCTAGACTCTGTGGTCCAATTAATCAAGGCCACAGATGAATTGATATCAAGGACCAAAGTGACTATGCCTCTCACACTTAGGCTGCTTTGCCACGCAGATGTAACAGTTGAAATGGGAATGTCATTATTGTTTTAGAATGTCGTTATTGTATCATGTCAGTATTTCTGAAAATTTATTTTTACTGTGATGACTATTGAAGATATATGTGTTTGAATAGACATTTTTATCCTCAACAAAGCTCATTTTCTTGGTGTTGATTACAGTAGAAAAATAGTCAAAGACCTGTTGCAGAATAACTGACTCTAAGTTTATGGTAGAGTTCTGAAGTAAGAACCTGGTTTATACCACTGACCCATCAGCAAGCAAAGCTGTATGAAATAAGGAACTCTTGAAAATACTACTCTTAATTTCTCACCCCAAACCTTTGGCTCATATCTTAGAATAAGCCCAGCTTACAAAGGTTCCCAGATGATTCTGATGTGGCCTGTGTTTGGAAACCAGTAATATAAAGCACAGTCAAATATAGCATGCCAACCACGGTAGCAGAATCCTCATCAGTCCTCATACAGTTAGTATCAAATGTTCCTTAGAGTTGCCACAATACATGGCCATGTAGACACAGGACTCAACCAGTCAACTCTTCCAGCTAAATTGACCATTCACTGATCCATAAGCGAATGGTAATTGCTCATTCTAGTCAGAATGGATGGAAACCTGAGGACCAAGTGGGGAGCATTGCTTTAATATACTTTACCCCAAGGCTGGCTCTTTATATTCCACTCCATATTTCAAACTAAGGGGCAGATCTCAGGTGATTCATCTTTACAAATGAACAGACTGAGAAACAGGGAATTTACATAATTCAATCAGATTCAATTTGAGAGTCAATTCACAGGGCCTAAAATGTTTCTTGAAGGGTCTGATTTCTCAAACTCCAAGTACTGCCCAAAATGCAAAGGTCTTCCAGCGATGAAACCAATCCAAAAAGAAATTCAAGGGGCTAAAATTCTAAGACCAAACCAGTGTAAGAAAGAGGGTCATTTGTTCTAGCTGCCTTGTTCCAGCCTTTGTTGGAGAAGGTGCCACAGTTCTAATGAAGTTTTAGCCAGGCTTCTTTCTATTGATGTGCACATGCAAAGCCTCTGTCATCGGAGGTACTAAAGGGCTCCTCTGATTTCCCTTTTGTGTGATTCAGAAACAGTTTTAGCCCTTTGATGTGCTGCCACATGTTAAACAACTGGCTCTGGAGAACACGCATTTACCAATTTCTGCGGTGTAAATATTTTCAGCATAGCCAATTTTCGGCTACTAACTTAATGTCAACCAGCTCAAACTGCAAAAACGTTTTCAAGAGCCAGTAAGAGCTGGCTTCAGCATAACATGAGCAGGCTCCAGCACAGCACTGCCTGAACAATTTCCAAGTCAGTGAGTACCCAACAGAAGAGGTTGGCAGTGGCTTTGGAGGGAAGCATTTTCACCTAGGCCAGGGTCACTAATTTTTTGTAAAAGAGCATGTTGTGTCCTTTAGGCTGAATCCCTAAGCCATTCAAAAATTTTCCTAGCCACTTGCTATTTGGATCCCCTCAACAGACTCCTCAGCACTCAAGATTATCAGCCACACTTTTCTAATTTCAGAGAGTATTCCTCCAGGTAAACATTCTGTAATTTAACCGCCAGTTGAAACCACATTTGACTGATCTTCTGTTTATTTGCTTTTTAATCCTACAGTCCATTACCTGTTTTCCCAACTCTGTATTTTTCTATGTTCACTTGCTCATCCTCCTCCTGACACAGCACAAAATTCACAGGTATTCAAAAAAACAGGAAATGAAAGGAGCCAAGAAAGAACAAGACACCCATTCAGCTCACCTGGTCACGCATACCTGCAAAGGCTCTGTGGGTCAAGGTCTGTACCCCAACAGGGGACACTCCACTGAGCACCATGCCTGTAGCTTGCATGTATACACAGTGGGACTCTATTTACCCTTCAAACAGCCGCTAATGGTCAAGAAACACCACTGACTCAAAACACCTCTGGCAACTCAGTGGGTGAGTGGGCAAACTTTGTA
This sequence comes from Marmota marmota marmota, assembly GCF_001458135.2. Lineage (NCBI taxonomy): Eukaryota > Metazoa > Chordata > Mammalia > Rodentia > Sciuridae > Marmota > Marmota marmota. The sequence goes on along the minus strand of NW_025999990.1, from coordinate 11,839,201 downwards.
GAGGAAGGGGTCATGTGATGCTTTGCCCTTAGCAAAGCTGGATTATGAAAAAAAACAAACATATAACCATAGCAGTCCTCTGGCCCTGGGCAGCACAGAGACTGTCCTTCCTTACCAATAGTTGTGCACATACTCCCTGCTGAGGATTTGGAAATCAGATACACTGGTCATCCACAGAGAAGCTTTGAAAATGGACAGCTTTTCTGGTAGAAGTGACTCTGAGGTGGTCTTAATTAAGCCCTTTGGAGGGCAATGCTGGAAAAAAATATGTACTTAATTTTTCAACACAGTGAATGGCCACAGGTTTTTTATTCATGTAATGAATCAAAATTAGATCATGAAGGACCAAATCTACTTTCTTGTTGCAGTAAAATATCCTACAAGTTCTGTAAGGGGTTTCCACATTGTCAATGTTTGAAACTCAAATTAAACATTTGCCATATTATTTTTAAAAGGTTTTCTGTTCTTAACAATCATGGAAATGAGCTTGTTTCTCTATATTCAGCAACCTAGGTTTATTTTAAATGAGTCAGGTGTATGTTCTGGTGTTTTTCTATGTTCTCAACAAATTGTATGTAACTAACCACAAAATACACCTTCATCTTCTGGTTCTTTTCCTGACACCAAAGAGATAAGTCCTCAGCTACATGCACATGAGACTTGACAGGTAGGCCCCATTATATTATGAATAAATTTACAGAAAATCCAGTCTTGTGGAACTAGCCACTTCTATAACCTTTTTGGATAAGAAGGTAGAAAAGAAAAATTGGTAGACCATGGGAGACAATGAGTTTGGACAATAAGTATAGAAGTGAAATAAAATCATTCGCTCACTTGCAAAAAGGAGGGGAGGTTTCCCTTAGACCATTTTGCAAGACTTAGAATAACTGCACTCCATGCTAGTAATGCTGTTTAACCACGTTGCAAGATCCAGATCTGGACCCACACCGTGCAGAAAAGCAGCCTTACAGCCAAGAGCCCTGGGAGGGGTTTATGACAGACTGAGATGCAGTCAGCAAGCATCAGCAATTAGCACTGAAAATAGCACACAGGACAACACTCTGACACATCACAATGCAGGATCATTTAGTTATATGGGATAGTAACCTAAGTCTGCAGTGGAACCCGACAGAGCTAGATATCATCTCAGGTCTAGATGGCAGATCCTCATCCTCCATGCAGAGGTGAGGTTCAGAAGGTCAGAGTGACTTGTCTGTCCACCTGGAATTCCAGTGTGGGTCTCCCAGTTGGTGGTTTTACACCACACCATGCCACTTTTATTCCTTGGGTGGGAAGCTGACAATCGATTGTGGAAGCATAAACCAGAAGTCAAGACAAAAGAATGTTTGTGATGTTTTCTCTCACTTAACCTACTTTGGTTTCAGCATTTTACTTTAGCATCATCTTAAGGAAATGATATGTCAGTGCAGAATGACGAACAAAGCTCTTTAAAGAGTAATGATGAAACCAAAAGGGAAAAGGCAGGAGAACACCGAATGTAAATTAAAGAATTGAAGAAGCATGTATCAGGAAACAGAAATGCCTCATATTGCTATTACCTTGGCGCCCTCCCCCACACACTGGATGCATTTGTTTTGGAAAATGCAATTTTATGCTGAGAGACTTAGAAGGAAGGCTTTGCTCCTTCCCAACTGCACCATTTATCTTGCTGTTTGGAAGAAGCCGTGGCCCCTACAAGTCATACTCACCTGCTTTGGGAGAGGCAGCCTCTCCTGCCCTTGGAAACAGCTGCCATCTGGTGAGGGCCACAGAGACCTGAAAGAAGCCAGCACTGCTGGACTGAGGACTATGTAAATATCTTCTGGCTTCCTGGTGAATACGGACGATCATCTTTCATAGAGGTAATTGCGTGTACATTGTGACTGTAGTCTGTGAAGAAAATGCAATGGTTTGCTTTGACAGCTCTCCAAATGTATCTAAGTGTGAATGTGCCTGCCCCGTTGCCTCATGTGCCAAACACAGTACTGAATGCATTGTTTTTAAATAAACTTTTATTGTGCATTGGAAAACACTGCTGGTTGACTCTGTTCCACTTGGAGGATACCCCACCGGCTCCCTGCCTGCACCCACTAACACCCTCACGCTTCATACAGTGAAGAACTTGTTTTCTCATTCTCAGTGTTGTGAGGGCTTCTCCCAGAGGTTTGTGGGACTCCACACAGGGCCTGAGCTTAGTTGTCTGCAGCCAGGAACCAGATGCAAATACCAAAAGTGCCCCATGCAAACTTTATCCATTGGTCTTTAAATGCAAAAGGGCTTCACATTATCAATAATGATACATTACTCTTCACTGTTATGATTAAACATCATTTTATTGAACCAAGAGTTCTGTGAGGGAGAGAAACTGAGGGACTTGATCCATGCTGCACATAGAGTTGCTGAGGAGCCAAACGAGCAGCTGCCCCCTCCTGAGTCTCTTGTTAGGTCATCTCCTCATAGAGCCTTTCCTGGCTGCCACACAGCCTCTGTCCCCTTTCTCAAATGTTTGATTGTTCTCATTTGCTATTATGGTATGGAAATTAGATGCCCCCAAAAGCTCCTGTGTTAATGGAGGAATATTCAGAGGTGACATGATGAGATTGTGAGAGCTATCTGTGGGGTAACTGTAGGCAGGTGGGGCACGGCTGGAGGGCTGGGTCACTGGGGTGTGCCCTGGAAGGGTGCATTTTTCCTGCAGCTCCTTCCCCTTTCTCTCCCTGCTTCCTGGCCGCCTTGAGGTGAGTAACCCTCCTCCACCAAACCATTCTGCCATGATGTTTTGCCTCACCTTGGGCCCAAAGTGATGAAATTGACCCCGTGGGCCAAAATAAAATTTTCCTCCTCTACCTTGTTCTTATCAGGTATTTTTTATCACAGAGATGAAAAGCTGCACATCTGTACAGTGTCTCTCATCACTAGAAACGATGTTATTAAGTCATTGTCTGTGTTTCCACTGTGTTACAAGCTCCATCTTATACAAAGCAGGTAACTAGGCCCTTCTCAGTCATGTTTTGCCTGTAGTCCCTGGATGTGAAGTGTTTCATAGACTTGCAATCACTATTTATAGGATGGATGGATGTAATCTATACATCACTTCAACTTTTTCCTTCTCTCTCTCCCCATTTTGTACCAACAACACAGACACCAAAAGTCCTGGATCTTCTCTAACCACATTCAATAGTCAATAAGCATGAACGATACTCAACAAACATTTGTTGATTGAATGAACAAATGAACCATTATAGGAATTAATTTTCTCAATATCCATGCTCCAACATCAACAATATCCCAGCATATGAGTGCACCATAACACATCCAGTTTGTATCCCTGGCTGACTACAATTTACATTGAAAGGACAAACCCAAGTAGGGTAAAAAAAGAAAAAATACAGATTGAAAGGACCCTTCCCTCAGGAGTCATGGTTGCATCTGAGAGGATTGCTGTGTTTCGGATCTAGCACTCTTGTCAATCACTATGTTTAACACCAGGCAGACAGGAACAGGATTCGAAACTAACAAAATCATAATGCCTCTGCTGGAGAAATAAAGTCTTATTGAGGAAACGGTTGAACACATTACAAGATAATACCTTTGATCCTGGACAGCTTGAGGTGTTGGTGATATAGGGGAAGAACAGAGAAGGAAAGGGGGGGGCACCATTAAATTCTAGTACAAATTAAAATTTTAGAGGCCAAATGAAGTATGCAGGGGTTACATTTTCTGAAAAGTATCTGTCAGACTGAATATTCCTCTCTAGCCCCCACCCCCATGTCAGAGAGAGAGAAAGTGGGGCTGGCACACTGTTCTAAAACAAACTTCAGCAAGACATAAAATTGACGCCAAGCTTATTGCAGGCTTTCTGCCTGGGGCTGATTAGTACAAATTAAATTTTAAAATAGAATTCTTTTCCTAAGAAAATGTATTACCACTGCTTGATCAAGACAAAGAGGATTAAAAAAGAGAAACCCCCTTCATAAAAAGGCCAACATGACCCCAGAGTTCCCAGATCAGTAAAGAAGCATGGCTTTCTGCTTCGGTTTAAGCAAGAGTGTGAACACCTATTCCACAGGGCTTCCACAAGACCCCAGGGGCCAGAGGTAGCTGAAAACCAGGCTCAATCCCAAAGGTAGCCCCCATCCAAGATATGCGATTCCTGTTAAGTGAATTAGCTCAAGGAAGAGGTTACTCTCAACACTGTGTATACCATGCAGAGTGTCCTGGGTGATCAGGAGCTTAGAGAAGGAGTTCAACCTTCCTTTCCAGATGAAGAAACTAAGCCAGGGAGAGAGAGTGATTTGTACAAATGTCCTTTCCTAATGAGTAACAATTGTACTTTACCAATTTTTACAGGAAGAAAAAGGCAAGAAGGTTATTTTTATGTCATCTAATAATCCTCAATTCTAAACAATTTAAAAAGACATTTTGCTCATTTTATTTCCTTTGTCATTTATTACTTTATTTTACTTATTATTACAAAAAAGTTATTGAGATCATATTAACAGAAATAAGCAAAAAAAACTTAAAAAACCACTTAAACCTTTCACCTGTTTACCTGAGTGTGTTTTCTCTGCTCCAGATATTCTGTTGTATTTTCTGCTTCTTCTCCTGAAGAATATATCAAGAGCATCTTTTCATGTCATTAAATATTCTATGATAAATTCACAGAATGAATATAAATGTACCATAGCTTATTTAACTAATTATCCATTATCTTTTCCAATTTAGTTCTTTTTTTCTCAAATTTAGGTTATTTGCGATTTTTAATTGTTATTTTTGTAATTAAATGTCCAATTATTTCCTTGGATAAGTTATTTGAAGTGTATTTTCAATTAATTTTTGTAATACAAATCACTTCCTCTCCCTAAGCCTCAATTTCTTCACCCGAAAATGAACCCTGGATTCACAGAATCTCCAAGCCCCTATTTACCTGTGACATTCTGAGTATATGTATAGTGTTCAGAGTAGCCACTTTTCAAAGCCAAATAGAGATGTTCATATAGAAGTTCAATGATCAAATTCCTAAATCTTTATTTCCCTAGCAAACTTGTAAAAATTCAGAGAAAAACATGCATCATCATTGAGGATGACTTGTTCAACAGAGAAATAACACTTTTTTATATACTAAAGTAAACAAATAAGCTATTGCTGCATGCTACTTAAATTCAGCTACCACATCTCATTTAGGAACCAGGAGAACCTCATGCACCCGAGAAAGCCCATCCAATCACACTCTCATTACTAATCAAATAAGAGGCACCCAGGACCATCTCAGAGACGGGCCTTCAATACCATGATAGATAGCTCTTTTCTTTATTCTAAGAGTATGTTTATTGCTTACTCAATCCTGCCAACCTAATAATGCTTCCAATTCACATTAAGTCCAGGAAGTCAAAATAAGGAGGTTGAACCAAACAATCTACCCTGAGGCTACACAAATCCTATGGATCTGCTGTTTTTGTCAAACCCCTTTTAATCAATATCTCTACTTCTACAGAAAAGATGTAACTTTAAGCAAATTCAAAATACTAACATATAGATTGTCAAGGTAAATATTGTAAAGGGTGGCCAAAGCAATCGCCAAAAAATTCTCTACCATTGTCCCTTTCTTAGGTAAATCTGTGTTTCACCAAAAAAAAAAAAAAAATTAGCAAATATACTCATCTCTGTGGGTTTTACAGTTTCTGCCACAAACACTCAATTCCCCTGTTGTAGCACAAAAGCAGCCATACAAAAATGAGTAAGCACAGTGTGTTCCAATAAAACTTTATTTATAAAAACAGGCAGCAGCCAGATTTAGCCCATGAGGCCACAGTTTGACACAGCTACCTGCTTTAGGTAACAAGCTCCTTACTAGTATGGAAAAATACTTCTCATTTGACCTTCATCATATCAGTTTCTTACAGTGGTCATAATTAATTGCCACAGACTTGATGGTTTAAAACAACAGAAATTTACTCTCATAGTTCTGGAGGCCAGACGTCTGAAATCAAGGTATCAGCAAGGCTGACTTATTCTGGAGGCTTTGAGAAAATCTGTCTGGTGCTTCTCTCCTTCTGATAGCTGCCAGAACCCTTAGCATTCCTTGACTTGTAGGTGCAAAACTCCGATCTCTACCACTGTCTTCTCTTCTTGTTAGGACTCACCACTGAACTTACAGGCCACCCAAGTCCATCATCTCAAGCTGCCTACTGTCATCACTCTGCACAGAGATCCTTATTATAAATAAGATCACTTCCTGGGCTTTTAGGGGGGACATGCTTTGGAGGGCCACAATTTATCCTCCTACATTCATTTACATCAGTATCCAGACACAAAGAAACTCAAGGGCCCACAGAGGAGAGTCCACAAACACCATTCAATAATGCACAGACTCAGATGCACCCCAAGTGTAATCATTCTTCTTCTAAAGTGACAAATCCATTCTACGAAAGCCCAACACCATTATTGGGTGATGGGAGTTAGGTCCTCAAATTAATTAGATTTTATAAAACTCTCCATTGGTCTGTGGATAGGAAATGGATGTTCTTCTAACAACAGATTTAGAAGCAAATCAAACATTCCCCTCCGAAATCAACAAATTCTAAACACATTCCTGATACATAAGAACTCATTTCCCACACCAAGGAGATGTTCAGTGCCAGGGATATTGATCTTGTGTAAGTGAGTTTTCTAGCTGGGGTGCATGCACCACATCGAAAGAAAACGCAAAAATAGAGAAAATATGAAGGTTGACCAACCTATGACATGAAATGATAAGTTCAGAAGAAATGTCTAAAGTGTTTCCATGGACCCCATTGTTCAACACCTTGAAGATCAATTTAAAACTCATTCTCATCTTTGCAGCAGTTATCACAGATATATAGATATAGATCTAAACAACTTTAGTCACAAACACTAATATGTCTGATTTAGCTTCCAGAAACCTTGTGACCTAATCAGCAAGCAGAGTCTATTGGGAATGAAAGTGGAAATTTAGTCTGAGATATTTTTCTCAGACATGGGACACATTGAAACCATCTTTAACAACGTGTAGAAGATAGTAAAGGAGGATGATTGAGTGACTTAAAAGAGAGAAAAGTGAGAGTTCAATAGGAAATCAGAAACTACAATAACCATAGGTCTTGCTGCCTCCTATTGGAAGCACCATGTCCCCCAGCATGGGCCATGTATGGGAAAGTGGTTCAAAACCAGAATGAAAGGTTGAAGGCTCGTTCCTAGGAGTGATGTGAAGGTCTTTATGAGAAAGGGCCTGCCTGGTTTTCCATGCAGGTAGCCAAGGGTAACCCAGACACATATCAACCACATCATACACCCACCTGCTCTGGATGTCTACACCAGGAATTGATCTTATGCCAGGAAGCACTATGTGGCTTATCTGTTCTCACTCCAATCCAGTTCTAACTAAGAGAGGAGATTTTCTACATGACATATCCAGCAAACACTGTGGGAAAGGGGGATTGTGGAAGATGGAAGTTCAGTGAGTCTTAGGTATGGAAGGAGGAGGGGCAATTTGATCTGGATACTATCTAAAGAAGAGACTGATGAGAACTCTATCATTCTCATTAATCTTTGTCATTCCCCATGTTCCTTATTGCTGAAAACCTCTACTGTCCCTATTTGTTGGTAGGGTTGACTCTCTGACAGTCCCTTTAAATGGTCTGCTAAGGCCCAAGTGTCTGTGTCTCCCCCAAATTTGTATGTTGAACCCTAATCTCCAAAGCAATGGTATTAGGAGGTAGGACCTTTGGGAGGAGATTAGGTTATAAAAGCAGAATCTTCATGAATGGCATTAGTGTCCTCATCAGAGCACCCCAGAGAGCTGCCTTCCTCCTTTCCATCACAAGAGGACATAGCTAAAATGCACCATCTATGAAGCAGGAGGTGGGCCCTCACCAGACACCATGTCTGACAACACCTTGATCTTAGACTTCCCAACTTTCAGAATTGTGAGAAATTTTTGTTGTTTATAAGCTACCTAGTCTAGGTTATTTTGTTATAGCACCCTAAATGGACTGCCATTTTTCTACGAGGCTCTCAAGATGTGATCCCACCATCGTTTGGGGGAAGTCCATTCATTTGTTTTCCTCTGCCTGCACTGGACATCCTCACATATTGACCCCAAAGTTACCCCCCATTCAGCTCCCATCTTGGTGCCCTCTTCTCTGCCCTTATATAAATTAATTCATTACAACTCCAAACCTCACATTACTTTGTAACTAGAGATCACCACTGAGATGCACAAGCCACAATCCCAGGCTCGCAGTGGTACCCACCAAGCCTAAGCCAAGTCCCTGGGAACGACTGAGCCAGCCCATCCAAAGAGGATCATCTGGGTTGGGGATGTGTTCCAGGACAATGGTGCACCATCAATATCCACAGTGCTCCTGGTGAGAAGTCTGCCAAGCAGGAACCTGCAGCTCCAAGACAAGTAATAGACACCTTGACACCCAGTTCAAATCGGGGACTGAGAGGGAAATGTTTCAGTCAAAGCAATCCCAGTGTGCTTCCTTTCCTCTAGAAACAAGATGCCAAGGAATGATGCTCGGTAGGTGAATGGGCGCTAAAAATCTGTACATCTCAGATTGAAAACCAGAGAATATTAATAGTGTAACTAATTTCAAAAAGGTCAGAGGAGAGACCTGACTTCTAATTCACACAGCTTGTAAGTGACAGAGGGAAAGCTGGAATCTGAGTTCCTCAACTATTGCTCCTGCCCCATTTTCTGATGAGAAAAATAAAAAAAAAAAAAAAGCACAGAGGCATCAGAAACAGTGTGTGCCTTCACCTCCCTGCCTTGCTGGGAGCATCTTTTCCTCCACCTCTAGCTGCACTGTCCTGCCAGGTATGTCTAGGTCTACCCTGTGCTGTACTCAGAGTTCAGATCCCTCTGACTCCCTGGTTCCTGATCAAAAGGCAGAAGCGGCTTAGATTTGAAATAACCGCTGTTGTGCTATAATTAGTAATTAACTCGTCAGCATTCCAACAAAAACAACAGAAACACAGTGAGGTCCACTGAACACTGAAGACCACAAGGGAAAAAAAAATAAAGCAAAGTGGATTTCAAAGAACTATATCACTTGATAAGTTGGTAATTGGAGCTAATTCTAATTCCTTCTGGTCTAATTTATATCTGACTACAGAGCTTCCAGATCAAGGGGGCTTAGCCTGGATATCACTTGTGACCAACTATTGGCTAAAAGTCCTGATTCCTGGGAAAATCCTATTCCCAGGCAAACTGCGACAGCTGATCACCCTAGAAAGAATACAAGCAGCTCAGGAATCTGGATGGGAAAAAAATTATATCTTTATTTTGACTCATTCCTAAATAAATGGACAAATTTTCTTTAATGGTGAAAGTAAACAGCAAACCACAATGACACTAGCGATGTCTGTGACTTGGCCACCAAAAGAAACCCCAGATATTTTCATACCACATTAAACTGCCAAAGAGATCTTTAAGTATAATATATGCATCACTATTTACGTAGATATTAAAACCACCACTAGATCTTCTTTAATGCACTGAAGAAGCACAAAGACTACATCAAAATTTGATTTTTAATGTTTTGATAGTTATATTCAACATAATTGCATTTTTAAAGTTTTGAGAGATAGTTTACAGGCTTCATCAGACTGTCAAAGAGCTTCAACAGCACAGAGAAGATTAAGGACTATAGAAGCACCGTGCAAACCGGGGACTAATTTTTTAGTAGTGGAATTTATGGAACTGTGTAGCTGGGATTATGCTACAAGATTTAAACACACTTTATCTACCTTATCATCGGTGGTGAGGCGATTACTAATATCTCAAGGTCATGCTGACAAAGTCCATGCCCTTAACCCACAGGCAACCCAGCTTTCCCAGGACAGACCTGGGGCCAGATTTGCCCCTCATGATTATTATCCCATGATAGATCTCCTGGGGGCATGTTTGGAGACAAAGAAATCCTATTTAGAAACACAAAAATTAGAAAGCTGCCCTGGCTGATTATCTAAGAGGTGGATTTATTTATAAATAAATGTGCTATATTTATAAGAGTCTCTGTTCCCCTAATTCTGAGCAGGGTACCTGCTTCTTCATTTAAATCCAATCCCCCTCCCACCATGACCATGACCCTAGGGAGGTTTACAACTTTTTGAAGTATTTTCCAGTAGCCTCTTAAATACTCTTAAGTTGTTTCTACTTTCTATGGTCTTTATATACAAATGCATATTATTCATTGAATGTTTTCTAGGACTTGAATTCTAGTCATATGTCTATTTTAGTAAGTTGGATTCCATCAACTTGATGTTCTAACATTTCAGAACAGCTGGAACCTAGTCACTTAGGACATCCTCTTCAGTCCAATCAAATCATTTGGCAGCACAGAGATGACTTTAATAGCTTATAATCTCCTTTACTTTTGCAAATACAGAATCATCAGTTGCCTCCAAAGATGGGGAAAACAGGGGTGACCCCTGTAAAGGAAACTCGTTATTTTCATATTATCAGAGCAGGAGAAAGCAGGAGTCATTTTTCATCCTATTGAGAAATTAACTTCATCTCAACAATCGTTTTTAACCTAGAAATGTCAATGCCTTCCTATTGGAAAGTCTTTCCTGTTCTCCAAGTGTGGAAGGTAGCAGGGCCTTGACGGGAAAGCTGCAGGCCTTTCTAAAATCCCTCTCGCTGCCTTGCAAACAGCTGAGCTAACTGAGTCCCACGGCGCATCAGAAGACAGACCTGTGAGATCACCTGACAATCCAATCCCAGATCCAGACCACCACCCATACCACCCCTGCCACCTGGTATGGTGCTGGATGTTATAGAGACCCTTTTGATAGGACTGTTCATCTCTACTTGCCCAAGACAGGAACACTTCATGACTCTTGTCCTAGCCTAATTATCACTAGGACTTCATTATTTGAACACTATGTCATTATGATCATCCTATTTTTTGACCATCTTACCCAGCCACTTCTTTTAATAAGAGGAAACTAAACCTAGACAATGAATGACAGATGTTAGCTCACGAAGGGGATGGCATCAACTTCCCTCTCCCCAGCTAGTCACCTGGGCTGTAGACTGACTCCGTTCATTGATATCATAAGAAATCATACAGCTTGTGGGTCTGGAAGGAGATGGAGGGTGATGGTTGTAAAATACACCCAGTCAGAGGCTACCTGCACACAGGCCCCCTCTCCAGGGGAAAGACTTTGCCAGGGTCTTACATCAGCTGCAGGGAGGTGGTTCCTTTCATTTTAGCTCCCTGCAGCTTTCCTGTCTCACCTAAGAGGAAATAATACGATTGACACAAGTAGGGACTACCAAAAATAAAAAATAAAAATAGAGTAAGGTTCCTGCTGCCAGAGAAGAAAAGAAATCCCACTGAAGAAGCATTTGTGAAGGTCATATCCCTGAGACACAGGCCCACGGGTGACTGAGGTTAAGGTTAGAAAGTTCTAGGCCTTGTCACCCCACCAGGATGCCACCAGCATGAAAACAGGGCCTACAGCTGAAAGGGCTGTGAGGAGTGGACTTAGGGAAGCCCAAAGTCAGAAGGACACAGAGACAGGACACCATGAAAAGCTGAAGCCTCAGGCACTGTAACTGCAGCAAATGTTGAACACAGCCCAAGTCCCAGGCTCATTAACATAAATCCCCACATTAGGGCCTACAGACCTCAGTTCCTGTTACCCAGCACAACCTGCCTGACTTCCAGAAAAGTCTACAAGGCAAGGCGAGATGAAAGAGGAAAGGTCGGAAGAGAGAAGCCGTCATCAGAACGAGGCTCAGATAAGACACAGATGTTGGTGTCCAGACAGGGAATTCTAGTGATGATGATTATACTAAAGAAAATATGCCAGGAGAAGTGGGTAATGGAGATAGATGGAAACTGAGAGAATCAAAAGGAAAGGCTAGAGGAGAATGGTGGTTACCAGGGGCTGGACGTGGGGTTGTGGAAATGTTGGCCAGAGTACATAACATTTCAGATAGACAGTAGGAATAAGTTCAAGAGACCCAGCATATAACATAGTTGATTATACAGCAATGTATTCTTAAAAATCACTAAGAAAGTAGATTTTAAGTGTTTTTACCACAAAAAAATATGGGAGGTAATGCATATTTTAATTAGCATTAATTAGCCATTCCACAATTTATACCTGTTTCAAAACAGCATATTGTGCATGATAAATACATACAACTTTTATTCATTGATTTAAAAAAAAAATTAATTTGATTTATATTGCTGGTGGTGGTGGTGGGTTTTGTTTTTGTTTTCCTGTGCTGGGCAGAGAACCCAGAGCCTACACACATGCTAGGGCAATGCTCTGCCATTGAGGTACACCCCCAGCCTGATTAATTATTTTTGAAAAAGACATGTTACAAATCAAAAGCACTGTAGCAGAATGAAGAATGCCTTTGATAGGTTCATCAGTAGACTAGACACAGCCAAAGAAAGAATCAATGAACTTGGAGCAGGTCAATGGAATCTTTCCAAGGTAGTGAAACACACACACACATGCACACACACACAGGATATCAAAAGATGCAGCATATGCAGGGTCAGGATGCCAGAAGAAAAAGGAAATGGTGCAAGAAAGTTATAATGGCATAGAACTTTCCAAAATTAATGACACCAAGCCACAGACAGATCCAGGAAACTCAGAGAACACAACTTTACTCAATTCTTCATTACTGTTTTTTTTTCCTCTTTCTCTACTGTTTTGTCAACTGTTGAGAGGTTACAAAATCACCAATTTGGCTGTAGGTTAGTCTATTTCTCCCTTTGGAAGGTCAATTTAACATAGTCTTCTTAGGTGGATGCACATTTAGCAATATTCAGTCTTCTTGATGAATTGACCCTTTTACCATTGAAATATATCCTTCTTCATCTCTGAAGAGAGATAAAGTGAAAGCTCCAAATTCATACTCTTTCCTCTGCCATATCCATAGGCAGTTAAACATGTCAATCGAACTAATTTTTGATATTATAGTTTTTTTCTAGCATTTACATTTGTTTCTTTGTCCTACTTTTCATCTCTCTGCTGAAGTTCCCCATGTTTTTACACATGTTGTCCACCTTTTTCACTAGTTCCTTTAACATATTGGCCATAATTATTTTGAAGTCCATGTTTGACAATTCTAACTTTGATTCTGGACCTAATTCATTACAGTTCTCACTTTTCACCATGGATAATATTATCTTGCTTCTTCACTTATCTTGTGATATTTCCATATGGTATATTTTTTAAAAGTAGCAATTGGAGTAAATATCTACCCAGGAAAGAGTACACTCTTTCAAGCTATGGCCTAGAAAACCAAATTGAGCTGAGTCTGGGCTTTCCTGTAGCTTTAGTTAGATTCAGTTCATTAACTAGCTTCAGGTGTTTTGTAGACAGGTTCCGGATGTTTGGTTCAGCAAGACCTGGGAGCTGAGTCCTTGCAAAATTCTGAAGATCTCTATGTTTGAAAGCCTAGCCACCAGTTCTCAAAATCACTGAAGACATTCTCTCTCTCTCTCTCTCTCTCTCTCTCTCTCTCTCTCTGTGTGTGTGTGTGTGTGTGTGTGTGTGTCTCTCTCTCTCTGCTTTACAGCTCTGCTATCAGATTTGGGGGTGCTGAGAAGTTCTCTTTGCTCTCCAGTCCTTTCCTTGGCTTTATCTATATTAAAATATCTCTACCTGCCATGCCCCGCTGTCCTCAGCCTTCAGGACACTCTGTGAAGGTCTGAAGTGTCCAGAGGGATTTTTCCTGCCCATTCCCTCTATTTAGCAGGTACTTCCTCTAACCTGATGAAGACCAGTATGCCTCTAAATATTCTCCTCTCTGCCCCAGTTTTCAGTAGGATCCTCCAATGGACTTCTCTCAGGTCATGTGCCCCGTGCTCCAGCCTTTAGGGCCACAGCCTTGCACTTGGGGAAGCATCATGTGCCTTGGGAAGGTTTTCTATTAGCTTTGCTGCTCCCAAACTTGTGCATATATGTGGGTTGAATTTCTCCCCCAAGTACCTCAGAATGGGAATAAAGTCATTGCACATATAATTTCATAGGAAAGTAGCGCAGGCCCCTTCTCCAATATGACTGGTGTCTTCATACAAAGGGGAAATTAGGAAATAAACCCAAGCACAAAGAGAACACCATGTAAAGATGGCAGAGAATGGGTTGGCGCTTCTACAAACCAAGGCATGCCAGAGATTGTAGGCAAACCAGCAGAAGCTAGTGGAGGAGCGCAGAACAGCTCCTTTCTCACTGCCCTTGAAGGAACCAACACTGAAGTCTCCCTTATCTCAGACTTCTAGATTCCAGAGCTAAGAGGCAATAAATTTCTGTTGTTTAAATTACTCTGTTTGTGGTACTGTGTTATGGCGGCCCTAACAAACTAATGGAGGGGCTAGCTCCAAGCACTCCACGAAGCCCGTCAGAAGGCGGTATGGGTAGATGCTGACTTAATCAGTAACTGGGGATCCTTGAGGTCCTAACTGGTGATGCAGGACTACATGCACGTGGCCATTAAAACTTCAGTGAGGATAATAGATGTGAACAGACACTTGATTCAAAAAGACATACAGATAGTGATTAAGCACATAAAAAGATGCTCAACATCATTAGCCATTAGGGAGATGCAAATTATATCACAATGGAATGCCACTATATATTCATTAAATGGCTAAAATTAAAAAGACTGATTCTACCCACTATTGGTAAAGACATGGAGAAAATAGTGCTCTCATATACTGCTGGTAGGAATGTAAAATTGTACGACCACTTTGGAAACCAGTTTGGCAGTTTCTTAAAAAGGTGAATTATGTATCTGATCTATGATTTGGCCATTCCATTCCTTGGTATTTGTCCAAGAAAATAAGGCATATGTCTATACAAATGCTTGGACACAAATGTTAATAGCAGGTTTGTTTGTTGCAACTCAAAACTGGAAATGATCAGAATACATATCAACAAATGAATCAATTTTAAAAACTGTGGTATAGCCATATAAAGAAATCCTGCTCAACAGTAAAAAGGAATGGACTATGGATATACTCAACAATATATAGGAATCTCAAAAAAATCCTGCCAAGTGGAAGAAGTCAAATCTGAGTGCATCCTACATGATTACAAAATTCTTGAAAATACCAACTCATCTATAGTGAGAGGAAGCAGAATCATTGGCTGCCTGGGAATGGGAGGGTGGATAGGGACGAGCTGAGGAGGGGGCATACACTTTTGGAAGTAATCCACACATTCATTATTTTAGTTGTGTTGTTATGATTTATAAATTGCATGTTCATGCCAAAATTCATGTTGAAATTTAATTCCCAAAGTAACAGCGTAACAAGGTGGTAGGTACTTAGTCATGGGGGTTCTACCCTTGTGAAGGGATTGGGTAGTTCCCATGAAAGGAGGTTAATTGCCACAAGAATGGTTTGTAATAATGTGGGTTTAACTTCTACCCTGTGCATGCTTGCTTGCTCACTCTCCCTCTCTCTGCCTCTCTCTCCCCTGTTCCCTCACTCTCTCACCATATGATCTCTCACATGTGCCTGTTTCCTTTCCATCTTTCCACCATGCATGGAGTAACCTGTTACCTTCACAAGAAGCCAAGCAAACACCAATGCCATGCTCTTTGACTTCTAGAACTGTGAGCTAAATAAGTTTCTTTTCTTTATAAAGTATTAAGTCTCAAGCATTTTGTTATAGTAACACAATCGGCTTCTTATCTCTACCTTTGGCATATTCTCTCTGCTGCTGCCTTATTCTTCCAACTCAGGAAAACTCAACACTTTCTGGAGTATATTTCCTTCAGGTTACTTTCTGTTCTTAGCTTCTTAGTTTTAGTGGAGATTATGTATACACACACACACACACACACACATGAAAAAAAAAACACAAAATGAAATATTTTAATAATTTTTAGGTGTACAGTTCAGTGGCATTAAGTACATTGACACTGTTGTGAAGTTACCATCCCCACTCATCTCCAGAACTTCTTCATCTTCCACAAACAGAAACTACATACATTAAAACTCCCCTAAAGACCCACCTCCTAAAAATCCACCGCTCTAATTTCTGAGCAGTTGACTACTCATGTAAGTGCAATCATATAGCATTAGTCCTTTTGTGACTCATTTATTTCACTATGAATAAGGTTCTCAAGATTCATCCATGCTGTAACTTGAATTAGAATTTCCTTCCTTTTTAGACCACGTTCTGTTCATCCATTCATCTATCAATGGACCTTTGGGTTGATGGCTTCCACTTTTCAGCTGTTGCATCTGATGAATTTCTTTGCAGCCTTTCTGAGTCTTCTTTTTTAAGTCAAAGCCATCATCGCTCACAACTTCCTATTCCCTAAACAGATTGAGACGTGCTCTATATAGTAATGAGTTATAATGTCATTTTTGTCTGAAACAAAATCCTAGCGTTCCTAACAGAGAAAGATTTTTAAAAATATTTAAAAATCATAAATAATAAGTCCCCCTATTTTTAAGATATAGCTTTCAACAACCGAGAAGAGAGAACCACAGCACAAATAAGCATGTAGTCACACCTGGGAAGGTGCTAGGCTCCCCAAGTCTGATACATGGCCCACTGGTTTTTCTCTCTGTTGTGTTGTCTCCGTGGCATCTGTGGGAAGTACAACGTCAAAATGAGAGACGTGGCATCGGCAATTACTCCATTTTCCCACAAATTTAATACATAAATGCAACCTTATTCCAATCAAAATTCCAACCAGATTTTGGTACTAGAAAGCAGAGAGCAAAGCATAGAACAACTGAACTTGACAAAATGATGGTTTAAGTTCAGCCTAAAGAATAACTATGAGAAAACAACCCCCAAATTATTGAAAAACGATCAGTAATGAATGACCAGCCTTGGCCGATATTAAAACATATAAAAAGTGACTATAATTAAAGATGTATTTCTAGTGAGTGAGTAGACAGGAAAAATCAATGTATTCTGTTCTTGAACAAAAATTCTGAGGGCAGGTCGAAGAATTCAGTATATGATTCTAATGACATTTTAAATCAGTAATTAAAGAAATGACATTGAGAAAAATGGCTAAGCATCTGGGAATGAATGGTAATAAGAAAGTTAGTTATGGTCATTCAGGTTCCCACATCTGAAGAGAAGTGGATGCTGCTGGAGTCACTGTGACGTGGTTTTTAACTCAATTTCTCACGTTCTTCTTTCATTATAATATTTTTTGTTTGTTTCATTTGCCAGGAATTTTTTTAACCAGGTCACTCAGGTGTTCAGGTTAACCAATCACCTTGCCATCTCTTATCCAAAGTGAACAACATTTTTTTTTAACGGAAAATTTTGAAGAATAGGGATTTCTTTCATATTGTGAACTACAATCGAAAACACTCAGAAATATTTTTTAGATATTTCCATGGCTGAAAAATTATTTACAAATATTCTAAAAACACAAATTAAGCCTATTCTATGGACCAGGCCGTATGCCAGGTGCTAAGGATAAAGAAATGAGAAAGGCCCAGTCCAGCCTTCAAAATTCTATTTAATCCATCAGTTAAGCTGATAAGACTGTCTGCAGTATATGTCACCTCTTCATTTATTGTGAAATTATATTATTTGGTTATAATTTGGCTATCATAATAAGAGCACATTGAGTAACATATGAAATACCAGCTAAAAATCCAAAATTCCAGAAAAAGTATTCAATATGTGGCTTTTGCCCATCAGATCTCTGCAGAGATTAGCAGGATCATTAGAATCTGATGCCCCGTGTCTGAGGACGCTCATTCTAGCAGATTTGCTAAACAAGATGGATCCTCCTGCTTCTCCCCTCGCCCCACAGAGCAGTCACAGCTGGATGCTTTATCATCCAGAGGACAGAGCATCCTCTGCCCGAACAAATCTGACAAGCTGATCGCGTTAGGCCGTGACATACAAAATATGGCATAATTGTAGACTGTAATCATCATGATGATAGCTGACTTGATAAGAGAGGTCAAATCCCATTTTTATATCCTGAATTTCTAAAATATTGTTTCGTCAAAAAAAAATCAATTTCTCATTTTTCTAGCGTTAACTTGAAAAGGGTATAATTGATCAAGCCTAAATCCCTTACATCACCCAGGACTGTGTGAAAGGCTCAGACCCAGCAAGCCACTTGAGTTGGGGCCAGGCGAACAGCAGTTGTCTTCAGCATCCAACACCCATGGGCCCAAGCGGCTTCAAAGCAAGAACACGTTTTTACATCCTCTGGTTTAAGACTGTGGGGGAAACACTAGCTCATGGAATATAGATGCTCAGCTGGCTCATTTGGGTTTTGTGGTCCAATTTGCGGATGAGATATTTATAAAATCCGGTGATTACAATGCTGTCTTATTAACATTCGTTAAATGAAAACCACAAAGTGCAGGAGAGGAGGGGGAAGAAGTTCGGTAGTCAGACTGGCTTTCTTCCCTCTGCAGAGGCAAAAAGAGACCCAGATGCAGAGGACTCCCACTTCCTTTAAGTTAGATTTTGTTCCTTCTTGAATGATAAAAAGGGGAGAGGAGAGGAAGGAGCTAGCTTTTCTATTTGTTGGTTTTGTTTAATCTCTGAGAGATGATTTGCTTAGTCAAGGCCACGTCCATTTCCCCACAAATTTGAATTTTCCACTCTTGTACTATCTAACAAAGAGACACCTCTGCCAGGATGCCAGCCTAAACTCAGCTTACCCCACTAGATCTTTGCATGCTCAGTGAGGCTGCCGGGACTGGACCCACAGTGTTGCTGGTGCAGCCCTCTGATTTCTGTCCCTGTTCCCATAGGGATGCAGAGTAGCTTCATGGAGAGATCAAAGGCTATGCAGTCAGTACTCCAGTCCCAGCTGGGCACAGCCTGGTCCCAGAATCTCTGGTAATATCTACTTTGCAAAGATGTTTAGGTAAATGGTGGTGAGGGGGCGTCCTGTAAGTCACACCTTATCTAGCTAATGAGGGAGCACACTCCGTAGTAGATACAATTATTGTTATTTTGTTGATATCCTTCACTTTTTTCTTCTAGTGGCTCTCAAACTCACAGGTAGTTTAGATTATGCATTCTATGTAGGAACAGCAGTAGGACGATCCGCACAGTGGACAGTCTGTAAATACCAACTGAACACATGAATGATGCTATGTCCAAAGAAAGAGCATTTAAAGTAGGACTCCATCTTCAATGATTAATCAAATCTAGTGATGATGGCAATGATGTGTGCAGCAACTTTACGTGAGGACTCTGCCAAATTTTCAGGCTTGTCTTCCTTCTTTGCATGTTACAGAAAAATGTAGAGCTCTAGCACTCCTCCCTCCTAACACCCTACCCCACCCCATCACGCGTGCCCATGTACACATGCACACACACAGATTTTTTTCCAATGGTGCTTCGAGTTCCTGAACACAGATCCAGAAATTCCAAATGAAGATGCCAAGACCCAGGGGCAGACATAGCTGGACTTCAGTCACAGTCAACCCACCTTTGTGTATTTGAGGACTTGAAGGCCATCAGCTAGCAAGGTCTGTTTGGGGGACTAACTCTAGACTTCCTTCTGAGCTTTGCTTCCAGGGACCAGAGCTCTGTGCATTATTAACCCTCTGCAGGATGAGTAATCGAAGCATAGGACTGAGTCTATCTTCCTGAGGACCAAACAGAAACCAGAGGGTAGACCTCACCAGGAAGAAGAGAATTTTCCAACCAGACTAGCCTGAAAGCAACCAAATGGAAGGCAGTGAAATTTTCAAGATGATATCCCAGGAACTAGTGGAGCCATCTTGCACTGGGAAGAAACAGCATGTGGCTAGCCTTGGACTAGTTCCCCTTCTCCACCTGGGGAACAGGTACCACTGAAAGACTGGGAGGCAGAGGCAAAGTGAGAGACACTGATGAGCTGGTCTGGGGTCCCAAGGCTTCGAAGTTCATGAACACCTCCCTGCTTCTGATGAGAGGTTCATATGATAGAGTGCATCATTATACATAGAGTGACTTGTTCTTAAAGGGCTAGGAAAACCGAATCCCCGTTCTAGTCATTAAATCTATTTATTAAGGAAAGAAGTCCAGAAAAGGGATTGTTTTTTTTGTTCTTCAGCACCCGAAACTTAACAGTTCCTTGCAGCTGGAATATTTGCAAATTCCCTGTTCAGTAGATACGTGTTGCTCCTAGGTTTCGCTCTCAAGCCAGCCTTGATCAACATAATTAGAATAAGCAGCAGAGGACCTGGGATGATCCAAAATACATTCTAATTTCTTCCCACCTGAAGTCTATCTCCTCTTCTTAATTGCAATTGCCCCTTAAACAACAACTACGAGAGATATACCTTTGGGTTAAAAAACAATTCTTCTAGAAGGACTTTGGTAAATACACTTACCAAACACTAGCCATATAAACACTAGGACACACATTATTTTACTAACTTCCTAGCAAAGACAGGATCCTGGGGAAAAAAATTAGGAGCAAGACCAGAAGATCTGAATGGGTGGAGAGCTGAGCATTTGAATAAGAGGTGGATTAGAGAGGAGAGAACATGGCAAAACCATGGGGAGCACCATAGTCAAGTTGGGAGAGGGTAGCTAACAGTTCTGGAGTGGAGGAATGGGGCATCGAAATGGAAACAGCACAGAAGTAAAACAAACTTGACTGATATTCACTCACTCACTCACTCACTCAATGAACACTGTTTATGATTTACAGGCCCTGCTCTGGGCACTACATGGTATTGTGAGAAAAGCCCTAGATTTTGGTCAGCCAGGTCTGTTTGGCCACTAGGTCAGCCTGTTCACTGCTAATGCATTTCAACCAATGGGCACCAGTTTCCTCCTTGTTTTGCAAGGGATTAAGTGAGATAATTTTGCACAACACAGTCCCTGCCACATACTCAACAATCTTCTCACCCTCCCCTTGCCCTAGCCCTGCAATTTGATTAAGATTGACTCTTCTTTCAATCCTAGAAGTCCTAGCCCTGCCAGAAAACCACCTACCCAGAGCACTCAATTTCAATACTAAATTCCACTAGCCCTGGGCCTCAAGTGAGCATTCATCTGCAGGGCTGTTTTATCTCCAGAGAGTCAGCAGAGCAAGATCTGCAGCCATACTCAATGGTGAATGTTATTTTTCTTTGGAAATAATGAGGCAGTGAGATGGAACAAACCACTATACAAATGAGCAACCAATATCCTGGGAGACCACACAAACCAGACATCACAGTGAACCAGCCATGGGAGACGAACAGGCATCCACAGGTTCACAAAATGACTATTGCAGACCTACTTAGAAGGGGAGAGAAGATTGATTCAAAGAACACTTATACTGACATTTAAATCCTTTCCACAAGGCTGGAGCCATTGTCATATGGGGTTCCTGAAGTTAGGCTTTAAGAAGCCACCATGCTAACACGAAGGCACAAGGAACTGGGCAAACACAATGGCTAAGCAGCTGGAGGTGCTGTGGCCAACTTAGGTGCAGCTCCAGGTGGACCATGGGATGAACTACAAGCACTCTTCTGATGGTAAGGAGTCTAGACTAACTAAAGATCTAATTATAATGGGATTTTCCTGGTTGAATTGACCTCATTCATCCATGGGACAAATATTTGCAGAACATCTAACCATGTGCCAGGTGTTCTTATAAGTACTGGAGATACAACTGTGAATAAAACATGAGCTGTGAGCCCCTGGACCTCCCATGTTTTGTGAGGGGAGACAGACAGTAAATACATAAAGAAAAGAAAGAAGGAAGGGAGGAAGCCAATTCTTCCTTGCACATATCACCAACTAAAATTAAAAGCTGGTCATATGTGACAGAGACGAAGTCACCAGTCATTCAAAGATCTGGGTGACAGCACTGTGCCTCATGCTTCTTAGAATCATATACTTTTCTTGCTGGAAGGGACCTTAGTGATCAAACCCAACACTATTTATATATGATGACACTGAGGCCCAGGGGAAGTAATGTGGTATCTCCAAAGTCACACTCAGGGTCCTCTACACATATAGACTTCCCCAATTATTTGTTGAAAGGCTCAAATAAACAAATGATAATTATTCAACAAATGGGTATTTAGCCAGTGCTTTTCTTTAGCACTGTAATGGCTGCTCTCTTGAAACCTAAACTAAATACAGCAAAAAGAGAAATACACAAATGAAGTAAGCAGAGATCCATCCTGTGCTTACTGTGGGCCTGTTGGATACAAAGCAGAAAGAAGAAGGGAAGAAAAGGATTCAGAGGACCGGATCCATCCCTAAAAGCTGAATGGAGGAGACAATATGGACAATTCAGATAAGTCAAGAGGGCGATCCAAACACAGGAAAGGGCACACAAAGGAGCAGGAGTGAGGACAGAGTCTAGAGGGCAGGTAGGACATCAAGCAGAACAAAGGCTAGATGGTGGGACCTCAAACACAAGACAGAATTTGTGTGTGTGTGTGTATGTGTGTGTGTATGCGTGTGCGTGTGTATGCGTGTGTGTGTGTATGCGTGTGTGTTGCTGGGGATTGAACCCAGGGCCCTGTGCATGTGAGGTAAGCACTCTACCAACTGAGCTATATGCCCAGCCCACAAGACAGAAGATTGAGGATATCTCTGCTTACTGTCCACACAAGCTCAGGCTCTGTGGGTCTAAAGATCCTAATTCCCAA
The DNA here is from genome assembly GCF_001458135.2 of Marmota marmota marmota. Classification (NCBI taxonomy): domain Eukaryota; kingdom Metazoa; phylum Chordata; class Mammalia; order Rodentia; family Sciuridae; genus Marmota; species Marmota marmota. Next base: position 11,816,600 of record NW_025999990.1, on the reverse strand, counting down.
AGGAGAAAGACTTCTACCTGCATGCACAGTAAGGAGTCCCTTGAACTTTAAGCTACTGCTTCTACCAATAACTTTGGGATCCTCGTGCCAGGACCCCAGCAGGCAAGCAGAGAAATAAACCATCTTGACACAGGTAATTGACCCTGGTCCACAGGCTCTGCCAAGAAACAGAAGTAGAAAGATGTGCTTTCTGATCAGGGGCTCCAGTCAGGGAGTCTCCTGATGCTCCCACGCTCAGCATTTAAAGGCAAAGGGACAGGTAGAGCAGCCATGGCCAGAGACAGACCCAGTAACCCAGGCTTAGGGGGTTAGTTATCACCAGCAGGTTAGTCTAGACCCGAATAGTGTAAAGGGGATCTAGAATGAGTGGTAAAGAAGGGCAGTAATGAGGCCTGAGGTCAACTACATAAACTTGAGATCAATTTTAGCATCAAGAGCTGTAGCATTCCTACCAAACCGTCACTCGTAAGTTCCCAAGAAACAAGACCAACAAAAATCCAATAGATGTTCCCCGGAAGGGTAAATTCCTGATAAGCAGTAACTGGATTTGAGTGACAGATACGGACCACAGTGTGCACACCCAGTGTCACACCCAAATCCCCTCATCAGGACTGACACTCCACCCCCAGCTGTCAAGATGCCAGATGCTAGTGACCCACAGCTGAGCTATTCTCTGGGAGTTACCCTCAGCTGTTGGGCATTGCTTCATCTGGGATAATAGCCCCTCCTAGGGAACAGCCCATGACCAATGACCTTTTGAAGGGATAGAAAGTCCGGTCCCTACCCTAACCCTAACCCTAACCCTAATTATATATGAAGCATTCTGAAGAGCCACCCCCACTCCAGAGCTCTCTGTAGAATTGTAGAATTCGTTGACACAGGAATACAGAGTCATTTTTCCCTCTGCCCCCTCCTTCCTTCCCCTCAACCTTGCAGATTATCTCCTGAAAAGACCCACAAAGAACTTTCCTTGTGAAACTCCATCTCCAGGTCTACTTCCCAGGACATAATTTTGATCTGTGAACTCACACACACATCAGCATATGACCTAAGCAGGCTGTGCTGGAATAGTCTTGGATCTACCTTTTGAAGTTCTCCATTTAATCAAATCTACCTATCCTCTCAAAATCTAGGTAGGCAAACCCTATAAGCCTCGTGCTGAATTAATAAGGCTACACGAGGTATTAAATACAATGTTTGTAAAGCAGTCTGCTTCTTTTTTAATGTCAGAAATTTCATGTGGTAGGGGCTGGGGTTGTGGCTCAGTGGTGAAGTGATCACTTAGCATGTATGAGGCACTAGGTGTGATCCTCAGCACCATATAAAAATAAAATATATTGTGTCCCCCTAAAAAAAAAACCTAAAAAATAATTTAAAAAAAAAAGAAATTTCATGTGGTGTTATCATCATTGTAGAGTGGCTTATGAGAAAGGGTTAAGAAGAACAGGTCATTAAGGGCAAATGACCCTATTGAAGTTATGACCCAACCTCCATGAGACGGTTTCCTAACCTATTTAAAAACTTGTTCTGACTATCTTCAGAATTTTCGTGACTCTTCTCTGTAAAGATGACAGTCCCTACTTCATGGGGATTCTTAGAAGGACTAAGTGAGAGCATAGGACCATGGCACATAGTAAACATTCACATATGGGTAGTATCAAACACGAAGATACTGGAAAAACTACTTTTTGTGCCCCCAAACCATGTTATTATGGTTACAGCCCAATATATTTGAAATGTAATATTCTATTTTTTTCAGAGATTTAACCTTGTCTCCTTAGTAGGATCAGGGTCTTTCTTTCCCATTTCATTTAACCTTGAAGGACCTAGTACAGAACTTGCCAATTGGCAGAAGCTACACAGCTTTTTCCTGACTTGTAAAGCAGGCATCAGTGAGCCACCCCACGTCTCGGTACTCTCTACCAAAACATGCAAATGTTTGTGTAACGCTCTGTCAAAGAAGGATTGTTTTTGCTTTTGTTTTGCATCATACTGAAAAAGGAATGGGGGAGCTATATTACCCCAAACCACAAGAAACATCACCCAGTGTTTTCAAATGCATTCCTCTAAGTGCAAATGCACTCCGACCACTGGGTAGTTCAGGGTGCTGGTGTGTGTTCACCCATCTCCCTGTATATTATATTTAAAAAAGAACCAAGGATTATACCTATCCTGTGCTTAAACTTTTTAATGGAATAAAAATCCTCTAAGGATTATCTTAAATCCAGGTAATATAGTTAAGTGGGACCTGAATATAGCCAAATAGCTGCATGGTTAGAAACACTGTCCGTCTCTGTCCTTAATGTTATCCCATGAATCTAGGTTTGTGTGTCACTGACCCACTTCAATGTTGGCATATGTATTATGAGGAAATGCACTGATGGAAATTCAAAAGACACTCAAACAAATGTCAGTGTGTCTCTACATAAGGATGGTTTGGAAAAACTCTATCAGTCTAATCCATCTCATTTAATCTCATCTTCAAAAAAGACCTAAAACCTGTATTCCCTTCCTGTGAAGAAGGTAACTTTATTTTTATCCTACATCTCCTTCTCTTATTATCCCCAGTCTCCGCATCAGCCAAACCGCATCCTTTTCCAGAGTTACCTGAGATCTTACTTCCTACTAATGCCTTCCTGATACATATTAATTTCCAGAGCCCATCCCATTTGTGAAACTTAGAATTTCCCCCACATAAACAATCACGGCAGAGGTCAGATGAGGAACTGTGTTCAGCCTGGGTTCTCTCCACAGGACTAAGCCCAAGGCGTGAGCAGCCACTTACCATGGGGAAAGTTGCAATAATTATATAATAGTTACCTGTGACACTGAGTGGCATTTTTGTTTTTGGAGGGACAGGTCTTCATTTTACAGAGGAGATATACTGGAGATACAATGTCATTCATTCATTCTTACCATAAAATTCTGTTTCTTCCCACCAATGATTGACCTTGACAATGCCCTAGAAAATCTGCACAGTTCGCTCATACATTGACCATCCATCCCCATAAATCACAGCAGCTAGTCTCAAGCTGACTTTTGAACAGCACCTGAGAACATGTCCTTGCTGGGTTCAGTTCCCTTTGTTGTTGCCCTGTGCTGGAACCATGTGGTTAAATGTTAGGTCTCAAGGCCTGAAGGTTGACTATGTGTCTTTTCAGAATGGTTTTTTTTTTTTTTTTTCACAAGGTCCTCACTGGCTGCTTAAAAAAAAATAAGAAGGGCTGGAAATTTCAGACATTGTGGTAAGTCAGGAAAAGAGTCATTTTTTGAGCAAAGTGTTCAGAGATCTAGCATTTCTTATCAGGTAAATGATCACCTTTATGTCAAGCAAATTCTGCAATCCTTTTCGATGGTGTTTGCTCCAGTGTGTGAATGACCCCGGCTTGTGAATGCACAGGGGCCTGTGAGAAGCTTTCAGACTAAGGAGCAGCACTTCACTTGTTTGAGGGGACTCAGTGTCCAAGTGCCCACCGTGCTACTGTCCCAGGCATCCGCTCTTGCCTTTTCCTTTTACCCAAGTTTCCTCATAAACTTCACATCTAACGCCAGTGCTGCCAATGACTGAACTTGTGATAGACTGGCTGCAGAGTGGTGATGAAGGGCACAGTCAGGCAGAGCTCCGTTCAGATTTCAGCATCACATCTTATTGGCAATATGATTGAATTACTAAGCCTCGTCCTTAGTTTCCCCTTCTGTGAAATGGAGTTAATTTCATTTCCTATCTCACAAGGTCATTGTAAATATTAAATGAGATCAATCACATAAAGTCATTAGCATACCATAGCACACAGTAAGGGTTTAATCACGGCATTGCTTCAGTCAACATTTGGCCACCTAGAAATCCAGTCACCACCAAAATTTGCTAGCTGCAAAATCATTAGTTCTGTCATTTTTTGGTACTGAGGATTGAACCCAGGGGCACTCAACCACTGAGCCACATCCCCTCCATCCCTGTATTTTATTTAGAGACAGGGTCTCACTGAGTTGCTTAGTGCCTCAATTTTTGCTGAGGCTGGCTTTGAATTTGCTATCCTCCTGCCTCAGCCTCCTGAGCCACTGGGACTACAGTGTGTGCCATTGTGCCCGGCTTATTTGGTTTTTTGTTTGTTTGTTTGTTTTTTTATTAGCTACACATGACATTACAGTGATCTTGGCAATTCATACATTTGAATCAATTGGGGTATAATTTCTCATTTTTTGGCTTATTTATTTTTTAATTGGTGCATTATAGTTATATATAAAATTGGAACACATCATGCTACATTCATACATGCAGATGACGTAATTGGTGGCTTTTATTCCCCAGTTCTTCACCTTTGCCTCCCCTTCTCCCTCCACCTTGGATCCCTACTTCTACTTTACTGCTCTCCTTTCTTTTCATGAGATCCTCTTTTTAAATTTATTCTTTTTCTCTAGCTTCCACACATGAGAGAAAATGCTGATTTTCTGAGTCTGGCTTGATTTACTTAGCATGAGAATTTTATTCTTCTTTATGGCTGAGTAGAACTCCATTGTGTATATACACCACATTTTCTTCATTCATTCTCCTATTGATGGGCACCATAGTTGAAAAGGTGGCTAAGGCTGTGAGGTAGGAAGCTCCGAGCCAGCACCAGGAGCTGGTATAGGTTAGACTCCTGCTTTGTCACCTACCTGCAAGAGTTTATGGGACTCAGAGACCTGGAGGCTCCAGTTTCTTCAGATAAACCAGGAATAATAACATCACCCTCTACACCTCAATCAGTGGTGGTGTTACCTGAACAACATGCAGCATGTGGTAATATGTGAACACTGTAAAGCCATATATAGATGTATTTATTACTACAAAATCTGCAGTAGAAGGATCATATCACAGCCAAAGTCTGCAGGAGAGTGTTCAAACCTGGAGAAGGATTCTTCCCTCTTTTTCTCCATCTCTGTCTCTGTAGATAAGGAGGAATTCAAACATGCTCATTTCCAAGCTGAAGTTTTCTAACTTGTCCACTTTTCTCCGATCAAATAATAAATGTAAACTTGCTCAAAAATAGTATATTTAGGAACAGCAACTATCCTGAAGGCCTAATTTTAATCCTATTTCATTGACTTCTTTTATCTTTATGATTTTACTTATTGTCCTTAAATTGAGCTAACTTGAGGTAGATACTTAGAGCACTTATTTTCAACATTTCTTCTATAAGATTTGCATTTAAAATCTCCAAATTCATTTCTAAGCATAGAAATCCCCAAGATTTGATAAACCGTGTTTCTATTAGCATTCAAAATATTTGTGTGATTTATTAATTGATCCAAGAGTTATTTAAAAGCATGTTGCTTAATTCCAAATTTTTGAAGAATTCCCTATTTTTTCATAGTTATTTTCAGTCTTGAATCTCTCGTGATCAGAGAAAATGCTCTGAATGATTAAAAATCTGAAACCTGTTAGACTTGACTTAGGTCCCAGCATATAGTCAATTTTTATAAATGTTCCACATGCACTTGAAAATAAGATACATTGTCATTATTGTTGGTTGTTGGGTTCCACGCATAGGAACAAAGTCAAGTTTGTTTCTCATGCAGTTTAGATCTTCCACAATCTTTCTGATACATTTTTTTTTTGTTAATCATTATCCAATTACTAACAAAGACATCTTAAAAGTTCCCACTATAAATGTGTATTCATCTATTTTTCCTTTCATTTTGGTCAACTTTTACTTTGTAATTTAAGCCCATTTTATTAGAAGCATAGTAATTTGCAATTGTTTTATGTTCCTACTATACCAATTCTTTTCTCTTCCTAAAATGCTCCTTACCTGTTCTATTTCTCCCATCAACTCTAGTTTGCTGAATATTAATTATATGTTTTTGCCATTCTTTATTTTTCAGTTTTCCTGTGTCTTTATGTTGAATGTGTGTCTCTTGTAAGTAGCAATATGATAGGGTAATTTTTTATCCAGTCTTACAAATGGCTTTTAGCTAAAGTATTCAGACCATTTACATCTAATATCATTACTGATTTTACTTGTCTTGCCCATTTTTACTATTTGCTTACTAGTTTTCCATCTGCTTTTTCTTTTTTCTCTCTTCATGCCTTATTTTAAACAATTGATAATAAAAAAAATGTTCAGTTTTCTCCTAATATTAGGCTGGTAATTATAAATTTTTTGATATTTTTTTTCAGTGACTGTCCTAAGTAATAAATACAGACAACATTACAAGAATCTGTGATAGTTAGATTTATGAGTCCACTTGGCTAAGCTACAGTACCCAGTAATTCTTTCAAACACTCCTCTAGATGTTGTTATAAAGGTATTTTTTAGGGTTACTCCTATTGGATCCCCCCTCACCCCGTGAGAGTTTTGTTTCTTCTCACTTAAATAAATCGTACTTTTTTACATTCAAGCACAAAAACAAAAGGTTACTTTGTGAATGTAGTTAACATTTACAATTATTTGACTTTAAATGAAAGAGATTTAAATTTGACTTTAAATGAAAGAGAATTAAATGAAAGGTTAGGGACAGAGCTCAATAGTATAGCACTTGCCTAGCATGTGAGAGGCCTTGGAAAAAAAAAAAAAAGACGTAGAGACAGATTACCTCAACAAAGTGGATGAGTCCCTAGTCAGCACTAGGGCCCAAGGGCCAAAGGACAAAACCAAAGTTTCCCCGCAGACAAAATTCTGCATCAAGACCAAAATATCAGCCCCAGACTGTGAATTTTCAGCCTGTTTCTCTTCCCTACAGATTTCAGACTTTCCAGCTCAGAAAATCACATAAGTCGATACTTTTGAAATAAATTTTATTGATCTGTCACACAATCTAAAATTAATTAGTGCATTTATACTTCCCAAGAAATGCTGTAAATATAGAACATGTCAACTCAAGATACCCACTTCCTATATTTTATTTTAGCATGCGTTTTAATCCTGTGTTTTTTATGCACCGCATCATTGTTTTGTGTACCCACCTGTTCATTTATATTTATCCACATACTCTTTCCAATCTTCTTTTTCTTGCATTTCTGTTTTCATATGTGATCATTTTCCTTCTGCCTGAAGAACTTCCAAAGTGTGTTGATAATAAAATCTCTCAATTTTCTTTACCTAGAAATGCCTTTATTTTGCCTTCATGTTTGAAGGACATTTTTTCCACTGGGCATAAAATTCTAGATCTGCCTCTCCAATACTCCCAACACCTTAAAGATGTCATACCATTGCCTCTTTCTCAGATAAATAGAACTTAAGACAATTCTTTTGCCAGCAGGCCTATCCTCAAAGAATGGTTACAGGATCCTCTAAGTAGAAAGAAAATTATGTAAGAAGCACTGCAATCTTGAAAATCCAGGAAGGGAGAATATGAAAAAAGCAAAAATTGAAGTAAATACACATTTTCCTTCTGTTCTTGAATTTCTGAATTTATATTTTATAGCTGAAGTAAAAATTGTGGGGCTGAGGTTGTGGCTCAGTGGTAGAGTGCTCACCTAGCATGCGTGAGGTACTGGGTTGGATCCTCAGCACCACATCAAATTAAAATAAAGATATGTGTATCCACCTACAAATTAAAAAAAATTGTAATACTATCTGATGTGGTGTTAATATAAAGAAAGTATTGAAAACAAATATGTTAAAATGGGAAAAGGTATAAGTATATGAAGGGAAGGAAGGTTTTTACATTTCACTTGAGCTGGTAAAGTGCCAACATTAGCAGGCTGTGATCAGTTATGTGTATGTTAGGACAACCACTACAAATGCTATACAAACTCAAAAACATTAGAGATAAATAAAAACAGAATTTTAATAAATTGTCAAAGGAAAGCATAAATGCAGGGGGAAAACAGAAAGAATAAGCAAAGAAAAAATAAGCCCTAGTATATAATCAATTACATTAAATATAAATTGTCTAAATGTACCAACTAAAAGACAGAGATTGACAAACTGAATTTAAAACCATGACTCAACTATATGCTGTCCACAAGAAACTACATTCAGATATAATGACAAATAAGTTGAAAGTAAAATAATAAACCACATAAATGTTGATCAAATAAAACAGGTGTGGCTATATCAATAACAGGTAAAGTAAACTTCAGAGCAAAGCAAATCATGAGGGTAAGGGACTTTACATAATGATAAGATTGTTTCAACAAAAAGATATAACAATCCTCAGTCAGTTTTCACCAAATATAGAGCTGCAAAATATGGTAAGCAAAAATAGAACTGAAAAGATAGACAAACCCACAATTACGCTTGGATACTTCACTATCCCTTTCTTCATAAAACAACTAGATAAACTCAGCAAGAATATACACATGCTGAATAATGGCATCAGCCAACAAGATCCATCAGCATTTATAGAACACATCACCCAACATCAGGATATACTCCTTCCAATCCTCCATGGAACATAAACTAACATCAAGCATATTTTAAGCCACAAATAGAACCTCAACACATTTAAAACAATTGAAATCATAGAATGTGTTCTTTGTCCACAATGGAACCAAACTAGAAATCAACAACAGAAAGATAACAGGAAATCTCTAAACACTTGAAACTAAACAATACTTTTAAATAATCCACCAGTAATTCTCAAAGGCAATTTAAAAATATACACAACTGAATTAAAATAAAAACCCAACAACTCAAAATACGTAGGATGCAGCTAAATCAGTGCAGAACCAAAAATTTATAACACCAAATGCTTATATTAGAAAAAAGAAGTTTCAAATAAAACTCCTACCTGAAGAACTGGGAAAGAGAAGAACAAAATACATGGGAGGAAATAAAGAAAAGAACTCAAAGAAATTGAGAACAGAACAGCAATAGAGAAAATCAATGAGAAAAAAAAAGCTAGTTCTTTGAAAACAGTCAAAAAATTGACAAGACTCAAAGAGAAAACAAAAGAAGACACAAATTACAAATATCAGGAATGAAATGGGGGGGCATTCCTTCATGCCCTGCAGATACCAAAAGAATAATAAGGAATAACATGTACCTCAAAAAGCATGAACTAGCATACAATATGAGATAAATTGATTACTGCAATAACTATTAGGGAAATTAAATTTTCAACTTAAAATCTTTCCAAAAAGTAATCTTTAGATCCAAAGGTTTCACTAAAGAATCATACCTATTCAAAGAAAAATTAGCACCAATTATTTCTCTCAATTTTTATTTATTTTTAATTGACAAAAATTTGTTTGCATGTAGGTACACCACATGATATTTTGAGATATGCATTCATTAAAGAATAGTTAGATCAATCTAATGAGCTCATCTATTGCTTATATACTTATCAAATTCTTCTGTGGCAATAACAAAGTAAAATTGACTCTCAGCAATTTTAACATACACAACACATCATTATTAATTATAGTCAACATGTTCATGTTGTACAATAGCTCACCTAAACTTATTCCTTCTAACTCGAATTTTGTATCCTTTGACCAACGTGTCTACTCCATATCCTTGCCTTCCCCCAACCCCTTATAATTAGTATTTTACTCTCTGTTTCTATGAGTTTGACAATTTGACTCCTTCAGATTCCATATGTAAGTAAGATCATATGGTATTTGTCTTTCTGTGCTTGGCTTATTTCGCTTAATATAACATACTCCAGATTCATTTTCATTGTTGTAAATTATAGGATCTCCTCAATTTATAAGGCTTAATTATATTCCAATGTGTGTGTATGTATGTATGAATGTATGTGTATATATATATATTTTAAAATCCATTCATCCATTGGTAGGCAATAAGGAGGTTCTATATCTTGGATATTACTAATAATACTGCAATGAACATGGGACTACAGATGCCTCTTTAACATACTAATTTCATTTCCTCTGAATATATACCCAGAGGTGGAATTGCTATATTATCTGATCATTCTGTGTTTAATTTTCGAGAGCACTCCATACTGTTTTCCATAATATCTGCATGAATTTGCATTTCCAACAGTACTTAAGCATATCACTTTCTCCATATCCTCTCCAGAACTTGTTCTCTCTTGCCATTTTTATAAGAGCCATCCTAACAAGTGTGGGTTGATGAACTAACACCAATTCTGCACAACTTCTAAGAATGAGGGAACACTTTTTAATTTATTTTATAAAGCTAGTATCATTCTGCTAATAAAACCAGACAAAGACAATATTAACAAAGAAAACTATAAACCAATATCCCCCATAAATGTAGATGCAAAAATCTTTAACAAAATATTAGCAAATAGAATTCAGCAGTACACAAAAAAGAATTACACACCATGACCAAATGGGTTTTATTCTAGGGATGCAAAGCTAGTTCAATATTAGAAAATCAATCAATGTAATCTATCATATTAATAGGCTAAAGAAGAAAAATTACAGTCATATCAATCAATGCATAAAAGTATTTGACAAAATTCAACACCCATTCATAAAACTCTTACAAAAATAGAAGTAGGAATGACTTCCTCAACTTAATAAAAAGCATCCACAAAAACCTTACAGCTACACTATATTAAGTGCTGAAAGACTGAATATGTTTCCCTAAGACTAGAAACAAGGCAAGGATGCCCACTCTCATCAATCTTATCCAACACAGTAAGGAAAATAAGGCAAAAAAAAAATGTTTTACAGATCAGAAAGGAAGAAATAAAACTGTCCTTATTTTTAAATGACATCATTGTCTACATACAAAATCCCAATAAAGCTACAAAAAAACAGAGCTGTTAAATTGGTTCAGCAAAGTTACAGAAGACTAGATAAACAAATAAAAATCAATGGTATTTCTATATACATAAATGAATATGTGCATGTCAAAATTTTAAATATATAATCTTTATCACCCCCCAAAGTGAAATTCTTAGGGAAAATGTAATACAGGATTTACACACTGAAAACTATACAATGGTAATGAAACAAGTCAAAGAAGATATAATTAGATGGACATATCATGTTCAGGGAGTAGAAGACTTCACATAGTGAAGTTGTGAATTCTTCCCAAACTGATATACAGGTTCAATATATTACCTATCAATCCGAGCATGAATTTTTGTAGATATAGATATGATTATCATAATACTTACATGGAAACTGAAATAGTTAAAAACAATTTTTAGGAAGAATAAAGTGGAAGGAATCAGTCTACCTGATTTAAGACTTGTACAGCTATAGCAATCTAGACTGTGTGACATTGGAAAGTTAGACACAAAGATTAATGGAAGAGAACAGAGAACCCATGTGTATATGCCCAACTAATTTTTACAAAGGTGCGAACACAATTCAAAAAGAGCCTTTTTAATGAATGGAGCTGAACCAATTGGACATCTATAAGCAAAATAAAATATAAAGAACCTTGATATAAACCTCATGCCTAATGTAAAAACAGCATGTATCACAGAATTATAAGTTAAATATAAAGCTATAAAACCATAGGGGGAAAAAGTGAGAACATGTTCAGGACCCAAGGCTAAACATAGTATTCTTAGCCTTAAAACTCAAATCATGATCCATAAGAGGAAAAATATATAAATTGGACTTTGTGAAAATTAATATTTTTTGAAAGGTCTATTAAAAAGGTGAGTAGACAAGCTACAGACTAGGTACTTGCAGCTGCCTATCTGGCAAAGGACTGCTATCAGAACAAAAAAACCCTCAAAATTTGATGATAAAAAAACTATTAAAAGCTTAAAAAAATCCAACTAGAAAACAGGCAAAAATGAATAGCCATTTTATTGAAGTATATATACAGATGGCAAGTAAACTCGTGAAATGATGTACAACACCATTAGGCTAGGGAAATCTAATTGAAACTAAAATATGGCATTACTATAACACTTACCAAAATGCTTAAAATAAAATTATCAACAACACATAAGCTGGAAAATACATGGAGAAACCAAATTATTCATGCATTACTGGTGAGCAAGTAAAATGGTAGTCATTTTGTTAAAAAGTTTGCAGTTTCTTAAAAAATGACACAAGCAGTTGGGCACATTGACTCACACCTATCATCCTAGTGGCTTGGAAAGCTGAAGCAGGAGAATTACAAGTTCAAAGCCAGCCTCAGCAACTTAAAGAGACCCTGTCTCAAGATAAAAAATAAAATGGTCTGGGGATGTGGCTCAGTGGTAAAGCACCCCTGAGTTCTATACCTAGGCCAAAAAAAAAAAAAAAAAGACATATGCAACCCAAGAACCTTACTACTGGGCATTCCTAACAGAGAAATGTAGATTTGTGTTCACACAAAAACCTGTACATGAATGTTATAGCAACTTTATTCATAATAGCCCAAAATTGGAAATAATCTTCAAAGGCTGAATGGTTAGACAAACTGTGATACATCACTACCATTGACTGCTACTCAGCAATGAAAAGGAAATTATTATTTATGTATGTAACAGTCAAGGTAGATCTACAGAGAATTAAACTGGATAGAAAGTCAACCTCAAAGGGTCACAAACTATATGGTTGCACTTATGTAATATTTTTGAGATGACAAAATAACAGAAAATCAAGAAGGGATGAAGATGTGAGGGAAGTGAGTTTGACTATTGAAGTGCCACACAAGAGATCCTTTTTATGATGAAACTGTTCTGTATTTGGATTGTATTAGTGTCAATAACCTGATCATAATAATACAGTTAGTTTTGCAAGAAGGAAATTGGGTAAAAAAAATTCACAAGGAATCTCTATGCATTATTTCTTGAAAATACATGTAAATCTAAAATAACCCAAAATTAAAAATTTATTTAATAAAATGTTCTGGAAGGAGCATCCCCAATCACTTCGATAGAGAAGACTGCAAGAGCAATCTTAAGAAGTAGAAATTATGAGTTTTTGACCTGTTGAATTTTAGATCCTTAGATAATATCACGTGATTAGTTAAAAACATGTGTCTGGAACAAAGAAAATAACTGCACTGTATATAAAAATATCAGTGTCACTGGAAAATAAATGGTACTGAAATTTATGCAAGATCTCCTGGTGTAGAGGGAAAAGAATAGAGAGTTAAAATAGGAGAGATTCTAAAATCAACCTTAAGAAATTCCATCATTTAGAAGTCAAGTAAAGGAGTCATCATTTAGAAGTCAAGCAAAATTTCCTCTAAGACTAAAACTCTCTGTGCCATTTGCAATCTTTCCATGTTTCTCATTCTTTCCTGGACCTAAAGGAAGTAGGAAAATAGTGGGCTCTCTATTTAGCACCTGTTGGATGTTGCATTTCATCATGACAATTGAAGCTACTTCCAAATAAGAACAACCTATTTTTCCAGAAAATTGGTGATGACTCTGATTCCTTGGTTGAGCAGACTCTGACCTCCTCTTTGCATCACTGTCTCCTGCCATTGTGTCCCTACCCACTGTGCTCAGACATGCTTGGCACACTGGTCACTGGCTTTTCCCTCTCAGCCTCCCTTGATACTTCTCCTGTTTCCAGTCGCGCCTTACCTTATCCTCATCTACATCCCTGTCGAGGACTCCTGTGGCCTTACATACCACCTACACCCTTTACACCTTTAGACCCAACTTCTCACCTCAACTTCTGACTTAGATCCAACCGCCTCCCCAGGATCTCCCCTTGGATGACTAGTAGTCACCTGTATTTAACACACACAAACATTTGACCTTGCCTATCTCCTAAATTGTTTTTCTTCCCATCTGCCCTACCTTTCCTAGGGTTCTCTAGTAAATGGTGTGATTGTTTTGAAACCTGTTCCCAAGTTCTTTGATGCTTCAGCATGCCTTCCTCCCTGAGTCTGGATTAGCCTGTGGATGATTCTAGACACAGAATATGATAGGAGTGACACTCTTACTTCTGGTGCTAGGTTTTACAAGGCCATAAAGCTTTTTCCTGGATCTCTTGGAATGCTCACTCAAGCACATCCCTCAGGGAACCCTTCTTCTCAAGACCCAGTCATTGTGCTGTGAGAAGCCAGAGCCAATGGAGATAATAAAAGTGGGTGTGGGGTCTCTTAGGGTGGCTCGTAGTAATAGAGAACTGGAATTGATGGTAGCTTTATTCTTTCGAATTATTCAAGATAAAATATTCTGAATCCATTGTTGACTCTTTCTCTCACATTCCATATTTAATCCATTAGCAAATCCTATCAGCCCTCTCCTGAAAACATGACCATTTTTCACCAATCTGACTAATATTTCAATTATAAAATGAATCTCTCCTATGAAGAGTTCTTGGTGGAAAACAACAGAAACAGACTAATGTTCACAGACAAAGAAATTTACTGACAGGAATACAGCTTGCTCACAGAATAGACTGAAAAGGTGAGAACCTGTCAGGAAAGGGTCTGAAATCAATGCAGTTTAAGCAAAAGGAGCCACAGACAAAGCAGCAGACCAGATATGAGCTGCCACTGCTGGCCACAGAATGTACCCCGGCACCAGCATGGATTCCAAGCCGTCCCCACTCTCAGGTCTCTTGGGTATCTGACCTTCAAAACGGAATATGTTATTGTCTGAGATAAGCAGTTCTGAGTCCCAGCTACCAGAATATGGGAAAAAGGAGGATTTGAACTTTTGGCTTTCAAGTGAAGTCTCCCCCTCCACGCCCCCCTCAAAAAAATCTCATTTCACAATGCATTCTGTAAACACAAAATGTGGGTACAAATTCTGAATACCAAGTAAAAATAAGCATCTGTGAGAGGGGTAGATGAGAAAATACAACACTCCCTGGGGAAAACATAGTTCTCAATAGTGTATATGTTAATATGATGACAACATAACTAAATTCTGAATTTAAGTCTTGGATTCAAGTCCTGTTCTACCACTTAGTAAATGTGTAACCCTTAAAGACACTTAAATTAACCAGACCCTTAAATTCCCCAAGATTCAGTTTTTCATCTTTAAAATTGGAACAATAACATTTTCCCTGTTTATTTTACATGTCATTTGAGGCTTCAATGAATGTGTGAACACAGCAAGGCATAATGACATGTCTGTATCACTCTTGCCTAGTTCAAGGCCAGCCTGGAGTAGGTGTTCCAAAAATGTCTATTGAGTGAATCACAGTTACAGAAAAGAGTTGTAAAATGAAAGGGATTAATCAGTTGATGCTACTAAATCCTCTCTCTAGGCCAGAAAACGGTGACATTGTCACCCAGATCCAGCCTTAAGTAACAGTGGATGTGTTTTGGGAGGGGAGCCTTGACACGGACGTTTTTTTGCCACCAACTTCTTTATAAAATAAATAGAGAAATGGGAAGAGCATTCCATCGCTTTGTTATATAGCATATATTTGGCTTATCAAACAAAGTCTTTCTGCATAAAGTTTTAGGGTCTTGTACATAGTTTTTGAGAAGTATTCTACCATGGGGAAGTTATACTGTGTTGTTTATTGTTTAGATTTCTGGCACAGAATTCAAATTAACAAGAAAGAACAATAACTTATTACAGGCTAACTAATACTAAAAGTACACAATCCCTTGGCCAAATTCTTTGTAGATACATGATTTAGAAGTGAGAATCGTTCAGATATTTGAAAGGATTAAAAGCAATAACCACACATTACCTACCCTCCAACAGGGCCTGGGGCAGCATCTTCTCATTAAACATAGCAATATGTCTACATTGTGTGAATATTAATTATAAGTGGGATAAAGATTATAAGATAGTCTCACGTCAGTTTTGTTAAAGTTATTTTAACAAGAAATAAAAATAACTGTTTGTAGAGGGGTTTTTTTTGGATTTTAGAATACAGACAAGAAATAATAAGCTTGTACTTCTCATAAGGAATAGTTTAGTTCTTTGAACAGAAAATGTTCCATCATGTATATTTAGTTTGAATATTAATAGTAATCTATCTCTTAAAATCATCCATATCAAATCCCTTTCACAATATATTTTTTTTTCCCAAACATGCAATTCAGCAAATCCTGGAACTCAATTCAACATGCTGTCCAATTGAGCTGACTCCTACCAACAACACCCTTCCAGCTAGTCAACTGGCTTTGGCTACATTTATATGGGTCAAGACTTCACCCCTTGGTGTGGCAACCTGCTGTACTCTTGGGAGAACTTTAATTACCAGAATCAAAAGCAGCCTGTTACTTTTACCCTTTGGTCCCAACTATCCTATTCCCTCTGCCACGTGACAGAGAGGCAAATATTTGAAGTGGCAGTCATGTACCACACCACCCGCCTCTTCTCTAGGTTAAACTTTTGTTCTGGCTTTTCCACTTAAAGCCTGGTTTCTTCTTCTCGCACATCCTGATGACCCAGGCTCAACTCTAATTTACTAATGTCTGTATTAAAATAAATTGCCTAGAATTAGGTAAATCTTCAACCCAGAATACAGGAAACCTGTTACCTCCTTTTTCAACTATATTCCACATCTTTCTTAATGGAGTCTAAAATAATATTATCTTTTTAATGCAGCATTATACTGTTGAGTCACTTTACATTTTTACAGGTTGAGCAGCCACAATCTGAAAATCTAACATCTGAAGCTTTTTGAGCACTGACATGATGCTGTAAGTGGAAAACTCCACAACTGCTCTACTGCAACAGGTCACAGTCAAATCCCAGGTGCACTAAGAATTTTGTACAAAGGTACCTCCAAGCCATATGTATAAGGTATATGTGAAAGATAGATGGATTTTACTTTTAGATGGATCTCATTTCTGAGATATCCCACTATGTATTTGCAAATATTCCAAAGTCCAACAAATCCAAATCTGAAACACTTTTGGTTCCAAGCATTTGGGATAAGGAGTACTCAACCTGTGGTCAATTAATACCCCCCCCCTTCATTTTCACATACATTTCTGTCACAATCCTGGAACCACTCTTGGTTTAATTTTTCAGCCTAAATAATGCACTTTACATTGCTCCTCATTAAGTTACATCATGTTGGTTTTAGTTCCAAGATTCATATTTTATTTTGAATCTTGATTTCATTTTTTGTAGGTTATCTATGAATAATATATTAGCTCTGTGTCACCTACAAATTTGATGAACAGCCCTCTAACTTACAAAAAACATCTTTACTAAAAGCCTTGGACAAGATAATCTTACAGCATGCCACTGGAGACTTTGCTGCAGGGTGGCATCTTACAAGTGTTTACCATCAAAACCCCACAAACCCGGGCGGGGGATGCGGCTCAAGCAGTAGCATGCATGTGGCTTGGGTTCCATCCTCAGCACCACATACAAATAAAGATGTTGTGTCTGCCGAAAACTAAAAATAAATATTTTTTAAAAAACCCACAAACCCAAATAGCAATGTCCAGTTTTAGATGACATATACTGAATGACCATGCAAGAACAAACAAATGCAGAAAAGAAAATAACAACAGAAAATACATCCCTTAACCATCAGCCAAGGCCCTATGCTTTAGTAATTAATTTCAAACACAAGTTTGGCTACAATAAGGCATTTAAAAATATGTCTTTCCTTTCTCAAAAAAATTAAAAACCAAACTACCATATGATCCAGCAACTCCACTCTTTGAGTATATAGCCAAAGGAGATGAAATCAGTATGTCAGAGACAGCTGCTCTCCCATGTTCATGGCAGTGTTATTAATAGTCCAGATACGAAATCAACCCCAGTGTCCACCAATGGATGAATGGATTCAGAAAACATGGCATATCTACACAGTGGATGCTACTCTGTAATGTGAAAAATAAGAGGAAGATCATTTTCAACAACATGGATGAACTTGGAGGACAGCAAGAGAAATAAACCAGGCACAGAAGGAAAAACCTGCATGATATAATATGTGGAATGTAAAAAAAAATCAAACTCATAAACACAGATAGTAGAATGATGATTCCCAAGGATCTGGGGAGTTGAGGGAGATGTTGGTCAAAGAATACAAAATTTCAATTAGACAAGAAGAATAAATTAATCTATTATACATCTATTATACCACATGGGAACTCTAGTTGAAACACTATATTGTACACCTGAAAATCATTCAGATAGTAGATTTTTAAGCATTTTTATCACAAAAAAATCCTACGTATACATGTATGTGTGGCTAACGCATAGATTAATTAGCTCCATTTAGCCATTCTACAATATATACATATTTCAAAAGAATGTGAATTATAAATATATAAAATTTTATTTGTCAATTTAAATTGGAGTTAAAAGACAAATAACATTTTCAAGTTAATAAATTATAAAAAAAATTCTTTCCTGAAGTGGGCTTCTACCCTTTCCAGTGGTAAGAACAAACCTAGGAACTTCCCTTGCTAGGCAAGTACTCTACCAACTGAGCTACAACTCCAGCCTAGAAATGTACAAATTTATATATACTAGAATCACAAATAAAATCCATTTCCTACTATAGTTCTCACCCAGAACATTTACAAATGCAATATTAAGGATAAGTAGAACTTGAAGTGGCTTAGGGGAGAGGAGGATAAGCTAGGGAAAAAGCATAGCCCACTAAGGATCAACTCCTATAGACACCAGCTTCAGCCCATCCACCCCACCCCAACCACCCATTATTATAGGCAACCCCAACATATGAAAATCAATGTTCCAGGTGTTTACATCTTTAAATGATTGATGTCAAGGAATTATTCGCTTTTTTAAAGGGGCATATGGAGGGCTCATTTACAAAGTGAGGAATTCTCACTTAACATGCAATCATTTAATGGATACCCAATTTTTTTAGAACACCAAGAATGTAAAATATCCAGAGCTGCTGCTGTTTGCTTACATTGTGTAACAAACCTAATGTTAAACATGACCCTTGAAACTGTTCCCACATATTTCCCAGTCAAGATACTTTGATGATATAGTAAATACCACTACAGTTCCACATGGAAGGAACAGGGTTTAAATAAGGATTTCACTCTGTCAAGTGATATTTTTTCACATACAACTTAAAATCCTCTTCAGAAGAAATACTTCCTGAAATATTTGTAGTAAATTCTAAGCAGTGGTATAACTGAAGTGATTCTGTCTCGCTGATTTTAAATCATGGATCCTAAGAAGTAAAAAAGGGAATACTGCCTTCACCTTATACAGTATATTTTAGGGCATCATCTCAGAATAGGAAAGTTGTCTGGACAGTAGGCAATTTACATCATGAAAATTTCTGGTTTTCTCTCATTCTTTGTTCTCTATTCCTCCTACCTTTTTGGGTCTCAATATTAGTTACACATAGGAGCAAAACACTCATATCATAATTTGAAACTGAAAACAAAAACCAACTGACAGATGTTGACTCATCAGGAGTTAAATAAAAGAAAATTCATTTTTGAAAAAGCATCCTGAAGGCTTCTCAGAATATGAAGCTGATTATTACAAATTTACTCATCAGAAACAGCTTTTTAAGGCTGTAAGTCTCAAAAACACTGGGATTCAGATTCGGGATATCTAAAGAACCCATAGGAAATTAACCTAATCATTATAAAGACCCCATTTTGATGAAAGGGGATCCATGTCAAACAGATGTTAAGTGAGGAGGGGACCTGGTAGATTATCTCCAGAGGGGAAAGAGTCTCTTCCTTACCCATCCAGACAATAATAAAACCCAGGCTAGAATGAAGGTCCCTGTCCCCCCTTGACCATGAGATTAAGGATGGTAGACTAGACACAGAGCCTCCCAAACCAATAATCTTTAACTTCCCTTGACTCACATGCAATCATATCAAAAGAGAATAAGAAAAAAAAAAAAAGTCAAAGAGGAATTTAGCTCCTTGCTTTGAAATGGGAATAAATCTTTGTTGTTTTATTGTTCCTTTCATAAAGGAGGAGGAGGAGGAGGAAGAGGAGGAGGAGGAGGTTATCATCATCACCTTACTAAAATGTAAAATCCATGAGAACAGTGAGCAAGAACTTTCTTCCACTTTGCTCACTTTTTTTATCCCCAACACTTGTGTGGTAATACCTTTCTGCCCTTTGTTTTGTTATTGTGGCTGTTTTTCTGCCCACTATTCAAGCACCTTTTTCTACCGTGAAGTAACTTCCTAAAGTGTACAATATAAGGGGAATGCAGTGCTTCCCTTTTCACTCCCTGGTTGCTAGGTTCCTAGTATGTGCTAGAAGAAGCCACCCTTCACCCAACTAGCTCTTGTAGAGATGCAACAAAAACAGGAATAGTGTGCTGTTGGCAGCACCAACAGGGAAAGCAGTGTCAACAAAGGCTTCCTAAATATTCTATTGCACATCACGACCTTGGCTCTGTTCCTGTGCTTGCCTTTCCTATCATTTCTGTGAGCAATCTAGTTATTTCCATGGAACTTCTTTTCCTCTTAAGTTAATCTAAATCAGCTTCTGTTGCTTGCAACCCGAAACTCCAAAAGGTACATGGACACTCAAATATTTCTTAAACAAGAACAAAAAAAAATGAGTAAATTGGCTATTTATTATAATTCTTGCACAACATTTTATAATTTCTACTCTCTCCCATATCCTAATTCTTGCACTTGATTACTGCCCCATTTACACTACAGTTAAATTACAATATTTAACAAGGATAAATTCTCCTTAATGCAAGATTCAAGTAAAAAAATTTTTTTTAATTTAAAACTAGGCTTAAACATCATTTCCCAAAGTATGCTATGCCGTGTTAGCGACCACTGAGGGTGGTATCAGCTAAGTAATAAGAAAACCCTTTAAAAAGAAATTTAGAATACAAGCTTAGGAATTAGAGCTAGAGAAGTGAGTGAGGTCAAAATGTTTGTCCTTTCAAAACATGAAAATCTATATTAATCATATGATTCTTTCTATCCAGGAAGAATTGCTTGGTCTGTGAATCCTTAAACATGTCTTCACCCACCTTTACCTTACTGAAAGTTGAAGTCAACCATAACTTACTTGTTCCTCTCCCAAACCTTAAATGGGAAATTTTACAGACTTGCCACATTTACAAGTATGAATGGTGTTTCAAAACTTGATGTTTCAGAATTACCCTGTGAATGCCACTATCTTGTTAATAATTTGTGTTGATAAATAATTTGACATAGTACATCCTGTTTGGTTTCTATGAACAGAAAGCCCCCAAACCAGAACTAGAAAAGGGTTACAAAATCCATGAAACCATCTCAGTAAGCAAGAGAGGAAAGTCCACTTGGTGTTCAGTGACCTAGACTCAGACCAATGGATTGCAGAGCAGGCAATGTAGCCCTGAGATCCCTTTTTATTCTTCAGATCCGATCTCCAGGAAGCCAGTGCCCATGTCTTTCCAAAACAAAGTCTGAAGAATTCATCTCACAAGTCAAGTCAATATTTAGGAGTAGTTTTTAAAAGAGAGAAAAAGGAATATGAAAAACTGAAACTGAGGTACTTAAATCTTGGATGTTTTTGCTCTGTGCAGCCTATATATTTCCTGCATAATTTGTGATCCCTATAAAATATAGTGTACAATGTAATTTCAAGTTGTAATGAAAACCTATATGGCTTTAAGTCGACCAACGAAGAGGACATAAAATGTATATATTGGCTTCCAGTGTATTTCTGGTTTAGATACAAAAAAAGAAAAAAAGAAAGAAAAGAAAGAAAGCTTTCAGTACACTGACTGCATGGAACACTTCCTCGTTTTTTTGTTTCATTTGTTCAGCTCTAATTATACCGGGGTCTTTAGTTTATATTCTCCATACCAGTGTGTCCTGTCCTTGTTCTGAGGACACACTGATAGCCCTCCTCCACTGGACAAACCCTGACTCAGTCCTGAGCCAGAGAAGAGGAAACTGACCACCCACTCGGGGCTCCCCGGACTCTAGGACTTGTTGCTCGGTCGCCAACTCTCTCGCGCCCTGACCACAGGGAGGGCGGCGTGTGCTGGGAGCCGGAAGCGCCGGCCGCCAGCTGGCCCTACTGCCTCGCTTTGCAGGAGCGGGCCCGGGGTGGCGCAGGCCTGGGGCGCCCCCTGGGGCTGCCCCTGCCCCTGCCCGGGGCCGCCTTTTCCCGGCAGGCCACATTGGAGAGAGCCCCTCCGGTACAAGGCTCTCGTTGGCACCGGCCTCTGCCCGGGTGTGGGAGAGCAGGCCCGAGGGGAGCCAGGCCTGCAGCCCCTCGAGCGCCCCCCGGGTCCCAGCATGGCCACGCGGGCCAGGGCTCAGGGAGGCGCTGGGGCTCGGAGGCCTGCCTGCGCCGCGAGGTCGCCGGGTCGAGGGCACCCGAGGGCCAGAGCTGACTCTCCGGCCTTCCCCGCGTCCCGGGGCCTCCCCACCCCCACTCGGCCCTGGAATCAATAGTGGCCGCTGATTTTTCACGACAATTGCAGCTGTCTAATTCATCAGTGAATAATTAAATCAGAGCAACCAGGCCTGCCTGGCGTCGGAGACCAGGGACTCCCCACCCAGAGCCCATCAGATTGGGGGGTCTGTGGGGAGCAGGGAGGCCAGGAAGGGACAGGCCTCGCCCTGAGCCAGGGCTGGGAGAGCGGCCAGGCCCGGCGCCATTCGCGGTGCGTGAACGAAGCCAGAACCCTGTGTGGTGCGAGGAGGCTGGGGAGCAGGGGGGCGCTCCGCAGGGACCCGACTCCCAGCCCAGCACCGTCCTCTACGAGGGCGCAAATTCCACATCCCACCCACACACCTAGGCGCCTGGGAGGGCGGTTGTAGGGTTTTGTGCAGACACCCTCCTCACGCAGAGTTTGCGAAGGGAGAGGAAATCCACCCTCGGGAGGCGATTTGCATTTGAGGAAGATGGAGAGGAGCAGAGAGAAGCGCCTAGAAACGGCATTGATTTAGACATCAATCCTGGCCAGCTCCCTCCGCCTCTCGAGGCGCGGGGCCGCACCGCCCCCTCCCCGGGAAGCGGCTCCGCGAGGACCCCGGGGCCGCCGGGCCTGGGGAGCCGCTCGAAGATCCTGCGCGGCCATCCGCTTCCTCGGCCTCGACGCCGCCCCGCCCGCAGGCCCGGGCTCGGGTCCGACCCGCTCCCACGCGCATTCTCGAGGCCAACAGGTACTCCCCGGCCGCGAGTCCGCAGCGCCGCTCGCACGGCTCTCCCAGCACCCGGTGGGACGCCCCCCGAGCCCCAGATCTTTGGAGGAAGCCAAACCAATTGTGCCCAGCCCAGCCCGGCTCTGGTTCTTGGAGGCCGCGGGGGCCGAGTCCTGCTCCTCCGCCGGCAAGGCTACGAAACGGCCGCCTCCGAACCCAGCGGTCCACCAGAGTTGCTTTCCTCTGCACGTTCGCAAACAAAACAATTCGGAATTCCTAAAAGTGACATCGAGCCGGTTTTCAATAATAAAATGCTCCTAAAATAATCTCAGTGTGCTCTGTGACTTTTAATTGTGCTACCCTGAAATATCTATTCGTTCTCAATTGGTCTTTCATTTCTCTGGGAGCTGATACTCGAGGAATCTAAAACCTACGCGATTTGAAAAAACTGATGTGATTCGTATAATTATTTTAAACT
Source organism: Marmota marmota marmota (assembly GCF_001458135.2). Taxonomy (NCBI): domain Eukaryota; kingdom Metazoa; phylum Chordata; class Mammalia; order Rodentia; family Sciuridae; genus Marmota; species Marmota marmota. Next base: position 11,793,296 of record NW_025999990.1, on the reverse strand, counting down.
CCTCGGTTGGTTTTGTTAGTTTTCAACTAGACATATTATTTTTTAATCGAAAGTAATATTTCTCAAGTTAAAAATCTGGCCAACTCCTTTTTAAAATTCTCTAATTAAAAATGTTTTCCATAGTGACTAGACCTCTAATTGAGATAATATACAAAGATTTTTAAATTCTCCCATTATCATTGAGAGGGGGGAGCTACTAGGTATTCGTAATAATGTCTAAATAATATTGAATGCTCAATCAAAAATTGTTACTTCCAAAGCAAATAAATGATAGTTTTTAGAGGGTGATAAATTAAAAGGCAACGCCCATGCTTAGGTGTCTCAGGGCAACTTGGAAACAGCTCTACTTTCAGGGAGTTAAATTAGTCCTTTTTACGATCAACTGCAACTTTTGCCTTCCTTTGGAAAGAACAACAAAAAGATTTCACGCCCAACTTGACCTGAACAAAAGGGACCTCACGCCAGTTCTTCTTTTGTAGGGTGACAACTGGGGGAGAGGAAAACTTTATTTTAAGCACTCTTCAGTTGTACTTTAATGTTAAAAAGAACATGCGGTGGCAGGTCTATACAATTTAAAATCGAGGCTATGGAGTTTGGGGGAAAAGGGACAAATAATCGTGGGCAAAAAATCTTAAAGTCGGTAAGAGGAATTTTGTCTTCGTTTTCCAGTTAACAAGTTGCTTATTTAAAAGACAACATTCTTAGAAAAAAAAAAATCTATTCTCAGAAAAATACCCTTCCCCTCCTCCCCAAAAGAAGTCCTCCAGTTCGAATCCTCACTGCCCTCCCATTCACTTTTTAAAATTATGTTTTCCCCAAAGAGGAATATTATTTCTCTCATCTGCTTCCGCAGTGGTAGCAGCCACGAAGCGGGTGGAGGCAGGAAAGTCTGCGGTGGGCCTGAACTCCGGAGAAGGAAAGTGCTCTGGTTTGGTCCGAAGTTCCCGTGGTCAGTCCCGGAGACAGCTACCGCCCGTCCCAAAGAGAGGCCTGGGCACCCACCCTCTTCAACTCCAACTCCGATGAGGGGGCCGAGGGGGCCGGGGCCCCAGAGGCACCCGGGGTTGGGGTGTGTGTGTGTGTGTGTGTGTGTGTGTGTGTGTGTGAGAGAGAGAGAGAGAGAGAGAGAGAGAGAGAGAGAGAGCAGACTCCAGCAGTCCTTTATGGAGTTAGAGGAGGACGATGATCAAGGTCAGCCAACTTAGTTCTTGGCTTTCTCTAAAACTAGGCAGGTGAATAAGCTACCATAGCTCAGCTTGGCAGGGCTCGGGATTCCCGCTGTGGCTACCCCTGCAGATCCTTGGCCCCTGGAGTAGGGACCTACGCCCCTTGGGATAGCATCTTCTCCTCATCCCTTTCCCTCAAGCCTACCCATTCCCCGTGTCCGGACTACAGAGGAAATTGTAAGGTTTGCTCTTTGGCAGCCCAACTAATACAACCTTCTAATGCAGATGTTGGGGTCTTCCAGAGAAACTTTCCACCGCAGGGTCCTTTAGCTTCATTTATTCCCCAAGAGGCAAGATGAGGGTGAGGGCAAGACTGGCAAACCTCAACTCTCTCCCCAACTCCGAACAAAGTGTATTTTGTCAACCAAAAAGTTGGGGGTCAGTCTCTTGTAGGCTCTGCTAACCTCTTGTTGGGGATTTTAACAAAACCGACCTGGAGGAGGAAAGAGACGAAAAAAAGGACCCGTTTGGCTTTAGCACCCAGGAAACTTTTTTTTTTTTTTTTAACTTTCCTAGATCCAGCTGGAAATCTGAAAGTGTCAGTGAGTTTCTAAGCTGAAAGGTCGAAGGAAGTTGGGAGGTGGGGTGGAGGGGCTGAGCTATGGCTTTAGTTTTCTTCTCCCTATGCACAACCAGTCCGAGCTTTCAGACAGAAGAAAATTGAAGCTAATGGAGATATCAAACTGAGCCACAATTCCGAAGGCTCCTTTTCCGCCACAAACACCCACCCTCCATCTGCACGTGTAATCACAGAGACTTGCGGGGTCTTCATTACCAGGGGCTCCGAGAAAGGGGGAGAAAATACTCCATCATTAAAAGAAACCCTCTATTATCACTACTATTATTTGTGTATAGCAACATAAGAATTTCTTTCTCTTCTTAAAATTCCCCCACAATATTGAAACGGCATTTGTTGTCAGATTCATACAAACGCTTGAGGCCTTTCTGGAAAACCATTACCATTCAATGGATAGAAAATTGCTCTCCTTCCTTTAAAAAAAAAAAAAAAAGCCGGGCGCAGCAGCAGCTACACAGACAACAAAAACTTTCTCCTGCATAATCCTCACTCACAGAATGACAAAGAAATGATATTGACTTACCCCTGAACGGATGATGTGTTTGATAAAGGGGGGACTTTTTTTGAAGATTTCTGTTCCGGAGCTGCACAGACAGCTGCAATTCATGGGCGACACTGATTGCCAGAAACGCTATGGATTGGCATGGGGTCTGCAGCTCACAGATCCTGATCAATACCCCTACACTCACACGCCAGATGGTTTGGGGAAGGACAAAAATAAAATAGTCCAAATCAACCCACCATTATGTCTTTTTGTATTGCTCTGATAAACCTAGTTGGAGCACAAATGTGTTCTGGCCAACACAAAACATGAAGAGATTTTGAGCACTTGGGTAGAAATAAGCAGCCCTGCTCTTCTCTGGATTTGGGCTGTGGTTACTGTTGTTTAGTAAAAACAAAGCTGTTGGGCCCTTTATCCAGTTTGGGTTTACTTGTGGTCTTTTCAATTTTTTTTTTTTTTTAGTGAATAATTTATAGAATTTCTGTTTAAAGTGAATGTTTCTCTCTCCCCTTCCCCCAAATAGCTTTAATGTGAAAAATGCATATGAAAAACCATGACAATAAATATTTTCAGTCTCTTCCTACAATTGCTACCTTACTTTCAGGTTTTTTTTTTTTTTTCTTTTACATTGCAATAGCCTACAATTGTTGTCAAAGCTGTGTTTTATTTACATGCTTCTTTTGCTCTATTTAAGTTTCTGGTCTTGAAGAAAATCTGACCTGCAAATGTGGTATACTCAAAAGTGGATATTCCTGTCCTGATATAACAGTGGGTGCAACTGTCTAAATTCTACTAGTCATGAACTAGCACACCACATTTCTATACAGACTATTTGTGAATCAAATACTGAGGAGTGAGGAGGAGGGTAGAAAATAACTTCATATTAAAAGACAAAATTCTGAGCTACAGAACTTGTGAAGGTTAGAGTATGGATCCTAAACAAGGAGCAGTTAGAAAGCAATGCTTCTTTTTTATTTTCTCAAAGGACTATCTAAAAGAAACACAAAGTGTATCTCAAAACATATTTTAAATCTTATTAGCGTAGATATTCTTAAAATAATCTTGAAAATTAAAGTAACTACATTTCCTTTTAGAAAGAAAGGTGAAAGAGCATCCAAATCTTAATCAGTAAAAAAAATTAGGGTGCTGGCTTTCATTTTCCTTTTAAATGGGTTTGGGGTTGAAACATAAAACCTCAAACCACCATTAGAAAAACGTGAAAAATCTGCTTTAATCTAGCCCAATGAAATTATATACAAAGAAGCCAATACGATTTCATGATTTCCCTGAGATCGCCAATATTGATCGAGGAAAGGGGGAGGGATGGTGGAAGAGAGGCTAGAGGGAGGGAAGCAGGGAGGGAGGGAGGAAACGGCAGGGAGAAAATGCAACTCACCTTTCTGCTCCCAGACACATCGAAATGCAATTCTCAGGAGCAGATTTATCTTGGTGGCCTGGTAAATGAGTTTATCATTTTGAAAAATAATTTAAATGGCAATTTATATACTTCGGTTTCTGTGAGGAAGCAACACCACTCTGGGGTCATTGGCCATTCCTTGAGCCTGAAGCCAGGGGAGCAAAAACTACCTCTAGCCTTTAGCACTGGGGTCCATTAAATGAACCCCTTCCCAGGCTTGTTTTTCTCCTGTCTCATTTCAGCTACTCAGGAGGCCAACAGTAGGTTGCACTCTTATGAACTTTTGTTCAACTGGGTGTGTATTTCAAACATTAACTGGCTCAAATTATCCAAGTGTCCAGCCATCATATATAAAGTAGGGAGTGGAAAGAGATACAGTAGAAGGAAGAAAGGGGGAGAGGAAAGTAGAAAAAAAAAAAACAGAAAACTGAGTTATTTTACCTGTCTCCTGTTGTGACACTAAAGATGTGAAAATCCAGAAAACTATGTTTGGCAAAGCCAAGTACTGCTTCCTTACCCAGGCTTTGATAACACAGAGAAGATTCTATTTGAAAGAATAATTGGCAACGTATTGGTCAGAGCTCAATAAAGTTGATCTATGAATAAAGTCACTGTACATTCATGTGACAGGATGGTGTTCAAATGGGGAGGGTCTCTGTAGCTAGAAGAGAGAGGAGGGCAACAGAAAAGGTCACTGCGACTAAGAACTGTTTTCCAAATGAATTAAACCTTTCTGTAGCACCAAGAAACACATACAGTATTCCAGGCTGTCCTTGTTTTCTTATCAAGTTTTCTCTAACAGCTGGAAGTGGTTGGCGGGGGCTGTCTTAAGGAGACCCCCTGCTCTTCTTTTGACAGCTGATCAAAAGAAAATAGGTCACGCTTCTCAAACTTATGTCCACCCTGTCCTTAATTACTGTCTCTTTAAACAAAGGCAACATCTGCGCAACCTCAGCTAGCTTGAATCTTCGGAGGCAAACAGAGCGCAACCTGCTTTGGAAGAATCTGTTACTTTTGAGGCTTTCAAAGCCGAGTGTTGGCCTCTTTGGCTGTCTTCAACTACCCCTACACCCCCACGCAGGCCGCAGAAATCACCACCTCCTTTCTCCCCCAGCTCCACTTCCACCTCCCGATCAGTGGTTGCCAAACAACGGAAATTCTAGAAAGAATAAGGTGCACTTTTTAAAGCTATGGATGCGTCTGGAACCGGCCAGGGGCTAGGATCTTTTCAGAAATAAGGTTTGAATATACAGATGTCAGTCCAGGCTCGGTGTCACTTACCCCCATAACCCGAGATGTTCCTTTCCCGGGATTCCAGAGTGTGTGTGCGCGCGCGCGTGCTTGTGTGTACCGTGCATTAGGAGAAAGATCCGCGGTTGCTGCCCCGGTCAGTTCGCATGTTCCCTGTCCCCAAGAGAAGTTTGCTCACTATAAGTATCGGCAACAATCTTCACCCCCACCTCACCAGTTCTACACTCTCCCCCCTTCTTTTCAAGCCACTGATGGAGCAAGCACTTGCTCTTCTTGAAACCGCAGCTCTCGGAATTCGAATTTTGTTTTGCAATTTAGCAGGGCCCTTTCGAAGTCTCATAACTGGGAGATTTATGGGCTCGCGGAGTAATTAAATGATGTTATTGTGTTAACTTTGCATACATTACGGCTGCCCGCGCTGCCCGTGGGCCGTCTACCCACCGCAGCTTGAAAGCTGCAAGGGCCTTGGAGTTCCTTTTGCCGAGTAGATTATGCATGCCCCAGCCTCGGGAATTTACCGTGCATTAGAATACACTAGCGCCTGCATTTTAAAAGGCTAAACTACTGGCTCTCAGCTAGGGACTCTCGGGAAGTGACTCGCTAGGAGACGCACATTTGTTTTTACAGGAGCACGGAGTCCCTTCCTCCCAGCTTCGAGAAAAGCTTTGAGGTGATGCGAAGGGGACCAAAGCAATGCCCCCTCCCCAGATCCCAGCTGCCCAAAAGGGATATAGAGCGGCATCTTTCACATAATCTCTCTCCCTCTCTCGCACTCCAGCCTCTCTCCATCCCCACCCCCCGCCCTTCTCCTCCCTCCCTCTCCTTGACGTTTGATTCCAGTAGCAAAGGAGGAAAAAAGGCACCGAGCCGTCAGCCAAACATGAAACCCGAAGCCCCGCCCCTCACCCATTCATTGGTAGTTGCATGTCAAAAGCCCGCCCCCCGGAGCAGAGGCGTCCGAGGAATGGCTACTTGCGGCGCCCATCGAGTGCGGCCCCGCCCCGGGTCCGGNGCGGTGCTGCTGGCTCTCTGCGGGGTCCTCCGCCGCCGCCAACCGCACACCAAGAGCTGGGCACCGCGGCAGCAGCAGCAGCAGCAGCGTCGCGCTCGGCCATGGTCACCAGCATGGCCTCGATCCTGGACGGTGGTGACTACCGACCCGAGCTCTCCATCCCGCTGCACCACGCCATGAGTATGTCTTGCGACTCGTCCCCGCCCGGCATGGGCATGAGTAACACCTACACCACACTGACGCCGCTCCAGCCGCTGCCACCCATTTCCACCGTCTCTGACAAGTTTCATCCCCCGCACCCGCACCACCACCCCCACCACCATCATCACCACCACCACCAGCGTCTGTCCAGCAACGTCAGCGGTAGCTTCACGCTTATGCGCGACGAGCGCGGGCTCCCGGCCATGAACAACCTTTACAGCCCTTACAAGGAGATGCCCGGCATGAGCCAGAGTCTGTCCCCGCTGGCTGCCACGCCGCTGGGTAATGGGCTGGGCGGCCTCCACAATGCGCAGCAGAGTCTGCCCAACTACGGTCCTCCTGGCCATGACAAAATGCTCAGCCCCAACTTCGACGCGCACCACACTGCCATGCTGACCCGCGGTGAGCAACACCTGTCCCGAGGCCTGGGCACCCCTCCCGCGGCCATGATGTCGCACCTCAATGGCCTGCACCACCCGGGCCACACTCAGTCCCACGGGCCAGTGCTGGCTCCCAGCCGCGAGCGGCCCCCATCGTCCTCATCGGGCTCGCAGGTGGCCACCTCCGGCCAGCTGGAGGAGATCAACACCAAAGAGGTGGCCCAGCGCATCACCGCCGAGCTGAAGCGCTACAGCATCCCACAGGCGATCTTCGCACAGAGGGTGCTATGCCGGTCTCAGGGGACTCTCTCCGACCTACTCCGGAATCCAAAACCATGGAGTAAACTCAAATCTGGCAGGGAGACCTTCCGCAGGATGTGGAAGTGGCTGCAGGAGCCGGAGTTCCAGCGCATGTCCGCCTTACGCTTGGCAGGTAAGGTAAGGGGCACCCAGGAGCAAGGCTCCCCCCTTGCTCCTGGGATCCAAGTCTGCGCGTCTGGTCACTTTTCTTGGTTCTCTCTTCCTCTCCCCTATACATTTCCTCTTTTTTCCTTCCTCTGTTTTTTTTTTTTCTTCCAGTTTCTTTTTCTCTTCTCTCTCTTCTCCCGTTTTTCTCTTTTCTCTCTTCCTTCCTCTATCCTTTTCCGTGAGCTTTCATTAACTACCTCCCCCCATTTCATTTGCCCTCAATTTCCCACCTTTCCCAGCAGTGGGAGGCGCGATGGGGGGGGGGGTAAGGTGTCTGCGAGGACTCTTTCTTTCCAGATCTCACAGAAACTGCGAACTACACTTATTCAAAATCTCGTGCACTTGAACTCTTCTTTAGACAACAAACTTAAGTTTTCCAGGCTACCTACTCTCCCTGTATGGAGGCAGTTAAGGGGCTTTGCTTCTTAGAGTGGAAAAGATCTCTGCACTCCCTCCCACCCACCACATCAGCCAAACTTCTTTGGTCACTGGGAGGAGGCACAGCCTTGCCCGCTAAGGGAGCTGACAGCCAGGAGGATACAACACTGCTCCTGGAGTCCATCTCCTGTCTTGGTGTTGGCCAGGGACTTTTTGACCTGTCTTGATTAAAAGAGCTCCAGTGCCACTGCCTATAGCGAGGGGAGGGTGCAAGGAGGAGGCTGGGAGTGTTACATTCGCCGTTTTAGGAAGTCGAGAGAGAGGCGGAAGGGAGAGCGCTGCGCCTCCCTCGCCAGCAACCCTTGCCCGGCTCCCGGCTGTTTGTTGGGATTTGCCGAGGTATGCCGAGACTCCGGGAGAAGATACTAGCTCGGGGAAAGAGGTGCTGATAAATTAAGATGCAGGTTAGTTAATACATGTCGGTTGCAGATTGTAAGCTCCGCCTTTGCATTAAGCGGGCGCTGATTGTGAGCGTAGCCGGGCAGCAGGGAGGGCTGGCGGCCAGCGGGAGAGGACGGGTCGAGGAGCCGGTTACATTGTTCTGGAGCGGGCTCGGCTCTTTGTGCCTCCTCTAGCGGCCGAGCCGCGAGGTACAGCCCTCTATTGTTCTAGGAGGACAGAAATCTCCCGTGTGGGCGGCGGGTGCAGGAGCGAGAGCCAAGGACGCGGCAGTGGCTTCCGACTGGCATACAGTTGCGCGCCTTTGTGCGCCCAGACCTTGCGCCGCGCGCGTGGTAACTGCTCTTACCCCCAGGACCGAGCCATGATCCCAAAGGGGCAAAGTGTCCAGATCTCCCATTGAGGAAGATGCACAATAACCTTACTGCAAGCCAGTATAGGCGGCTTCTCCAGAAGGGTGGGAGGGAGGTTCTCTCAGAATCTGTGGGCGCTGGGGGGAACAATTCTTAGTGGCTTCGCTTTGCATAGCGTGGATATTGGGACCCGAGATTCGGAGTCAGCCGCGCGCACAGAGCGCTTCTGGGGCTGTGAGCTCCCTGGGGGAGTTTCTTGCGTTGCTGAACCCGGCCTATGGGGTACACTCTACTGACGCCAGTCTGGGCTGGGGGATGTGACAGGCATCTTGTTCACTTGGGCCTGGGGAGGGGGTGTTTCTGCTCTGACAACCTCCTCCTTAGCCAGCTGTTGGGGAATTCGGATTTCCATGCAGTAACCACCCCCACGGTGTTGATCTCAGAAGGTTAAAAAAAAAAATCTGTCACCCCCTAAAATGGTGGGCTCCAAATACTCTTGAGTATACTTAGGAGTCTACTTGATACTTTTTTGTCCTTTAGTTTACCTTTCAGCCTTTCCTACAATTTTCTAAGATTTACGCTTGGTTCCTGGCAAAGATAAAGCAATGAGAAGAAAGTGACGTGAGGAATGAGCTGGAGGTTTACTGACGATTCTGTGGTAGTGCTTCTTTGTTTTAGATTTCTGCCCCCCACCCCCACCCCTGCCCCCAATGCCGCAGGCTCTCTCAGGCGGACTCCAGAGTCGGCTGGCTTCCTGGGCTTTGGTGGTCAGAAGGAACTTGGCAGCTGCTCATGGGGGTACAGTTAAACACAGGATGACAGCTTTTCTACTCCGGCCCTTCTCGGAGCGCTGCCGCCCCCTCACGCCTGTAGCGCAAAGAACACGGCTTATCTGCCTATGTAGATGGGACTGTGTAGATCTGAAGTGGAAAGCACTCCTTCACTATTTAGGGCCTGTCTGCTTTTACGGCGGCCCCAAGTATTGCTGAGATGAGGAAGAGTGCATCTCCGGGTCCTCAGCCCCACACGGCCCGTTAGTCGTCTGAGTGGTGACTGCTCAGAGTCAAACCTCAGAGAGCATTGCCCACACCGCGCGGGCTTTGGGGCACAGGAGCGCTGAAACTGCCTCTACATGAAACTGATCGCCTCCTACGACAAGCGGGAAATGCCGCTGAGGACCCGGCTTTGCTCAAGCATTCAAATGTGTGTCTGTTTTATTACCCTGGGTTGAAAGGGGACAAGAGCTTTAGCCTTTTTATCTGGCCATTTTATCAGCAACTACAAGTGTGTTGAGTGGTTATTATTACATAGGAGGCTTTTCAGTTGGGGTCAGTAGATCAGTCTCTTCAGACTGACGCAGAAGCTGGACTGGTAAGTAGGTATTATGTACTCAGGAGCGCTGGGGGACGTGAGCAAATGGAGAAGAAAAGCGGAGGCCTTCTCCGCCAGGAGTATCGATCGGAATCCCCGCTGGGACGCACTGAGGGCCCAAACCCTTGGCCCCAGGGGTTAAACAAGCCAGCAGCTCCGCTGGGCGGCTGGGCCCGAATCCTAGCCCAGGGCCTCCAAAACACAGCCCCTACCCTGCCCCTTTCCGGAGTGTGCATGTGTGTGTGTCTCTCTCCTTTTGGCTTTCCTTTCTTTTTCTCATTTTGGGTCCCTTTGGGGCCCTGCCAGAGGCCCTGGCAGACAAGAGTTAAGGGGCTTCAGAATCCGGACGTCTGAATAGGCAAGCCTGCCAACCTCAGGGCCAAGCACCTCTAGTCTCTAGGAAGGCAGGTCTGTCCTTCCTGCCGCCCGTGGGTTACCAGGCTCTCTCCCTAATGTGTTTTGGCTTACCAAGCTGGGTACCGGGGTCACTTAGAAGGTGAAGGGGAAGGTGTCAGGGAAACTCGGATTGCCAAACATTAGATTTCAGAAAAAATGAACTCCAGGGTAGTAAGTGGTTGCAACCCTGCCCAGGTGGATCTCTTCTGGGGTTCCGACAACAAAGGCCCCAGTAGGGAGGTTTTTATTAACCTGGCAAGAGGCAACAAGGACAAATTCCCGAAGTTTTGAGGCGCTTTCCAGTTTTGAGCCCAAGGGGCCTCAGCACCAACCACAAACACTAACAAGAAGTGACTTCGAGAATACAGGCATGAACCTGAACGGGCGCGCGGCGGAGGAAAAACTCTGCTTTCTATGGCAAGGAGGGGTTTTTCAATGTTGGAAGACAGCGCAGAGTCGGCGATTAAGTTCTCTGCTAAGGTTTCCGCTTTCAGTTAGCCTCCTCTCCCCGACTGCTTGAAGTCCCTGCCACCGACAGACGCACAGGCAACAGCTCGCAACTGCCAGGACCGAGCTAACATCCTACAGTAGGCAGAAAGCCCTTAACCAACTCAAAAAGTCGCCTAGACCACCTGCCACCCGCCTTGGTGCGGCATCGACTGGACAGTGCACAGCTGCTCCTGCCAGCGGCGTTACTTGTATGCATGTCCCCTGCTCGCGGGGAATGTCCTTAGACGAAGCGGGTCGCAGGACGTCTCTGAAGAAAAGGGGTCCTTCTTCCTAGTGCACTCGCATCCTACCCCCACCCCACCCCCACCTCCCCTTTCTCGGACTGCGGGCCCACCCCACCTCTCCTGACCGGTTTAGTTTGGGACCCCAGAGGTAGATGAGAAACGCAACCCTCGCCAATGTGGAACAGATGATGTATTCGCCTGCTAGCTGGTCGGATTAATAATTGAAAAGCCTGCTATGGTCCTAGCGTCGTCAAGTCCTGGGCGCTCGGAGACCGCCTTTCTAACACAGTAGGGTGGGCGGGAGCTGCCAGAGGAGGCGGGACGCCAGGGACCGGAGTGAACCCCAGCGCTAGAAGTATTCCAGGCTGCCGGGCGCCCAGGACACGAGAGGCCCCGCTTTATTTTTATTCCAGGCTTTCCACCGTGTGGTTATGTCACTTTCTCAAACAAATGTGTGTATGGAGTGAGATCGATGCTGATAATGTTTAGAAGATTAAAAGAGCATTAATGCTGGCAACAATAACGTAAACGTGTGGACCCAGATTTCATTGATCTGGAACCTGATCCGGCGCATTTCCAGTAAGTCCGACGGAGCGCTCTTCCCAGCAGAGCGCTCGCCAGCGCCCAGGTTCCCCGGCGCTCCAGCCACTCGGTTTCCCTAGCCGAGGGCAGTTTCTCAAGTCTGACCGCAACTCTGCCCCGCATGATCCTTCCTCGCCAGTTTTCTCCTCTCGCGAGGCTCCCAGCCCTCTTCCCCGTCCTGGTATGCGCTCATTGCCCTCTACGTTGCCCACTACCTCAATCCTCACAAAACGGCGCCCAAATCCTTCCGACTCTCTTGTCCTGTCCTTGGTGGCGGTGGCCCGCACGTGGTTCAACAGAGCTCGAGGTTTTCCCATCGAAACCTTCCTGAGAAGTCCCCATGATTTTAAATTTCAGTCTCAATATGAACAAATGTCTTAAGTTTGTAAGTGACGTGCCTGAAGTTGCCTGCTAACTTCACACCTTCGTGATCCGAAGTTCCCCTTCATCCTTACCAGTTATGGTACTTTTGACACTGATGCATTAGTTGGGCCATTAAATGCAGCTTTAGTAACAAAAACCTAGGTCTCATCCCTCAGAACAATCAGCTTTGCTTTGGGCTAATTGGGTCGACCAGGGAAGAATCTTGTGACCTACTTTGATGGGAGGCTAGGGGAAAAGACTGGAGAACACCCTAACCCCCACCTGGCTCTGAGGCGAGGGTCACAGGCATATCTGGGGCAGGGGGATTTCTTTGAGACACTCACAATGGGAAAGAACTCAGCTCTTCCTTCCTGACACCCCACCCTGCCAACCTCTCCTTGCCAGGTGTAGCTTATTCTTCCAGAAGGAACACACGGAGGTGAATGTTATATAAAGAATGAAAGAGCTGGGTCTGTAGTGGGGTTTGGGGATGAGGACTAAATTGGTCTTTTTTAAAAAAAATTATAAATCCTTCTTTGAGAAAACTAAGTTTTTTTCTTCAAGAGAAGGTCTCATTCTGGAAGGAAAGGAGCATTTCCTTTCTTTTCCAAGAACAGTGGAAAGAAAGAGGGAGAGAAAAACAAATCTTGCATTGTTCTGCTGGTGAGATGTGGCAGAGGGTGAGCAGGTGTTTTTTTCTCATCTCCCCAGCAGCCGCTCCCCTTAAACAAGGGAGCTTCCAAATGCTGCCATGGTTCCTAGTCAGAAAGTGTCTTACTGTCTTCTAAAAACCAGTGCCAGGTGATCAGATACTGACAGAGTGGGTTTCCTTCCTTATGGAAAGCAACTGACCCCCTCAAGGGGGTCACACAAGGACTTCTAAGCTCTGAGAGAAGTGAGTCTTAGACAGCTCCCACCTGCATCTTGGAATCCCAAGACAGAGCAGGATTCCTGATGAATGGTGAGGGCAAGGTAGAGGGTAAACAGATTACCCAAGATTCTCTCTGTCCCTACAAAGCCCCACAACTGCTCCAACCTCCTCTTGAACCAGTCTGCCCAGAGGCAATAGGATCCTGGGCCAACTTTCCAGGACTTCATTTTAGGCTCACCTCTTGATGTAAGAGAGATCCTAACCCCAACTAACCCTTACTAAAGGAAAACCAGAGGAATGAATTGGAGAGCTCTCAGGAAGATGTACTGGACCCCACACCATTGCTGGTGGCAGGAGTTAGCAGAAACTGTCTTCATGAAAAATGGTATTGTGTAGGGAGATCCCTGGAGAGATGAAAACCTGAAAGGAGAAGCAGAGAGATTTAGTTTCTGGGTTCTTGCCAAAGGGAGGAAAATGAGGAGGGCATAAATAGAAATAATTGCCTAGATAAATGGCCCTAGGGAAGAGGATAAAGATGGAGGCACCCTGGGCCCTAAACTTCATCTGCATAGACTCTTTGAGCTATGCTTACCCTGATCTTTTTAGGGACCCCCCTCCCCTCCACCTGAGGAAGGTTACTTCCTCCAGGGGGATAAATTTTCTTGGTGGGTAGAATCCATTATGAAGAAATCCTATAGGATCATTTACGCCATCAGGTGCAGATGGCTGGCTCATGCCAAGGAGGGACATCACCAGACCTCTTTACCCAGTCGATTCCCCTAAACACTCTCAATGCCTTTGGGAAAGCCTTTTTGATTTTCAAGTCTCATGCAAGGCAATGATTTTTAAAAAGTACATAGGGTTTTTAGAGGTAGGTGGAAGGAGGTAAGGTAGTTGATTGGGCAACCCAGTACAACTGAATCCTGGCACAGTACAGATGGGCAAGGCATGGAGACAAGACGCGGGCCATGCAGATAGGGATAATCTCACTTGGGGAGCAGGATTCCTAGAACCTGTGGACATTTATTATGAAAAATCATCCCACACAAATTGTCCCAGAGGGCAGGGAGGCTCTTCATTCCACCTTGGCGCCTCTCTCACCATTTGAGGATCCATTACTCTTTCAGTAGAAAGCAGACTTTGTTTGGGTTGGAAGCACACCTCCAACGTAATTTAATCAGCATTGGACTTTGGCTAGTGTAATCAAATATACATATACTTTCTCCTGCAGGAAGAAAAATAATTTCTCAGTAACTGGTATTGACTTGAAGTCATGTAATCTCTGGAAAGCATCACATTTTTAAAGGGAAAGGTAAAAATTAAAGGGAAAAGAAGCCACAGTTTTTGCGGTTTGCCTTGTTGTTACTAAGAAGGGCCAGTTACCACTAAGGTAGGGCAGAAAGAGCCCCCCAAAAGCTCAAATACTCATCCTACTCCAATTGCAGATATTTCACTACAGCTTCCTCTGTTCAGCCTCCAAGATCTATATTGATAGGAAGCCAGGTTGACTGGCTCACTAAATCTGAGAATGTGTGATTTATGTTTATATTTTATAGATATCCTTAAAGAACATGTATGGTGTATTAATTCGCTACCTTCTTTCGAGAGGTCATAGGCAGCAGGATCTGGATGGACAAAAAGCCTCTTCTTTTAACAGTGCTTGGTAGCCATTGCCAACTTGCTCCCTATTCTGCCTTGTGTCTTGAGTCTTGAGCGTGAAGCTCTGCCCTAGAGCATCCCCTTGGAGCAAGCTTGGGCTCCCCACCCCCAGGGCGAAGCTCTGGGCTTTGCCCAAGTTGAGTCTGTTAGGGAATCTGTTGTAAACACAGATCCATTGATTTGCATTTGTCAGAGAGTAAAGTTAAACCAGTGAAAAGAGAAGCCCTTACCCTTTTATGCAGGGCCAGGGAAACCTTTCATATTGATCCTATTGATCCAACCTTTCCCTTTAAGGAAACCACATAGTTAAAGACCCTCGTTCAATAGATTTACCCTTCGTGCTTGTGATATTCCTTTAAGTGTTCTCATCTAGGATAGCTAAGCATTAAGCCCACACTCCCAACCAAACAAAAATGAAAAGGGGGTAGGAGAAGAGGGGTTAGGAGGCAGAATTGTGGGAAGTAAAATTAAATCAAACTGAAATGTGTAATGACCCAGTTGGGGATGTTATTCTCATTCTTCTAAGATGACATGCAGGGATAAAGACAAAATAGATTTATTTCACCTCCTCCCCCACCCCACAAAGGAAAATTAGTTTGTATGTGCATGTGTAGAGATTTCTTAGGAACACTACTTTCTACTGTACAATATTTCAATCAAGCCATTAGTTTGATTCATTTAATCTGGTTCACTAAAAAGCAATGATACTGCTACAATAATTTTTTTTTTGGTTCATTTGTAGAAAATCAGGAATAGAATTGTCCCTAGAAAAGCCACATTGAACTCTGCATATGAGCAAGGACACTGAAGATACTTGGAGAAGAGAAAGGTCTTCAAGCTGCCTGCTCTGATGAAAGTGGGTAGAGGCTAGTCCAAGGTACAACTTTTGTTGTAGAGCAGGGTAGACAGAATCAGAGTTGCTAAATATTGTTCAGTGTTCCTTTTGCCTGCAGATATAAAAATGAAAGTCTCCTTTGTCTCTAGAACTGTTGGCACAATTTGTTTCATTTCTTCCTTGACCTGTTTTTGCTCTCTAAATAACATCCGTTCGTGATTTTTTTCCAACATGGTTCACAAGCTATTCCTAATTGGCTATCTCTTGGGTTGTTTTTGGACATTCATGTTTGTTTTATGTGATTGAAAAATATTAATGATTCCTTAGGTGAGCTAATGTATTTATCTGCTAAGCAAGTTCAAAGGGCAGAGTTCAGCCATGGTTCAGGTTAATTGAACAGGAAGCAGTGAGCTCGCCAGGCTATGTTGAACAAGGGACCAGTCCCTTAAAATATCACACTCAGCAAACATACAATTTCACTGTCCTTATCCTGGAGTCTGATGTAAGAAGTTCAGATCAACTCGGATTGCCTGTTTAAAAACCCAAAGCAAAACACAGCAACTGCAGCGAAACCTGCAAGTCCCCCTCGGGGAAGAAGAGTTTTCTCATTGGCTAATTGCTTTATTGGTAGCACTGACCTGCAGAGCAGCTGCAGGGGCCTGGATGAAGGCTTAAGGCCTTAGAATAATGTGCTCCATTAGAACAGGGCAAGGCATTTTTTGTTTACTCAATTGGAGCTCCCGGCAAAGTGCCATTAACCCCAGCCCAACTGCGTGCATGCTGCAAAAGCCAAAGGTCACGCCAGTCAGTCTGTAGGCATAGCCGGCTTTGCCCTAGTGGAAGGGAGGGGGCATCCTGCTGGCACTGCTCTCCCAGGGGCTTGGCCCTGTCCTTTGGGCTCCTCTAGGGCTTTGACCAAAGCAAAGCAGTTGCACAACTTGTTTACATTTCTCAACTGCTGAATCATGATATTGATGATTAAACAGTTTTGATCTGAGCACCATCAATCATACCAAAAAAAAAAAAAATCCTTCCACTGACTCTTTCTTTTCTATTTATGTTCCCTTCATTACTGTGAATTACAGTAAATAGAATTGCAAACAAGGTGCTTTTAGCAGGAATGTAGTCCTGGTAAGTACTTGGATCAAGAGGAAGACAGGCCTTCAAACATGGCTGGGGGTTTGCGGGGCAGAAGGAAGGTTTGAAGTGGAATGGAAGCGGAGTCAAGACTTCTACCACCAGCACCATGAACTAGGGTGCCACCTGCTGGGAGTCTTTGAACTGCAACCAGCATGGCACCTCTCACAAGGTCCTGGTGCCTTCTTTACTCAGTTCCTAGTTTCTGTGCCCCCACCTCCCATGCTCCACCCTCCAGATTGCCACCCATGCAAACATGACCTTCCCAGAATTATCTTAAGGGAACTTTTCCTGGTCCTTTGAGACTCTTACTTCTGCCTCTTCTAATTCATTGCCAAAGAGAAACCAATCAACAGTTCTGTCATTAATGAGTTTATTCACCCACCCTATTCCTTGTGGTGCTTGGGGGAAGGAGATGCAGAGAAAGCAAGAAATATGTGTTAGAAGGAGAATGGTTATGTTTGGAAGAAGAATGGCTCAATTGATGGTGCCAGGGAGGATCGTGCCAAGTGCAAGAAGATCAGCAAAGGTAAAATACTGCACGAAGGAGAGAGGATGGACAACAATTAGCATCAGCAGAGAGAACGCTCGAGAAAGAGACCAATCAAATCAGCATGCACGAGGTGGGCTCTGTGAAGTCCCCCGGGAAGAAAAATGCGAACCAGCCGTTTTGCAATCGTAAAGAAGTGAGCCATTGAGCTAGATTTGGAGCCAGCTGTGGAGCCGGCTGTAGCTCTGTGGGCGGCAGCTGTTTCCAGAGTCACCACACATCGATCCCAGCCTGGAGCCCCTGGCAGCCGAGCACCTGTTGGGCGGGTCGCTGCCTCGGCTCCCGTGGCGCGGGCTTCAGCACCATGAACAGCGCCCTGGAGCGCCCGCCAGCCCTGCACCGGGACTGAGGTCAGCTTGAGTTTCCATTTCAGCCTAGCGAAGGTAGATGGAGCCTTTACTGGTACTAGTTCTGGGCAGGATCCTGACTGGTAGCTTCAGTCCTGTACATCTCGATGCCCCCAGATAGAGCAGGACCTCAGATTTTTCTCTCACCTCTGCCTTCTTGGGTTTTCTCTATGAGGTCAGCGATAATAAAGGGAGAAGAGGCGCCTGGCTTTGAAAAGACAAACGATGCTAAAGGACCCTTGCCTTCAGAGAGGACGAGCAGGGCCTCTGTTGGGGGCGAGAGGATTGGCCTGTATTTCTCCAAGTTACTGCCTTCTGCAGACATTGGAATTGCCTCCCTCAACACGGCATTTCAGGTCGAGGTTTCCTTTCAAAGTTTAGGTCAGTTGCCTCCGCCTACCCCCCACCTCCACCCTCTACAGGTATACACAAACGGATGCTTCTGTTTCTACTCCTGCTTGCTTCTGATTTTTGAAAATATGGTATTCATTCTAATAAGTAATATTCTCACATTAAATTAACAATAAAATTTTAGAGAGAGCCAACTATGAGACATCACTATCTCACATAAATCTAAAAACTGAGTTTGGTTTCTTGAGAGTCACTAACGATGATGGGACTCTTTAAAGTCCTCCCCACCACTTCTGCTTCCACACAAAAGGCGGGGAATGTTGAGTCACATTCTCCAGGCCACACAATGGATTCATATGGCCCCAGCCTGGGTGAGGGCTGACATTAAGCACTGACCCCTGACTCTGGCCTTTGTCAATCAGCAGCTCTGCTTTATTTGTGTTTTTATTCCAGAAAAAAGATGCAGGTGGGTTCTTTTGGTCAAGGATGAGGCAAAACTCTTGTCTCTTTGGGTTTCTAGAAAAATGGCCCTTGACTTCCCAAAGCTAATTAAAATGTAAAACTTTTGCTTTATTTCAAGGAACTTCAGTTCAGGCCTAATCTATTGCTAAAGTGGCTCTCAGGGAGGTGGAGCCTGGGAACAGACAAGTGTGTCCGCTTTAAAAGAAAGTCAAGGGTATGATAAATGAGATTTTCTTTCCTGTGATAATTCATCTTTAAATCCCAAGTGGCTCTTGTATGAAGGGAAAATCCAGCCCCAAACAAAACAAATTTGGTAGAGCATTCAAACTCATTGAAAAAAAATTCTGTGTCTAAATACCTAAAATTTCACCTTAAAAATGAGCAGAATCAGATCTAAATACTGATTTTAAGTGTATTTAATGAGTTGTAGATAAAACCGTTTCTTCCATTGTATAACATTTGAATTTGCAGACATGCATTTCTGGTTAGTTGTTGGGTTTCACTATCACAACTTCTTCCAGTAAAACCTGGAATTGACAGTAAGCATGACTTTTTTTAAAAGTCTTTTTATGTGCATCACTAATCTTCTTAAAAAAAGGTATTACATTCTGCAAGAACATGTTCTGAATGCATTTCCTTCTAAAGAACTCAATTAGGTAATTAAAAGAGATTTTGACAGGACTGTCATGTAAATAGGACCTTTTCTGTGGTCTTCTTTGACTCTAAATTTATTTTTTTAAATGTGTGGAATAAAAGAACTTCATGTTTTTCTAAGTCAGGGCCATAGATCCCCAAATATGAGAAATACAGAAAAAAAAAATCTTGGATGCAGTTGCCTCCTCGTGTATACCAGAGCTCACTTCAGGACATGTTCAAGGCACATGAGTGGATTTTCTTCAAGCCTCAACATCTGACTCCCTCCTCCTTTCTTCTTTTCTTCTGAAGAGGAAGAGGTGATCTCCCTGTTGAAGACCAAATCCTCTACCTTGTTCTGGGCCCTGCCTCTACTGCCTCTCGGGATCCCATCCTTTTCTGTCCTATCAGCTTTTTCTCTCCATTGGTTTTGTCCCATCAGCATTTTTTATGCCTCAGTCTCTTTTGTGTCTTTAAAAAATGCTCCCCAGCACCTATCCCAGCTTTACCTCTTTCCTCTCTTCACTTCTAGAAAGAGTAGCTGTAACTCAGCATCTGTTACCTGCCTGCTCAGCCTCAGCCCTTTGTGATCTGGTTCCAGCTGCTCCAATGTACTGAACTTGGTCCCACCAATGTCACTATTGAGGTCTTTGTAGCTAGATCCCATGGACACATCTTAGTTCTTAAGGTGGCCTCTCTGAAGCATTTGACACACTGTAAGTTGACCACTCTTTTCTCTAAACCCTTTTCCTTCTTTTCTGAAATCTCATCTCATCTTCTTTCTTTCTCCTGCCCCATCCCCCAGGGTTCTTCTCTAGGCCACTTTATTTTTATTTTTCGCAGTCAACATACTGTGAAGATCTTACCCACATGATTACCATCTCTCTGTGCTGAGGACTTATAGGTCTCTCTCCAGTACCTATAGCTCTCTCCTCAGCTCCAGGTCCCTGTTTCCTTCTGCTTCTGATCATCTTTGCCTGAATATTCTCACAGTCTATCTCAGAGAGAACTCATTTCCTTATCCTCCAGCCTCACTCACCACCACCAAGAAATGAGGCTCTTCTCCTATTCCATCTTTGAATAATATTAGCATGTGCCGATTTTCAATCCAAAATCAGAAAGTCAATTTGGGCTCTCTCCTTTCTTCTTTCTCCATTGTCAACCAAATTAGCCATGTGGATTACACCTCTTAACCATCTGCTGATGTCTCTCCATCCCCTCTGGTGCTGCCCCAGCTGGGGCCATCAACAACTTCAGTAGTTTCCTAACTGATCTGTCTGTCTCTAGTCTTGCCCTCTCTCACCTTTATTCCCTGTTTAAGCTAGAGTGATATTTCTGGGTCCTCAATCTGACCATATAACACCTTGTTTAAAATTCTTTGTTGGCTCCATGTGGCCCTTGAAACAAAGCCCAGATCTCTGAGCAGGGCTGGTGCACTTTATGTGCAGAACTATATTCATCCCTAAACTGTTTGAACTACTGAGTCTCAAGATCTCAAGCGGTTTCACTTATTTATTTGCCACAAGGAAGGATGAAAAAGGGAAGAGGTTAAACTCAAAAGTACAAAAATGTGATCTCACGATTTTATTTATTTTTAGGTAAATTTAAGTCAATCTAAGAATTTGCAGAATATCAAGTAAGGGCTATGTAAATGCAAATTTTTAGCTTATGATAATTAAAATTATTTGTCAAGGAAAATTATTTGATTATTAATTTGAAAATTATTTGATTCACTGACCTGATTGTTGGCTCAATTGCTTTGAGGTGGGTGACATTTTCATCTTTGTGTGGAGGCAGAACAACCTTTGCTTTTAACCAAATCATAAGCCATGTTTTCTCCATATTAAGCTTACGTCTAATTTCAAGTTAACACGGGGATCCATTTTTTATTATGTAAGCCAATATTTCTGTCAAGGACCAAATCATTTCTAGAAAAGAACTCCCATTTTAAAAGAAAAGCTAGAAAACAATGACAGATATAAATAAGCATACACTACCTATTCCTCCCAGAAGGAGTGAAATTAGGAGATTCTATAGTTAGGAGTCAACTCCCTTGGGAAAAAAAAATGCCCACCATGGGTTCAGTCATGAGCCAGTCGCCACAGGAAGAATAAGGGAATGCTACCTGTCAGCTAGGACCAGAAGCTAGAAACAGAAGACGCAGAAAAGCCGTAGGGAGAATTATAAGAGCTAAGATGCTAGATTATATGATTTAGAACAGATGATTACAGCTGTAGCTCAGGAAAGGGAGAGAAAAGGATGGCCTAAAGTCAACCGAGAAGACTTGAGAAAAGGAGGTAGATCAGAGGTGGACTGAAAGGTCAGAGAGGACCGGAGAGAGAGAGAGATGAGATGTGCATTCCACGCAGGGGAACAGATTTGCAAATAGGGGAACATGACAGAAGGGACAATATATGAAGAACAGCAAGGAAAACCACCTGATTGGAGTGGGTTGCCCGGAGGATTAGAGCCAACAGGTTAAATGGGTCTCTTTTCTAGTGTCCAGTGACAGCCATTTCATATCCCTTGCCTCACAGGGGTTAATCTGAAGCCTTAAAAAAAAAAAAAACTTAAATTCACTGTAAGACTCCCTTGAAAACTAGTCCCTGGCTGTTATAAAACTAGTCTCTGTCAGCTTTGGAGGGAAATGATATTGATGAGAACTAGATATTGTGAAATGTGGAATACTTCTAAATGGTGCCTCTATGGCGATTGTTTTTAAAATACAATCTACTAATCTGGGAGAACACAATGGGCAGAAATAATATTGTATAAAAGTATTTATTAATTTATTCACAAATATTTATTTATTAGCTGCCTACTACATGCTCTGTGCCATCCCTGCTCTCCTGGAACCTCATCTTATAGGGTGACGCTGCAAGTCAGACGCAATCCCTGTCTGTATCTTTGTGCATCAGTTGATGGAGATACCAACTTAGGAGGTCAGAGTCGAGACCTGAAGCTGAGTTCAAGTTATTTTAGTGAGGAGGAAAGTACCCTAGACCAAAGCAAACTTATAGTTAAGAGTGGGAAAAAAATTAGCTAGCTTTCCCCCCTTTGATTTTACTAAATTTTAAAGATTCAAGTGGATAAATCCTTGTTTATATTTAAAATACCCAAATGGATTAAGAGTATCTTTTATTATTATCTCAACTGTAGTGAGAAACCAAAACTAAGATAATTTACTTGCTATACATCTTATGAGGGAATAATATATTGCCTCATGATGTCTTATGTCTTTTGCAATTAGGCTTTGGCATTCATATTACAGGAGTAACAGACTATGAAGAGTAAGCATATGTGAACAGAATATAGTGTTAAAATTAAAACATTCCAGATTTTTAAAAAAATTTCTTTAATTGAATGTATTGCTGTTCTGCATGATAATTAGGTGTACATGGTGAGCAATTGACTTAAGTGTCTGTCACTTGTGTGCCTTGCATAGCCAAATCAAGTTCCTTTGATACTGAAGCAGGAAAGGTTGGGCAGAAAGGTGGCTCTCAGGCCTTTCTGAAGCACCTCCCACCTGAGGAGCTGCAGACTGTCCCCTGCTGGGGCACCAAAACCAGGACGTGGCAAAGGCCATAAACTTCCGCCTCCCTGACCCTCCTCTGCCACCCTGGCAAAAGAAGCAAGAGGGACCAGGAGGAGGCCGCACTGGTGAGCCCACCCTCCCTGGAAACCCAGACTCAGGTTTCCACAATCAAATTCTGGAAAGTAAGTTAATAGACCAGGGTGAGAAATAGGTAGGAGGTTGAGTTGGAGGAGGAAACTCTATACCCAGATAGGTGGTGTTTTGGGGGGTTGTTTTGTTGTTGTTGTTGTTTTGTTTTGTTTTACCATAAGCCACATCATCTCAGGAGACCCGCATCCTGCCTCTTCAGAGCTCTGGAAATCTCTGGAGACGGAGGGCAGGGAACTCTAAGCTAAGACAGGGAGTCTAAGCAAATCCTGAGAACAGTCTCCGTATGATCAGATTCCTCTCTCCAGGCTGCTGGGTAGGGATTGGAGGAAATAAGCACTTGTTTTTCCCTTCCTCTTCCTGTTCCCCCTCCTCTTCCACCTCCTCCTCCTCCTTCTCTCCCTCTTCCTCTCCCCCCTTCCTCCCCCTCTCCCCCTTCTGATCTTATGGAGACAGTATAGCAGCAAGGTACACAGTAGAACGAATGATCTTTGGCTTTGGAGTGAGACAGGCTTGGATATTAATTCTAACTCTACCATTGACCAGTTCTATCCTGAGTCTCAGTTTCCTTCTTTATAAAATGGGAAGGTGTCCACCTTAGAGAGTACATATATTAGATAGAACTGATCTGTATACAGTGATTGTCAGGAAACAAGGTAATGTGGACTTTCTTCAGAATTTCCCCCACAAAGTCCTAGAGTTGTGACCCAAGACTCAAGATGGCTTTGAATGTTAAGGAGGCAAGGAGAAAGGATATGAAGGACATATTTTATTGAACATCTGTTATGTGCTGTATATGAGTTATTTATTGCCATAATCATGCTGAGTAGCAAATCACACCAAAACTCCTGGAATTCAACCATAAACACATTTCTCACACTTGCGGATTCTGCTGATGAAGGCTGGTCCCAGCTGGATTTGCTCATGTGTCTGTGGTGTAACTGGCTGGATCATGTGTCTATGGGTGGTTCTTCTTCCACATGTTTTTCATCTTCTTCTGTGACCACCCAGTTAGCCTGAGCATGTCCTTCTCACAGCAATAGCAAGCAATCATTTTCTCTGTACCATCCTGTTGGTGAAAGCAGATAACATGACTGTGCCCAGAGATGGAGCAGGAGGGTATTACAGTTTACATGGCAAGAGTGGGGTACAGAGAGGGCTAGAGAACTGGAGATTTGCCTTTTTCTTTTTCATACTCTATGTCTTGCCACCTGTTTTGGTTAAATTGTTCTTGTAGGAAGACACTCCCTTGGTAATATATAGACATCAAGGTATGTCTAATAGGAGTAGGACTGGTTTTGTCAACAAAAAGAAGATAAAGGGGGACATATATCAGTTCATAAGTAACAAACCTGTGCCCATCTGGACAGACTAGATGATAGCAATCAAGGGCCTTAAACTTCTCTCCTTCATCTTCCCCAGGCACAGTGCCCAACACACAGTTAGCACCCGATAAACACACAAGGCAAAGGACCCCCAGGGTCACACAGCTCTAGTGTGACCCATCCCTACCAGATTGCTTATAACTCATCATGTATTTTATTTTTATTTTTTTTAAAGAGAGAGAGAGAGAGAATTTTAATATTTATTTTTTTAGTTTTTGGCAGACACAACATCTTTGTTTGTATGTGGTGCTGAGGATTGAACCCGGGCCGCACGCATGCCAGGCGAGTGTGCTACCGCTTGAGCCACATCCCCAGCCCTCATCATGTATTTTAAACTAAGGATTCCTTTTAAGTTTTTATTTAATTTTTTTCCATTGCAGTGATCACCAGACATCAAAGAAGCAAATGTTCAAGTCTGATGCTTACAGAGGTTAAGGGATCCAATTTAGATCTCAGTTATTCAGTGTCAATAAAATCCAAACAACATAGACATTGTGTGGGGTTTTGCTAATTAATATAGAGGCAATTTGGAGGCAATGTCAAAAGGCAATATCAAAAAAGATCAACTCATTTGTGAGTCTAACATGGCTAAGTTTTTTGTTATTTAATTCACTTTAAACCTCAACTTCTACATCTGGGGCATGGTTTTTCTTTTTCTTTTTCTTTTTCTTTTTCTTTTTCTTTTTTTTTTTTTTTGGCATGAGCAGTGTTAAAATACTTGACACTCTGGTTGGGTCTTGATTCTCAGTGTGAGTGTTAAGGAATGCCTTCCATTAGCGAATGTGCCCCAGATAATGTGTTTATTTGCATCTTCCTTCTTCTCTGCCTGCTTCCTAATGGTCTGGTACACAGAGGGCTACTTGAGCTGATTTATATGGATCTCAGTTGCTCTCATTTGTGCATACTTAACTCAGAGGGGTGATCACATTGATTTCTAAGCCCTGTTTTCCAAGACATGGTACTAACATAGATATCTCAGCTGCTCTAACTACATTGTCTGAAAAGGAAAACATTTTAAACCTTTGGAAGCAATTTTGATGGACATTTCATTGTGTTCTATATTACTTACATAATTAAATTTCCTTCACTTCGAGGTCTGTTTAAAATTAAATTGAGAAATATTTTTTGAGTTCCATTGGGCAGATAATTTTGTTTAGCTGAATTTCTTCTGCATACATATGAAAGAGCATCCTGTGAATCAATACCCAGAGCTTACACTTCCCAGGATGTGAACAAATGCCACCCTTAGTAGGAAGATATAGTCTCCTATTATTCATAACGAGCTATCCCTAGTTATTAAGCTTGTCTACTCTGTAATTCCACAAAATCCTTGTGGTTTTGTACCTATAGTTGGGTGGGTTGATTTTGTTTTCAGATGCTGAAAATTGGGAAAAAAATTTGTAACTTCTTTCACGGATCAGCTGGTGTCCTGGGGTCACTATTTACAAGCTCACAGTCTAGCTCAGGGAAGCTGGTTTCCTTCAGGGCATTCAGAAGTCTTATTTGGGGCATTCAGAAATCTACCAAGCAGGCAGAATTCCAACTCAGATTTGAAAGCCAATGGGTTAAGTTATCGGAAGGCTTATTCCCAGTGGAAAAGGTGTCAGTACCAAAGTTTTGTATCATTGGAAGGAAAACAGGAACAAGGCCTTCTCTCTCCATTCCACCTGACCTGCTACTGAGGACAGAAAAACAGACTCTCCTCTCTTTTTTTTTCCTTTTGTAAGTCTTATATTTGGAAAATTGATATTCCATAAGCACCGCTTTAATTTTTTGTTTTAAAATCCTCCCCCCAAAAAACCTGCTTTTGGTTGCACTGTTAGCTTTGAACATTTCAGAATTCACTAAAATCTTTAAGATTCATCAAGGCCTTCAAGATTTATCTTGTCTATCTAGAGCTTGAATAATATGGGTACATCACAAGATTATTGTGAATCTTGAATGAATGCACACAGAAGCTTAGAACAACTAGTAGATAGTGAATGTTTGCTAATTTAGCTGCTTTTATTACTACTATTCATTGATTGATTGATCTCCTTTCTCATTTCCTCTAACAGGAGATTTGGCCTGAGTCATGGACTCTACCATAGTACCATGTACTACAAATATGGCTTGGCATTGGCATTGAGGAGTATGAGTGTTGGAGTCAGACTAGTCTAGTTTGTATCCAAGCTCTATGATGACCTCAGGCAAGAGATTTAACCTCTGAGAGTGTCCATTCCCTTTTCTGTGGATTGAGGATAGGGTGGCCCCAACATCATCTAGTTGGTGTACAGATTTAATGAGATACATTAAGGGTATTACACACTGGCAAGTTTACCTGATTTCCTTAGTGCTAGGATTACACATGGCCATGTCTCTAGTTCAGCATAATTTGTGTGTCACGTTCCGTGCTGGAATTTATGATGAGTACGGTGGCCACCTGCATTCATCACTACAGTCGCTTTTTGCAGACTTGTCAAAAAGGCAGTGAGGCTATTTACTCCCCACTCCCTATCATCCTTATAAGACTCTCTTGACAGTTATGGGCATTTTTCTAAGTTCATGCTTAGAACCCAAGAGCCTACTGTGGACTAGTAAATTCCAGCTGAAGCCTTACAGGCTTAGCAGGCTGGGTGGAAGGAAGTCCACTTTACAAGTGTGAAGCAAATATTCTACATTTGATAGTTTTACATATAGAAATTGTAGGTGAACCAAGAAGACTCAACTCATCTATCTCCATAATGATCACTGATTTGGAGTGGGTGTTTTATTAGAAAGTCATTTTCATAAACACCCAGGTGATTACGAAGCCACACCTGCTAAGGAGAAGAATGTTTTTTAACTTCTTCTCTGGTTTTATGTCCAGGCCCTGACTCTTTATTTAAAGTTCTCCAAATCTACTCACTTGGGTTTTCATCTGACTCCCCGAAGGGCCTCTCTGTGGGTTTGCACCATTGTCTTTATTTCCAAACCCAAGAAGCCTAATAAGAAAGAAAACTCACAGACACCCAGCTGTTGCTATTTTCTGCAGTAGCAACTTATTTGCTAATAGAAGATTTTGAAGCTATGTGCCTCTGCATTGTCAATGCACCAGTCTATTTAAACAGTCTCCAGTATCCTTTCCTGACCCCAAATTACTCCTACGCATTAATTGTCCTAGTGGTTTCATGGCCACATTATTTCATATTCATTAGTGTTTTCATGAAAAATTATAACACTAATTAGAGCAGCTTCCAGTTAATTCACTCGGTGATTCATTACTCTCCCCTCTTGGTGTTCTGCATGTGGTCATCCTGGAGAAAGCATCCAAGGGGTAATTGCAGCTCTATTCCCTGAGTGATTGCCTAATGCCATTAGTTCTGATCCACAGGCACATCCCCAGCAGCTCTGATGGGGTCTGGTTACAGCTGCACCCTTGTCCCTGTCCTTTGTGTGCAGGGAGGGAGGGGAGCTCACTGTGAGGACCAGTCCTCAGGAGGGTGTCCAGGGCAGCAAGGGGGAGCATTGTCTTAGAGGAAAGAAAATCAGGCTAGGGAGCAGGGAAGGAGCTTTGGGGTGTGAACATCACTTAAACATCTTCGGCAACCTAGAGTGGCCTGGAGCAAGATCTGCTAGCTCAGATAGCCAGTTCTTTTAATTAAAAGTTTATTTTACCTGTTAGGATGGCTGCTATCAAAGAAGGAGGAGGGGGGAGGGGGAGGGGGAGGCCGAGGAGGAGGTGGAGGAGGTGGAGGAGGTGGAGGAGGTAGAGAAGGAGGAGGAGGAAGAGGAGAGAAATAACAAGTGTTGGTGAGGATGTGGAGAAACTGGAACCCTGTATACCATTAGTAGGAATGTAAAATGGTATAGCTGCTATAGAAACAGTGTGGCAGTTCTTTAAATATGTAAAAATCAAACTCCTATTTGACCTAGAAATACCATTTCTGGGTACATACGCCAAAAGAATTGAAAGCAAGATCTCAAAAAGGTATTTGAACCCCCATGTTTATTGCAGCATTATTCATAATAGCCAAAGAGTGGAAGCAAGTCAGGTATCCACCAACAGATGAATGGATGGGCAAAATGTGGTATAGACACATACTGGAATATTATCCAGCCTTAAAAAGGAAGGGAATTCCTATGCCTGCTATAATGTGTATGAGCCTGAGAGACATTATGCCAAGTGGAATACCCAGTCACTGAAATTCAAATAGTGTATGATTTCACTGACATGGAGAGCAGTCATCCTCATAGAAACAGAGACTAGAATGGGGATTGCCAGGAAACAAGGAGAGAGGAAAATGAAGTGTGGCTGTTTCATGGGTGTAGAGTTTTAGTTTTGAAAGAGGAAGAAGCTCTGAAGTTTGCACAATGTGAACGTACTTAACACGATGGAACTAAATAACTCAAACACAGTTAAGATGATAAGATTTATGTGTATTTTGTTGCAGTTTCAAAACTGGTCATTTATGTTGTAATGCTTGCTCAATTAAAAAATTGGAAAAATAGAAAAGTTTCTGCCACTCAAAGACAACCACATTAATATTTTTGCTTTTAGTAAAATTGCTTTTTAATTACCTGGGTAATGTGTTACAACATTTTCCTTTTAAAAATCAAAACATTAATGTGGGGCTGAAATCCCCCTTGCCATCACCTTTCCTCCCAGTCTCCCTCACACTTCCCAGGGGTAGATACTCTTCTGGGTAGGTGTCTGCCTATCCAGGTGCGTGCTTACCCACATAGGTACTCATCGAAGATGGATGAATGGATAAAGATGACGTTTGTGCATTATTTTAACACAAGTGCCTTCACTCAGTGTGGCTATTCTGAAGCTGTCATCTTCCACTCAGAAGAACCGTCTACCCACATCCTCACAGAAGGCTCCTCGAGCCTGAATCTGTTGCACTGAATCCCGTGGTCTGGGTTTTTCCTTTATTCAGTCATTCCTGTGTGGATGGGCAATTAGGCCATTTACTTTTTTGGCTCTTTGCCTTATTTGCTAAGCAATGTTGAGCACGTGTCCCTGGGTACCCGTGTGAATGCTTCGGGGGGCTGGGGGAGACACTGAGCAGTGGGTTGCTGGATCCTGGAGATGAACATTCTTTGATTTTGAAAAGTGTTGCCAAGCTGTCTTCCAAATTGGCTCCCCATCAGCAACACGGGAGAGTCTCTATTTCCCCCCACACTTGCCAAAAACTGTGTTATCAACCTTACTTTTCCCCGTAGTTGGTGTATTATAAATGGTACTTGGCAGCTGCTTTATGTTGCTTGTTGTATTTTTATGATTTCTAATGAGTCTGTTTACATTCATGTACTGATTGGTCATACGTATTTCCTTTTCTGAGAATGCCCTGTTCATATCCTTAGTCCGTTTTTTTCACTGACTTGTTTTCTTTCTCTTTCATTCATTCATTCTTTCTTTTTTCCTTTTTAGTAGGTCTTTATATATTTAATATATTATATTTATATATTATGAATGCAAATCCTTTGTTTTACCTATTGCAAATATTCTCTTCCATGCTCTTTTTTGAAAATTAATAAGGCTTCTTTTAATTTTGATGCAGTCAGATCAATCTCATTGTTATTTTACTTTATGTGTTTGCTTCTTGGGTCATTTTTAAACATTTTGATCATGAATCTGTCTGTAGTTTCTTTAGGGAAATGATTTAACATTCAGATCAAACTATATCTTCTTAAATGGGTAGCCACTTAATGCAACAGTGTTTTCTGAACAACTTATTCCTTTCTTACTATCTGAAATACTTTATCATTTATTAAATCCCCTTATACACTTGGGTCTGTTTCTGGACTCCATTCTGCTCTATGGATTTCAACATCATACTATTTAAATCGCTTTGCTTTGTAATATGTCTTGAGCTCCAGCAGGGCATGTTTTTTTCTCCTCCTCTTTTGTTTCTGCATTTTCTTAGCCTTCCTTACACTTTCACTCTTCCGGAGAAACTATAGAATCAGCCTGAATCTAAATATTTTTTTTTCCTTTTTATTTATTCTAATTTGTTATATATGACAGCAGAATGCATTGCAATTCATATTATACAAATAGAGCACCATTTTTCATATCTCTGGTTGTACACAAAGGAGAGTCACACCATTCATGTCTTCATACATGTACTAGGGTAATGATGTCCATCTCATTCCACCCTCTGCCCTATCTAGTGTTCGTCTATTCCTCCAGTGCTTCCCACCCAAAACCCCATCATGAATCAACAACCTTATATCACAGAAAATATTTGACCTGAACTTATATTTTTATTTTGATCTTTCCAATTATAAATAGGGGACAAAGCTCTATTTGCCCAAATCTTACTTAAGTCCTTAGTAAAGAAAGAAAAGTTTTAGATTTAGTGTTTCCATTTTTTTTTTTGTTAACATTATACCTAGTTACTTGTTAATATTGTGAAGAGGTTTTTGGTTTTTTAATTTTTTAATTTTTCTTTTTGCCTCTTCAAATTGGTTATCTCTACTAGATAGGAAAGCTATACCTTCTTAACATGTATTATTGTAAAACAAAACATGGATTTAAGGAGTGTATAAAACATAAATATATAAGTGGACAATTTATTCTAAAGCAAATTGAATATTGCCAGCACTTTAGAAGAAATAAACAATATTACTTACCAAAATTTCTTATCAAAAATCCTCCCTTAACCATACATGGAAGCAATAACTTGCCTACTCTGCCCTTTATTATTATCTCCTGGCTTTGTTGTATAATTCTTAACACTCAAGTGTTAACCAGTGTAGT
Organism: Marmota marmota marmota; assembly: GCF_001458135.2. Taxonomy (NCBI): domain Eukaryota; kingdom Metazoa; phylum Chordata; class Mammalia; order Rodentia; family Sciuridae; genus Marmota; species Marmota marmota. Next base: position 11,762,987 of record NW_025999990.1, on the reverse strand, counting down.
TTAGTTGTTTTTTTAACTTTGTAAATAGCCTCATTCAGTATTTTTCTTTGTATCTGGCTTATTTTTCCTCCAATATTACATTCATGCTTTATTGTTACATGGAGAAGGATTGGTGGTTCCTTGTTTTCATAGCTGCATAGTTTTCCATTAAACCAACATGCCACAGTTATTTCATTCTCTTGTTGATGGGCACTTGGTTGGTTTGCAGTTTTTTGTTTTGTTTTGTTTTGGAATGTGGCTCTGGACATACTTGTACATGTATCCTAATGTATATAAGTATTCATTTCTGTGGAATTTTCTTAGTTTGGGTTCCCTCAGAAAGACCCTGAAACAAGGACTTAAGTATAGGTAGTTTGAAAGATGATTTCAGAAAACACTATCAGAAGAATGGAGAAGCAAGACAGAGCCCAATGAGAGTTGCTTTATCAAGCATGTTCGCAGTATGGGCAAGTAGAACTTAATCCTCCCGAGTTATTCTGTGAAACTCCATAGGAAACACATCTCAGAGTTGTCCCTGCTAAAGAACAAGGTACGGGGGGATTTAACCGACAGCTCCAGTTATTCTATTTGGGGAAAACTTCTGGAAGAGGCCTTATTCCTGCAGCCCTCTGGCCTTCCCTGCCTATGGACAGGGCAGGGTCCTGAAGGCAGAGAAAACCTTCAGGCCCGGAGATGGAAGCGTGGTCAGTAGACAGGGGGCTGGCAGGAAGGCCCAGGGGTTCGCCAGCACAAGGAACAATCTCTTCCTGGGAGTCTCTCCAGGAGCAGAATATTGGCCCTGGGGCACGTATATATTAAACCACTGCAGACCCTGCCACCCAGCTGTCCAACCCAGTGTGCCCAGTTATACAACAGGAGCCCACATGGAGGCTCCTGGGGCCTGCTGTACCTGCCCATTCTTGGGACTGAAAGACTTTTATGTTTATGCCATCTTGGTGGAACTCTAATGTTTTAATTTGTGATTCCTGGATTATTAATAATTTTGAGCATCTTTTTATTTAGTTGTTAGACTTCTTCTGTGAAGTACTGGTTTATATTCGGGTGTCTGGTTTTTCTCTTATTGATTTCCAGTAGATTTCATGTATTCTGGCTTTAAGCCCTTTGCCTATCATGTGTGTCGCCAAAATCCATATTCTCCTTTTTATTCTTATTACTATCTTTTGATAAATAGAAGTCCTTAATTTTAATGGATCCTAACATACAAATATTTTTCCTTTTGGTTAGTACTTTTTGAGTATTAAGAAATCTTTCCCAGGAATATGAAGATACTACCTTATGTTTATTTTCCCGAACACTTTATTGTTTTGCAGTTTACTGTGTGTTCCATGCAGAACTTGCTTTTTGTGTATGACACGAAGCAGAGGTTAAAAAAAAAAAAAATCATACCTAGCCAGGTGCCCCAGCTCCATTATTGGAAAAATACACTTTCCTCATGTTCTACATGGCCAGTCTTGTCACTAAGTGTCCATATGTGTATGACTCTACATCTGGGCTTTCTGCTCTGTTCCATGAGTTGTATCCCTGTCTCTGTACACCTCTGTAGCCTAACTGAAAGTCTTCATAGTTGATGCGGCAAGGTCCTGTCTTGCTCTTCATCAAGAATAGCTTGACTATGTGTTAATTTTTTTTTTTTTTGCATTCCCATATAAATTTCAGAATCAGCTTGTCAAATTCCAAAGATCAAAAGGAAAGAAAGAACAGAGGGAGAGAGAGAAATCTGTTGGGATTCAGATTAGAGATTGCACTATATTTATATATTACTATGGAAAAATTAAACTCTGCATTACCCAGTCTTCCAATCCATTTATTTAAGTGTTCTGTAATTTAACCAAGTTTTGAAGTTTTCTCCAAGATTTGCATGCCTTTGTTAGATTTATTCTATGTGCTTGATGTTTTGATCTTACTCTATGTAAAGGGTATATTTTTATCTTGTTTGTTGTGTCTCTAGAAATAGAATTGATTATTGTCTCGCTGATTCTGAGCCTAGGAACCTTGCGAAAATCTCACATAATCTCATTCCAATTCTACTAGTTTTTCTTCTATTCTCTTGAATTTTTTTTATGTCCATATAATCAATATTGTTTTTTACGTTTGTCTGATAACTGGCCACCACACTGAACTTTCTTAATAGTTCTAATAATTTGTCTTAGAATCTCTTGGTTTTTCTAGGTTAAAAAATCAAATTAAAGCCTTGAAAAAAATCAAATTAATATGTAGTTATGAAAGTTCTGTTTCTATCTGGAAAAATTGTATAAAGTACCTGTTAGATATCAAGAGTCAGACTACCTGAATTTGAATCCCAGCTTCCCTACTTACTATGTGAGCCTTAGTGATTTTCTTAATCCTCTGTAGCTCAGTATCATTCATTATAAACAGCCTCATAGGATGATTGTAAAAATCAAATGAGTTCATACAGTTAGAACAAAGCCAGGCCAAGCATACGCTTGAACTTTGTCAGCTTTTATCATTTTATTAATTAGTTTCATTACTTTCTATATGTCTATGTCTTATTTATTTTTTCTTATGTTATTATATTGGGTACTTTCCTAACACAATACTGAATAGTAGGGTGCTTGCATACCGCATCTGAAATTTATCACTTTGAAACATTTCCTTCTCGTTTCATTATAAGCATAGTTGTTTTGATTCATGTCTGACATCTGAAATAATTTTTAACTGGACTTCTGAACTTGGTGCTAAACTCTGAGAAATACCCTTCCAAGGGAATTTCTTTTGTTTGAACTATGTTATTTGCATAAAAAAGAAAAACATTAGTAGTAAAATTACTTTTTTTTAAATGTCCCTGAGAATTTTGTAAAAGGAGACCTCAACCCTTTTCCCTTCCTGAAGATATGTTCATTTCTAAACAAAGTGCTTAGTTAACCTCACAAACCTCCTTAGGATGTTTGCGTTGAGCTCAGGGATGTTGGCACATCCTTTTAAAAGGCAATATCACATTCTTGAGCTTTTAAGTTTTCTTTTCTTTTTTTTTTTCATTTCACCTTTAGGTCAGCTTTAGGTTAATTTTTTATTTTTTTATTTGTTCTAATTAGTTATACATAATAGTAGAATGTATTTTGACATTATACATATATAGAGTATAACTTCTCATTTTTCTGACTGTGCATGATGTATAATTACATTGTTCATATAATCATATATGCACATAGGATAGTAATGTTTGATTCATTCTCTTTCCTATTTCCATTCCCCTTCCCTTCCCTTCATTCCCCTTTTTCTAATCCAAAATACTTCTATTCTTCCCTAACATCCCCCCTCCGTATTATGAAGTTAATATCCATATATCAGAGAAAACATTTGGCCTTTGGTTTTAGGAGATGGGCTTATTTCACTTAACATGATATTCTCCAGTTCCATCCATTTACCAGCAAATGCCATAATTTCATTCTTTTTTATGGCTGGATAACATTCCATTGTGTATATATGCCACATTTTCTTTATCCATTCATCTGTTGAAGGGCACCTAGGTTGGTTGTATAGTTTAGCTATTGTGAATTGAGGGGCTATAAACAATGATGTGGCTATGTCCCTGTAGTATGCTGATTTTAAATCCTTTGGTATAAACCAAGGAGTGGGACAACTGGGTCAAATGTTGGTTCATTCCAAGTTTTCTGAGGAATCTCCATACTGCTTTCCAGAGTGGTTGCACCAATTTGCAATCTCACCAACAATGTATGAGTGTGTCTTTCCCCCACATCCTCACCAACACTTATTGTTGCTTGTATTCTTCATAATTGCTATTCTCACTAGAGTGAGATGGAATCTCAGTGTAGTTTAATTTGCATTATCTAATTGCTAGATATGTTGAACATTTTTTCATATATTTGTTGATTGATTGTACTTCTCCTGAGAAGTGTCTGTGCAGTTCCTTAGTCCATTTATTGATTGGGTTATTTGATTTTTAGTGCTAAGTTTTTTAAGTTCTTTATATATCCTGGACAGTGTTCTATCTGAGGGACAGGTGGCAAAGATTTTCTCCCATTCTGTAGGCCCCCACTTCACATTCTTAATCATTTCCTTTGCTGCAAAGAAGCTTTTTAGTTTGATTTCATCCCATTTGATTCTTAATTTTACTTCTTCTGCTTTAGAAATCTTGTAAGTAAGCCAGTTCCTAAGCCGACAGGATGTAAATTTGGGCCTACTCTTTCTTCTGTTAGATGCAAGGTCTCTGTTCTAATGCCCAGTCCTTGATCCACTTGAGTTTTGTGTAGGGTGAGAGGGGTTTCATTTCATTTTGTTACATATGGATTTCCAGTTTTCCCAGTACCATTTGTTGAAAAGGATATCTTTTCTCCAATGTATGTTTTTGGCACCTTTGTCTAGTATGAGATAACAATTTTTGTGGGTTGTCTCTGTGTCTTCTAGATACATGGACCATTGGTCTATATGTTTGTTTTGGTGCCAATACCATGCCATTTTTGTTCCTATAGCTCTGTCTATAATTTAAAGTCTGGTATTGTGATGCTTCCTGCTTCACTTTTCTTGCTAAGGATTTCTTTGGCTATTCTGGGTCTCTTATTTTTCCAAATGAATTTCATAACTGCCTTTTATTTTTATGAAGAATGTCATTAGGATTTTAATAGAAATTTCATTAAATCTATATAGCACTTTTGGTAGTATGGCCATTTTGACAATGTTAATTCTCCCTATTCAAGAGCATGGAAGATTGTTCCTTCTTCTAAGGTCTTCTTTAATTTCTTTCTTTAGTGTTCTATAGTTATCATAGAGGTCTTTCACCTCTTTTGTTAGATTGATTCCCCAATTTTTTTTTAGGCTATTGTGAATGGGATAGTTGTCCTAATTTCTCCTTCAGTAGATTCATCACTGATATATAGGAATACACTTGATTTATGGGTGTTAATTTTATATCCTACTATTTTGCTGAATTCATGTATAAGTTCTAGAAGTTTCTGGTGAAATTTTGGGGGGCTTCTAAATATAGAATCATGTAATCTGCAAATGGGAATTGTTTGAGTTTTTAAGTTTTATTAAATTCTTAATAAGCTAGATTGCATCTTCAAGTTATTTTTCTTTTCATTAAGAGAATGTCGATAGATTTGAGTCACTGAATAATTTAAAAAATGCATCCCTACAGGAAATACCACCTGAGCTGCCTAAAATTCTAGCATTACAATCAGAGTGTCAACTTCATTCTCAATGTCCTCTGATGCTACCAATTTATTTTCCTGCAAATTTTTTATCTTAACTACATTTTCATGATATTTGTTAATATAAATTTTTGTCTGTTTTTCTTCTTTGTAATTTTCTGTTTCATAAATCATCTCTTCTGCAACCTATTGTGATGAGTTTTTTGTTTTTGTTTATTCAGTGATCAAACCTAGGGTTACACACACGCTAGCCAAGTGTTCTACCACTGAGCTACATCCCTAGTCCTAAAGTGAATCTTTAAAATGTTCTTTAAGTGTTTGTAATATATCTTGCAAATGAATTTTCAGATGATGATCCCTTTTCCTATTTTCTAACATTTTTCATCTGTCTGTCATTCACAAATGACAAAAGACTCATTCAGGCTTGGCGATAGGAGGGTGTGTGTTTTGCACATGACCTCGTTTCTGGATGTAGTGAACTCACTCTCTAAAACCTGTACTGAATCTCCAATGATGCACCTAAGTGAGCTCCTGCTCTGCACAGCTTATCATCTGGCCCTGCTGAATGGCCATGGGTTTTTCCCTCTGCACCCAGGCCTAGGCTGCTGGCAAGCTGATCAAATGGTGTGTATGCAGTAGTTCCCCAAACTAGTGCATATCGAAGGCTTTCTTGTCCTTTTGCTCCCCAGAGCAGTCTGGAAACTGCACCCCTTGGGGATAAAAGTGCTATCATAGATGTCCTCCAACCCCTGCCCCAGTTTTCTTTGTCCACTGTTTTCTGAGAGTTGCTGTTCTCAGCTGGTAAATGAAGGGGAGTGGACAGAACTCTGGCTGTTCCAAAAGGCAGCACCTGCCAAGTAACCTGATGGCTAGTACAGCTGAATTTCTGAATAGTCAGAGGACACAGGTGTTAATTTTTTAATCCAGATGCTATTTTTCAATTTGGTTCCATTGGCCTTGAATTTAGGTGAGAATTCCTCAGAAATGTCCGAAACAGATTGACTTCAGCCATAGTTTCTAGTGTGGTAAGTTTTACCTTTTATTGTAGGTCTTTGGGATGGATTTTAGTGAGAAATTAGAGAAGCTGCCTCAGGGTTTTCTAGTCATTTGAAGCCAGATATTCCTATCCAGGACTGAAGATTTGCTTTAGCAGCCCATGGCTTCCCGGATGGCTTGGAGGAATGCAACTTTGCAGCAGAAGTAGAGATCCCTCTATGCCAGACTTCTACACAGACAGAGCAGAGGAACGGGAATTGTGATTTCAAGGCACAGGGGGTCACTGTAATGGGCAGGTGGGAAATAAAATCCCACTGGACTAGTGGGAAGGCATCAGGGTTCTTAGGGCCCTGTCGCTGCCTACCTGTGGTCACTGTATGGCAAACTGTCACTCCTGGGAGTTCTAGTCTCCTTATTTTTAAAATATAGACTGAATGGTCTCCAAGTCCTCCCGTCCTGGGATTCCATGGTTTACCAGCTGGCCAGGACCGTCTGCTTTTAGCAACCTCCTCTGTGGGGCTTCTTGCTTTTGTCCCCAGAGTTTCTGCCAATAGGAAAGCAGGGGCGGCAGGCTTATCCCCACATGCTCCGGTGTGCTTCCTGCCCACAGGCTGGGCCAGCCAGAGGAGCAATGCAGCAGCCCAGGCACTGAGGCCTGCACCTTCCCCTGGGGGATTTGTCCTGTGGTCACCCTGGGCCTTTGTCCTGCCTGTGCAGAGCAAGTTTCCAGGCTCCAATGAATTCAAGAACTTACTAGACTTTTTGTATTGAAAGTTAAAAAAAAAAGGGGGGGGGGAATAAAACTCGTTTTCTCCAGAAAATGATTTTGAGGCACACGAACTTAGTGCTCTCTGCCTTTTTTGGGACAAGAAATGGACATTGCTGACTTACTGTGGAGCATGTTGAGGCTCACTTGCTTACAACCCACCCAACACCTGAGTGCGAGTAGGGGCTCTGAGATATGGAGGAACAGCAGAGACCTATCATTTATCATCCACATCTTCCAAATGAGAGGAGGAGGGTGCTGCAGGAAATTCCCACATAGTCAGAAATGTGCCCCACATCAGAGGTGAAGCCCAAAGCAAAGCTCCATCATTTACCGGCAATGCCAAGCATCATGGGACTCTGTGTCTCTATACTTGAGGACATGATCCTCCCCATCCAGAGTCTCCAGGATGGGGGTACTTGTGTGTGTGTGGCCCCTCCTGCTCTCCCCAGCTTTCTTTTTCTCTCTTTCCACTCACTCCCTATCCACCCAGAACTTTTGCTCTAATAAGGTAGGCTGCAGCTCTTAGATTGGCACGTGGTCATGCATCCAGAGTACCTTGTATGTTCAGGATAATTTGCCGAAGGGCTTACAGGTTAGCCCTGACAGGGCTTTACCTACACCCTTAATTAGAAGAAAGTGAAAGAACAGCCCCAGACCATTTGCATAGCACATCCCCATCTCTGCTCTTGGCCTCTCAAACCAATGTTAGTTTGGATGGCTCCACTGCCTGACAGGATTGGAATCTGGTCCATGGAGATTGAGTTTCTGAGGAAAATCAGCTTTCTACCTTAAGACAAAGCCACTAAATTTCCCATCTGACTTAGGCCAGGGACATTTGGAGAGATGTATCACAGTTAGGGTTCAGTTCTCAGGAGCCTAGCTCCGTGGTAACCTGGACCACGGTGGGTTTTGTTGATAAACCAGAACCAGCAATCAAAAAGGCAGGAAAAACTTCAGGGCATCTAAATGCAAATTATTTATAATTTTAGGAAGCACAAAATAAACAAATAATGATTTTAATATAGCCCTTCTCCAACACCCACCCCTCCTTCCCAGTGATCAGTGTCCCCACTCCAGCTGGTCCTTAGTGACAAGTGGAACTGCCAAGAGCCTGAACTCAAGTCACGTGTGTCAGCATCCCCCCCACCCGGCCCCCGTGTCCCTATAGCAATGTGCTGACACCTGTCCTTCTGCTGACCCAAGAAGCCTGCATGACTGATTTCCCAGCATCAATGGCTTACTGAACGTTAAATATGTGCTATCAGAATGTGTAATTCTTTTCCTTCCTTCCTTATTTGAATGCCAGGGACCCTGTCATTCTCATTTTAGAGGTTCTTGAATATGCAAATGAGTTCCAGAGAACTTGCTTTTTGAACACCATCGCCTCTCACGGGCTTGCTACTCTTTCATTGTAAAAGGGCCCCCTCTTCAGAGCAGGCAGTAGAGGGAGTTTATTTCCCTTCTTTCCTCAAAAACCCATAGGTTTTGCAGGGAACAAGGCCAACAGTACAAATGTGAACTTATATGTGTCATTAATTTTCCTAACACAACCCCAATCGAGGGCCTGGGTTGATCTTTCCAACACAACTGCACCCCCATGTTCTCTCAGGATGTGCCCTCCTTGCTGGAGAAGGTCATTCTCTCTCCTCTTTGCAGAAGCCCTTTAAAAGAGAGCATCAGCTGTCCAGCTGGAAGACGAAAAGAATTCTCTTGTAGGCACAGTTTGCAAACCCATACACTCAGAAGTTAAGTGTCTGCTGACAAACGCACACCCTGGATGTTTTCCCTCCCCACCCCTATCCTATACCCTGGCAAGATCATATTGAACTATTCAGGGAAAGTATTTACTGAATGCAAGGAGAATAGAGCACTTCTGCATTATTTATTATAGGCTAACAATACCCATCATATGTAGAATGTATTTGGACATAAATTAGTGATGTTAGGAAACACCGGTGGTCCAGAACCTATTAGGATCTCTGACATGTATGTAAAAACACATCACAGTCCTACCTCCTGTGCAAGGCTGGGAATTGGCTATGAGACAACTTCACAAGGAAAACAAAAATCATTAACCTTTTATTTGCCATTAGCCTTCCAGGCCATTTATCTACTATTGAGTAAGCCTTAGAAAACCATTTCAAATCATGAATCTTAACCTTACCTTCTAATGCCTTCTTTTATCTCTGTGAAGGAAGAAAGAATCGTCATATCCACTAAGCACTTATGAAGTGCCAAAGTTACAGCTAGCATTTGGATGTCCTGGAGTGGTAGGCATTAGAACCCCCAATTTACAGAAGAGGCTCAACCTCATGCAACTGATAAATGAACAACGTAGAATTGGAAGCCAGGTCTTGGTTCTGAGCTGAGGCTTCTACCCTACATGTGATTCACCTTCTGAGCAGGAGGCAAAGGTTGTTCTTGGCTTTTGTGTCGGTTACCTGTAGCCACAATGATGCTGTGTAATAGAGATGACAAAGTGGGCAGCACAAAATAGCATTTGTCTTTGCTCAGGAGACCGTGGGTTGTCTGGGTGGTTATGCTGATCCAGGCTATGCATGGCTGTTCTCAGCTGGTTACCTTGAGCATCTGCAGTCAGTGCTGGGTCAGCCAGAGCTGGCCATCCAGAATGGCTGGCACTGGGACAGCCCATCTCCTCCATGAGTCTGGCCTGGGCTTGTTCACGCTGCAGTCAGGCAGTGTTCCAAGAGCCTGGACGAAATACACAGCTTCCTGGGGCCCAGCCTCACAATTGCCTTCAATGTCACTTCCACCACATTCTGCAGGCCAAAGCAAGTGATAAGGCCATCCCAGACCCATAGGGAAGGTGAATACATCTCTGGCTGAAGCAGATACAGTCATGTTGCAGAGGGTGAGGGCATTGGGCCAGTTTTGCAGTCAGCCAGCCTTAGCTCCTCTGTGGGGCTGCGGTGCTCTGTGAGTGGCACCTACTTCTCATGAGCCTCCATTTTCTCTGCTGTCTTCTTTCAGAGTCTGCACTGAGAGGCTCCTTCTCACTCAAACTAAGGGAAAGAATGACTACAGGACAGTAAAATGGCCCTTTCCAAAAGGGAAAGGAACTATGTTTCAGTCTGACAAGGGTTAAGCCTTCAACAAACCTATTTGCACTAAAGCCAAGCCCTTTGTCACCAGACTGCAGTAAAGAGGCTGCTTTAGGAGCCCCTCTTCAGCATTGGCTTCTCTATCTCAGCTAGACTATGTTTACTTGTGGAGTCAGGGCCCACACACCTTCCCTCAGCTCTCTGAGGAGACCTATTAGTCCATTTTTGTTACAATAACAAAATACCTGAGGCTTGGTATTTTACAAAAGAAACAGAAAAGATACAGATCCCATGTTACAGTTAGTGAAGCTTATGGTTCTGGAGATTCTAAGCCATGACTTGTCTCTGGTGAGGACTTCATGGAAGATGCATCATGGCAAGAGTGAATGCAAGAGGAAGAGAAGAGATCACATGGTGAGACAAGAAACTAGAAAAAGATACTGGAATCACTAGGTCCCAGGAGAAATACATTAATTCTAAGACACACCCCCAATGACCTGAGGACCTCCCACTAAGCCCCGCCTCTTAGAGGTCCCACCACCTCTTAACATCACCACACTGAGGACTAACCTTCCAACACATGAACCCTTAGGGGACACGCACAAACCATATCTAAACAATAGCAGTCTCTGTTTGGCCTGTGTGCTTGTGGTTTTGGGAGGATTCGAAGGACAAGTCATTTCTGTAAGACTCCCTGTGCTAAGGAGTCTAACACAGGAAATGATTTTGGATTGGGGGAAGGTGCCAGGTGGGTTGGGAGGTGTAGTGAGAGGAGAGAAAAGGGAGTATTAAAGGCAGAGGTGGAAAGCATAGCTGGATTCTAAAAGAACAGGGATGGGCCAGAAAGTAAAAGAGTAAAAGAAGGGAAATGGGCGAGATGACTCTAGAAATCAAATGCAGAAGCTCAGGAATGAAAGGACAAGCCCACATGTCCAGACCCCAGAGACCCAATCAGACCACACTGGCCCTGCTGCCAACTCGAACCCAGAGCTTGCTTAGGTTATCTCCCTCCAGCAGTTGATTCCTGAGCACCCACTAGTACTACTACTAGGTGGTCCCAGTGGTTAGAGATTCTACTCCCCAAACCCCAAAACTTCTAGCCTGGGAGGGAAAAGAATCTGCTTTTATAACAAGGCTATACAGCAGGAGCCCTAATTATTCCAGACTAATAATTCTCTTGCACATCGTTAGGTTTAATTCTCCAAAAACAAATGGGAGGGTTCTCGCCCAAGACAGGAATGTTGCTCAGTGAATCTGAATTCATGATGCAAAATCCAAGTAGTGTGGGAAGGACAGGAGGATTCTGATCTGATGTTGGGTCACCCTTACTTCATGGGCCCCCCAGGAATTAGGGAGGCTGCAGAGGGTGTTTTAAAGTCAAGATGTAGTCTCCAACACTAAAAAACAAAGAAGTGTCACTGAAACTTTACTAACTGTAACATGGGATATGCACCTCTGCCTCATCTTCCTCTCAAAGATGTTGTGGAAAGTGGGGCCTCCAGACCCATCAGACTCCAATTGAGCTGAGCATCAGCTCAGTGGGTCGCCAGTTCCCCATGTGGAACTGACAGCCCCTGACCAAACAAGACCCCTAAAGATCTATGACTACAATGAGGACCAAGTTATGGGAGGTAGGTGATTTTCAGGTGCCTTAAAAAGAGCTAAAGCCGCTGCATCTGTGGGACAGAACAAGTACCAAGGTGAATTGTGGTACTATGATGGCCCACCCCCACATACCTGTACCAGCCTCCAGAATCAACCAGATACTGGCCCCCTTAACCTCTGTCACATACACACACACACACACACACACACACACACACACACCATACACACTCCTGAGGTGATGGGAGTTATCCTGGGCTTGATAAACTTTGCCTCAAGTCTCTGATCATACACCTTCAAGGGACCCATGGTGGGCTATGGGTGCATCTAAAAGCCAATTAGCCTGGGTGTCAGAGGCTAACCAATGCCAGGAGCAGCCTCTCTCAAAACAAATTAGACCTGGCTTTATGGCAAGTTGGGTTTGGAGAGGTGTGGAAAGAAGGACCGACCTGTCAGTCTTGGTTAGGGAAGATCAGCTGCAGGGGAGCAGCACTCTGTGGAGACGCACTTTCTTCATCCTGTTTCTGATCCTGGGAGAGGGAAATACAGTGGCCACAAGGTAACAGGCAAGTTGACATCTCAGGGACTCAGAGAAGGCTTGTGCCTGTCCCTTATTATTTACCTCTGGGTACTGTGTGGTTTGAAAAAGTAGGCTGCCAAGGAAACTGTCTTAAAAAAAAAAAAATAAATAAATATATATATATATA
>NW_025999990.1:11672890-11750694 GCF_001458135.2 Marmota marmota marmota | reverse complement strand
GTTAGTTGTAGGTGGACACAATACCTTTATTTTTATGTGGTGTGGGGGATGGAACCCAGTGCCTCACATGTGCCAGGTGAGCCCTCTACCACTGAGCCCCAGCCCCAGCCCCAGGAAACTGCTTTTTAAAGTATAACTCGCTGTTTCCTTTTCTATGAATCATAGATTAGACACAGATCTGTACACACTTGTCTGTCCCAGTCCCAGACCAACATTACCAATCTGGATCAATCTTATTCTTTCCAAGGAATGGGACACTATAGTGTAGGTAGGCTGCCTCCTAGTAGGTACATCCAGTTTTCAAATGGACATGAGCTCTTGGTCCTTGTGGTAGCCCCACATGGGGAGCACCTCCCAGTAAGAGGAGGAAGTTCAAGAATAGCTGAGCACTTTCAGGATCCGCATCCCACCTCGCCATCATGCAAGACACACATCAACCCCTGGTGCATGCGTGCGTGTGCACACACACACATACACTAACACACCCACTTTTCTCCCAGGAGAAAGAGTAGAAACATATCCATGTGCTATCATGGAGGTGGGTTAGCCTTGCATCTTCCATAGCAGAATTTCCTTGGAGTAGCTAGAACCCAGGAGAGACTGGCATGGGGCTATATCATCTCAGTACATCAGCACCACCCACCTGTGAACACCTGCTATTTTGTTGGGTTTCTAGCACATTCCTGGGTTGTAGGGAACCACTTGGCATTTTCCTGGCCACTTAGAAATGGGTACATATTGACTACAGGATGTAATGTTTTAACAATACCAAAGCCATTTACATCCTGATTGTGCCTATGGCTATAGCTGCTTCACAGCTTGGTTCTAAGAACCCTGCGGTCACGATCTCATAACAGCTTCTCCACATTGTCTGATCTCTGGACTTTTTCTTAGACTTTCAAAGCAAGTGAAATTGTGTTTATTTCCTTCAGCTCCTGACCAGCAGCTTTTGTAAGAATCATGAGCTGGTGACTGCTAACTGTAAGGACTGTGGGCAAGTAATGGACCTTCCACCTCATCTTTCTGGGCTTCTGGACTTGCTGTACATTTGCAGATTCCAGGCTACAGCTTTCAATTTGCTGGCACAGAATATGGTGGCTTTAGAAAGCTGTTGGGAAGGGATAGGCAGAATGTATTGATTGGATCTTTCTCTACAGTTTGCTGAACATTTTAAGTCTTTAATATTTTTCTCTGAAATTAAATATATACATATTTTATTTATCTATCTATACCTCACCAAATATAATCTGATGAAACCAATATGGATTTGTACCAACATTGTCTAATCACCCTACTAAAAGCATAAATACAGAATTATTTGAAGAATAATCAATATTGGTATGAAAATGAGGGCTATATGGTTAATCCAAAGGAGAGTTAATTGACAGAGGACCTCTGCCAATGTTTGCAGAAGATATTTACCCAGATTTTGTTATCAGGAGATTATCCCACTCCACTGTTTATTCAAAGTCCTACAGATGAAGGCTTGGCACCAGGCACAGTGGTTTGGGACTTGAAGTGGCAGTGTTGCCGGGCACATTGGTTCCCACATCTCAGAAAGATCTGAGAGTCGAGTCCAGAACCTGGCCCCACACAGTGTGCTCAGGATCTCTGGAGAGGAGCCCTGGGCTCTCCTGCATGGAGGGTCCCCTCTACTGTGTAACTGGGCACAGCGCTCCCCTGCAGAATGAGCCTCGCCCTGGGTCAGCAGCAAACCTGGAATGTGGACCCAAAGTCTCTCCGTTTAGTTCCTTTTAAAATGAAAGTCATCCTGCCTGATTTTCCCAGCTCAGGGCAACTGAGATCATCCAGTGAGAGCGAGGGCAGGAAGCAGAGTCGGACCCAAGCATATCTGACTCTGGAGCTTACCGTTGCATTGGATGCTCTTCTGAGATTTTTAGAAATCAAGCAGAACATTGCTGCTCAGACTTAGGCATGTGGACCAGCAGCAGCAGCATCACCTGGAAGCTCATGAGAAATGCAGAGTCTCAGGATTCACCCCCAGACTGGCTGCATTTGAATCTGCCTATTAATGGGTTCTCTAGATGATTTCTTGGTACCCTTAAGTTCAAAAGCACCACTGTAGAAGCCTTGAGTTGGGGCAAGAGATGACCTGAGGTTATGGCAACCATGCAGGAATCATTATCCTAGAAAACGCAAAGGATGGGCAAATAATTACTTGCTGGGAAATTGAGAGACAGGTAGCAATAAGAGGTTTCAGCCCCTGCTATCGGAGCTCCTGCTGCTGAGGAAGCTCCCTTCATCTAAGAAAGTCCTAGGCCCCCAGGAGAATGGGTTTTAAGATAGGAACAAATTATTTTCTTGTGGGTGTGTTTAATTTTCCAAGGTAACATGATTACTTTTATTTTTTTTAAATGAAAGAAAATCAGGAAGAAAGAGTTTGGCAAAGCTGACACAGCAGGCTTCCTTTTGGAAAGTTCTCTCCCGCCTGTTGGGTGTGCATTGCATTTTGTTTGTTTCAGAAGGGAGTCCTTTGTTTCCCTATATGATGTGAAGCATCCACCAGGGAGGATGGCCAACTAGGTTAGAAGGTCTAGTTTCTAGGGTATCTTTTCTGTGATTGTTGAAATCAAGTCCTATCTCAGTCTGTTTGGCTGCTACAACAAAATATTGTGAACTGATTTATAACAACAGAAATACATTTCTTAGAATTCTGGAAGCTGGGAAGTTTAAGATCAGGGTGCTGATAAATTCAGTTTCTGTTGAGGGCCTGCTTCCAGGGTCATAGACAGTCCCCCTTGATGTGTCCTCACATGGTAAAGTGGCAAGAGGTCTCTCTCAGGCCTCTAAGGGCACTGACCCCATCGTGAGGGCTCCACCTCCAAGGCCTAATCACCTTCCAAAGATCCCACCTCTTAATACCATCACCGTGGGGCTAGGATTTCAGCACACAAATCTGGGGGAGGGACACAGACATTCATAGCAAACCCTAAGACATTCCCTTGATGTATTGAAATGGCCCCTCTCACATGATGCTCCCAACAGATAGGAAATGCCTGAATGGAGAACCAGGAAACCACATTACAGACCAGGGCTTTAAGGTGTGTAGAAATCCAGCCAGTCGTCACCCTGAAGGCCTGCTGTGGGGAAACGTCAGTCCAGTTGAAGAGACTCCTAACCTGGGGCTGAATGTCCAGTGGAGTATGAAATACAGTTCCTGGAGAGGCCTCCTGATCCAATCCTCTGTCCCTTCCCTGCCTTTCCCCAGTTTGCTCAGGGGTGAGGCTGTACAAAACCCCTGGGGAGATGGGATTTCTTTCAAGTGATTTTAACCCATGTTCTCGTCTCTTTATGATTTGTATATACTGCATCATTTAACTGTTACAAGTCACTTTTCTGAGAAACCAAATCTGTCTAGGAATTGTACCAATTCCTTGAAAGAGTCAAGATGCCATTTGTCATCATGGTTCCAAGGACTGTGTCCATGGCTCCAAAAAAGAGTCAGTGAGGAATATTAAAGAGACTTGGTCACCGCCTTACAGGAACTTATAGGCTAAGTGATGACACATTAATGTCCTGGCTGCATATGTCAATCCAAGTGTGATACTTATTCTCCTAATTTCAAAGAGACTCTGCACATAGTAATAGGCCAATTTAGGACCTTAAAGCCCTGTCATTGTAACCCTGGGTTTCTATTCCCACCCTCACCTTCCATCTTCTTATACTGACTTCACTTCAAATTACCCAAATTAAAGTTGGGTAAACCAATTATTTTGGGGTCCTTCCCTGTTTTGTTTTGAAGGTTTTGTTGTTGTTGCTGCTATTGTCATTTTGTTTTCATTCTCCCGAAGTCTAGATGGAAAGAATTGGGGTCAGAAAGATATCATCATCTTCTAGTTTCATTCTGTTAACAAAGTTTAGAGTCATATGGGTAGGATCCTTGATCTTGAAAATATGCAATTTTAAGTTTTGTTTCCAAAAGATAATTTCAGTTCAGCTTAAAACAATAATAGAGGGTGAATATAAGAGCAACTGCCTCGCCAGGCTTTCCCCTGGAGTCCTTTGTCACACCTGATTTCAGAGTAAAGAATTCTAGGGGTGTGCCAGGGGACAGGGACTTAAAGTGAAAGAGCACTTCAGCTGTTCCAAACCAGACTGTAAACCAGCCCCGTCTCCTCCTTTCTCCCATCCCTGCTACCTAACAGATGCCCTCCATCACCCGCATGAACTGGGAAGGCTGGTTATTGACAGCCGGGCAATCTGCGCAATAAAGCTTAACGGTCTGCATCCCCTTGTACTGTGTTGTCGATGTTTTCAATGGATCACCTTCCGCTGCTGGTCCCCACACTGCCACTGACTCCTTCTCCTTCTTTTCTTTCCCTTCAAGCGTGCAAACGCAAAGAGCAAGAACCAAACAAAGACAGGAACAATTCCCAGAAGAAATCCCGCCTGGTGTTCACCGACCTCCAACGCCGAACACTCTTCGCCATCTTCAAGGAGAACAAGCGCCCGTCGAAGGAGATGCAGATCACCATTTCCCAGCAGCTGGGCCTGGAGCTCACCACCGTCAGCAACTTCTTCATGAACGCCCGGCGCCGCAGCCTGGAAAAGTGGCAGGATGACCTGAGCACAGGGGGCTCCTCGTCCACCTCCAGCACTTGTACCAAAGCTTGATGGAAGGACTTTGCCGGGCACAAGTCACCTCCAAATGAGGACAGCAGATACCAAAAGAAAACACAAAGGAAAAAAAAAAAAAAAAACACCAGATTCTTAGCTGGGGCCCTTCACTGGTGATTTGAAAGCACAATTCTCTTGAAAAGAAACTTCTATTCTAGCTGTAATCATAGGCCAGGTGTTCTTTTTGTTTGTTTGTTTTTAATGGCTATGGAGTCCAAGTGCAAGCTGAAAATTAATCTCTTTGAACCAAACACTGTCCTCCGAGCATGCTAAGCATCCCAGAAACCCAAATGGGGGCCTTCCTGGAGCAGGTTAATTACAGTATTGTGTCAACTAAAGCTCAGGATTGCATAAAATGTCCACAGTCCCACTTCGGGTCCTGTCAACCTCTAGCTGTCAGCATTCCCATGGGAAACAGTGGGAATTTAGGCCGTGGAAGGACTCTTGAGTTTAGGCTTCCAAGACACTAAAACAAGAGAAGAATCTAGCAACAAGAATGACCTCATTTGTTTTCCAAGTGCTTAGCCTCATTACATCACAGTACACCAAAGTTCACAGCCATGACATTAAAAAAAAAAATCAGAATAGTAACTACTGAGCACAAGTTTTAAATATGGAAGTTTAAAAAAAATAACAATCCAAGGACCTGTTTTTCCAACTCAGGCATCTTTCATCGAATGGTTTGGAGAGCTTTAAGTTGATCCAGTTAGTGGTTTTCTTTTCTTTACCTCCTGGAAATCTCATGTGGTCTTGGATCTGTCCAAAAACAAATCAGTTCACTTGAGCTCAAAGTATCAAGCACAACGAAGATAAACAGAAGTAAGGAAGGTTCTGGATTCAAGGTTCTGGATTTTCAAGACACCTGTTGTGAAGTCATTAGGGAATCGTTAGGAATATGGCTTCAAGCACATTTTGCAGTTTGCTACAAATTTTGTTTGTACATAACGCAGACGCACACTCAGGAGGCCAATTTAACTGTTACGGTACATGGAGCAAATGCAGCATTTTAAAAGATCTTAAAATTTTTTTTAGATCTAATGTATCCTTCTTGATTTATTAGTCATCTGGTTCCTCCTATCATGCATTAACGACCACCACGTAATTCATTCTCTTTCTGATTTGTGTTGTTTCCTCCACCATCCTGTTAATAGGGATGTTTCCAGTGTTTTCTAGAAAGAAAAATATTAATAAATCAAACCACTACACATGTTGCTCATGACTGTCATCTAGTCCTAACTCTCTTCCATTGTTGACTCATCCTTGCAAAACAGCTGAATAAATCTGGAGAAAACACAGCACACCAAAGAAGCAGAATACTGCAAACCAAAGACATTTATTACTTGCCATTTTCTAGCCTAAAAATACTGTGATTACTTTTAGAAATCAGAAAAACCTCTGCAACTCCGAATGGCATTCAGCTCTTGCATTTGACTCAGTTACGGGCTGAGCGAACCAGCTACGCCAAGGACGTTAGCCAAGTACCCCAGGCGGTGGCTTTACCACGCCAGCTCTGGTTCCTGGATGTCACCTTCCCACAGCAAGCGAAGAGCACCCACAGAACTCTGGGAGATTGCAAAGGTCACGATGTGCATATTTACCAGTGAATGGCCCCAGGTGGGCACCATGGGGGTGTTCAAAGCAAGCCAAACGCTGCAATGATTCTTTACAGACACTTGAGACTGACTTTTTTATGAATTACTTAATCGAAACCAAAGAAACTTTTTCTGCACCTACTTCTGCAACAAATAGAACTGTCCCATAAATGAATAAATAAATCCGTAAATCAATGGAAATCACCACCAACGAAAGGAAGCACGCCAGAAAAAAAACAACAAAAAAAAGTCCACAAAAAAACAGTGAGATGCACTGTGTTCAAATAGACCTCTTGGGACATTTTTTGGAAGCAGATTTGAAAGAAAGGGTTAAGACAAGAATTGAAATAAGGAAGCGCCTCCGTGGCTGCTGCTTCATTTGACAACTCACACGGTAATCTTAAAGTTGAAGATTGTCTTTAATTTGTGCCTATGCAGTTTTTCAAAAGAACACGGAACAGAGCAACAGAAACCTCAACAGCTACAATACCAAAGATGAGGATTTCTCACATCTTTTGTTTCCGTTCATGATCTCCTTTTGCCTGGCTAAAATACTAATAGCGTCATTGATCTGTGCAAAGGTAATCAATTTTGTTTCTCTGAGCAACAAAAGGAGAGGGTCATTTATTTGATTTTATCGTTTTCCTTTTATTTTGTTTTATGGCTTTTTACCCCAACATGGAATCTCTCAAAAGGTTCCATGGACTCCAAATTTAAGATGTTGGGATACTGAGTAATTCTCTCTGCTCAACCAAGTGTGGGGAATGACATTGTCGCTTGAATGTTCTTTGCTTAACCCTTAGACTTGGTTCCTTCTATGTTCAGAGTCGCATCATCAGGGGAGGGAAGTGGAGCTAGGGTCGGGGCAGGGGTCTTAGTGACGCATCCTCTCCCTAGCCACAAAACCAAAGAATTTTTAGAGGAATTTAACCAACCTCATATTCATGTGATTGCTACATCTTAACAGGGCTTCATTTGGGGGTAGGGGAAACATGTAAAGATAATTGCCAGTTTCTACTTTTCTATTAGCTTTTTAAAAATCAGCTGTAAAGTTGCATTTCTAAAGAAAGATATATATAATATATGAATACATATATAGATCAACTTGACATTGGTGATAACCCCAAATTTTTGCTGTCCAAATTCATGTCTTGTTTTTTGTCACGTGCTTCATTTGCTGAAGATTCAGCTTAGAGTTTCGCTCATGTCTCATACCATGACAGAGTTAATTGGACAGTGTGGATGATTTGGAGTATTCAGATTTCTATGAAAATTTCTGGGAAAGAGAATTCAAGTATTTCACCATTTAACCTGTTGATAAATAGATTCATGATATGAATGAGTTTTATTTGTATCTAAAGTCATCTTTATTCTATGCCTCAACCACGACCAAGGTGGTGAGTGAGGTATAGCCACCAGATTCAGCCCAGAGCTGGGCCACTGATGGTGGGGTGCTCATCTTCTGTAACTGCTGGGAAGATTCTGTGGTCCGTTCCCACCAGCTATGGAATATGAAGCCAGCTCAGAAAATCGTTCTCCAGGAGATTCTGTCCATCAGGGTGTTCCAAATCCCCCTCAGTGAGTAGATCCACCAGAGACTTCTCATGGGGAAGTCCAACTCCTGTTGCAATGGGTTGATCAGTTTCCTCAGGGTGGTACACATTACCAATTTGCATTGACAAGCCTGCGTGCAACCACAGCTGGCACTGGGGTGGGACCATGGTGTTGTTCTTGGGGGGAGGCGTCTCAGTCCTGGAGAAAAGACATGTAGCAGGTTTGGGGGAGAGTCCCAGAGTCCTCCCCCTGGAGAGCCCCATCATCTACCACGCCACCTCCTCACTCCCAAGCATGTAGATGGCCCTTTAGGCAGGGACCGCAGCCATGGAGCTGGGAGAGAATGTGATTCTCCATGATTTTTGTAATTTATCCCAGCTAGGGGATTGTTCCTTGATGTTTCCCTTGTGTCCCTTTTATCCTTTTCTCATACTCCACGTATCCTTTGTCAAAGGATCAAGAGAAGAGTGTCTTTCAGCAGGGGATTGTTCCCATGTATATTGATGAAAATGAATTTTAACTTGGCTATTTCTAAACAAGTCCTTGTGACTGTGGCCAATGGAAATGGTTGTTCTTGAGAATGGGTTGAGGAGCTAAGTCTCTTGGTTTTGTTAGTGATTCTTTGACACATTAATCTCAGCATCTTGGTCTCTGGCATCCCATGAAGATGCATAGGCCAAAAGTCTGCCTTTGTGGCCTGACATTTCAGAACTGGTCAAACCAATGCTCTGGTGATCAGAAAAAGATGTCATAGTATGAAAAAGGCAAGAATTTCCCTCCAAGAACTCTTGATAAATATCTCATACTAAATAATGTTATACCAGAGAGAAGTGCTTGCTTTTTAAAAAAATTATTTACATACATAAATATATATGTGCATCTTGTACATTTATTTATCAAAATTTAAAGCCCTACAGAATTTGTTAGAAATCTGAAAGAAAAAAAATTGCTGTATTGAAAGATTATAGAATTTAAAACAGTGAGTTTCCTTAAGAATTTTTAAAAAATTGTTTTACATTAATAATTTCAGAGAAAATAACCTTTTGGATTTGGTTATAGTTTAAAATCCATTCCTCAATCCAAGAAAAATTCTAGGCATGCCTCAACCATCAGCAATGACAGGGACTATGTGAAGGACTGTTCTCTACAAAGTTTCACCTTCTTGAGGCAACAGATATTCTAATGTTCACAGCTACTAAGTGGAAAGATATTTAACCTTATGCCTTTACATAATGAGGTTTCATGTTTTCTTTCAACATAACATGATTTTGTTACTAGGGATATGATTGTTCCATTCCAAGAAATTTTTTTAAAAGATATTTATCTTCTAAAGGAAAGCAACAACAACAACACCACCTCAACACCAATATTTAACAACTTCCTCCAAAATGTAAAAGAGTGTTTAGGATGTAGCACACAAAGTTACAGGCTAGTCTGAGCTAGGAAGGACCCGGTGCAATGCTTTCTCTGGAAAATTCAGAGTTGGCCGCAGAGCAGCTCTTTTCCCAGAGACTCTTAGCAATTATGAGTTTAAGAAATACAAGCTCATTTTCATTTGAAGCTCAAATAAGATCAAAATTAGGAAGGTAAATCTCACACACACACACACACACACACACACACTTTTCTACGTCCAGTAGTGTATTTCAAAGCTAAATATAAATACCCCTACTCAACCATTTTACATTGTCTATGCTGGCCACCTACATATTAGTGCAATAAATTAAAGTTGAGCAGATTTTTTAAAAGTCATAATAACTACTGCTGCCTAGGCATAGGGAGAAACTTTCCCACTTTTGAAAATGTTAGGATTCTAGGAGTCTCTGTCATTAAAGTTTCTTGACAGCATGCCTTTGCAGTGAACCCAGATCTTTAGGTGGTTGTATAATGAGAATTTTCCAAAATCTAAGAACAAACTGGGTTTCAATGTTATTGAAGAACTCTCCATAAAAACTGGAGACAAAGGGATGATACCTGTTGTTAAATTAGGGTTGACCACAAGGCCCAAACACAAGTACTTTGGTAATAACTCTCTGGAATCACAACAGCTCAGAACTTTTTGCTGTTATTGTTGTTTAACCAAGAAGAGCGAATGGGAACTGGTAAGAGGAAGAAAGGATAGAGCTGGTATACCTATAACTTTCTGATATTTGCAAAACTGGATAGCTTAATAATTTTGTCCCTATATCTAAGACCAAGTCACCTCTGAAACAACAGGAGATTCCAGGTTTAAAATAAGGTCACAAAAATCCTCCCTAAAGAAGAATGGCACCCCAGCTGGTTGTATGAATTTCATAAGAGAAGGACATTGGCTGTAAGTATGGATGTCCCAATGCCTTTATCTGTCAATGAATTGCTTCTTTCCAAATTTGGGCGGAGGGATGGTTTGTTTATTTATTTTGGAAGGTCCCAAAATACTTACGAAATACAAAAATCATTACTCAAATAATATAGGACCTCACATAGATAGGTGCAAAACCTCTAATTGAGGCTCATGGGCTATGGTGTGAATCCCATAGAACCTTGACCGCTCATTGTCCTCAGACACCAAAATGGCTTTGACAGTCTGGGGAAGTGAAAACTGGAGCCCTAGCTTTCCCATACAGGTTTTGAGTTAGGTTGATTGAAATTAACCATGTAAAACATTTTTAGTGGGGAAATGTATGTAATTAAAAAAAAAAACACATGGCTACAGATTTGTTCATTTCGCTGAAGTCTTGTACTCAATCCATTTTTAGCAGCAGGTATTTCATATAGCATAAACCTTGGAAGTTTGCTTAAAGTTTATAGGGTCTGTCAGCTTGGATGTATACAGCTTTAGATGCATATTTCAACAGGTATTCTCATAGTTGTCTTTACATGAACACATTACGCATAGGTGTCTAGACTGTGTACATGCAAGTGTGTACAGACATACTCAATACATATATACTGTAATCTGTTACAATAAATAAATTTTAAATCATCTTGTAACATGTATGTGGTACTTTTGCAATGTACATTGTTTTCACTATTATTTATTGTAACACTGAAAACCAAAGTGCAGGAATATATATGTGTATATATAAAGTATCCCAGCATCTTCATTGAGTTACTTTCCTTTGGGCACATCTCAGATAAAACTCAACTTGTAAAGGAACCTTGGATATTATTTAATCATCTGTGTTAGAATGACACCTATGCTTGATCACCTCGGTTGAATAGCTTTATTCTGGATCTCTCATAACTAAAGCTAAATCCAAAGACCTGAAAAAGGACCAAAAAAAAAAAAAAAAAAAACGAAAAAAAGGAAAATAAGAAAAAAAGGGAAAAAAAGGAAATGAAAGAAAGAAAAAAGAAAAGAAGGAAAAAATAGAAAAGTAAAGCTCAAACCAATGGGAGAAAGTGGGTTCTGGTTTCCTGGGTAGAGACAAGGCTGCCCTGGTCCTGGGGAGGCCACCCTGGCTAGTGAGGAGTGGTGATTTTTTTTCTCATGCTTGTCACATCAAAATGGTCTTCAATGTGAGCTTTAGAAGTTACACTTTCCTGCATTATTTCCCAGTAGACTACAGAAAGAGATTTTACATTTTGTCATTCAAAAAATGAAGACCCTCCCTCCAAATATTTTTTTATAATCTTGTTTCTTTGGGTTATGACCCAATAAGTACTATTAATGTAATTAATTTATTTAAATTAGTTTCTAGTACATAAGTATATAGATTTGGAGTTATTATTTAATCATCCTTCCTTAGTTAAATTTTACTTCTTGTACTTATTTATCAAAATATAGACCAGTGGTGCATCAGAGATGCAAAATCTTACTTAGAATATTCTCAAAGTTTAGTTTGCTTTATAAAGCAGTGAAATTCTGTTACAGACAGGAAAGAAATATAGGTTACGAAAAAAAATTGGGGGGTATTTTTTCCTTCTTGAATTAACTTTTAAAATAGTTTAAGTAATGATTATTAAATTATTTAATTTAAGTTCGCAGCCCCACCTGGTACCAGGCGATCTTCACCTCTTAATTATTGGGGCCCTCAGAGCCTTCATATTGTAACTTATTTATTTAACTTATTCAGCATCTGAGACAGATGCACTGTATAGTTTATATTTTTTATTTAAAACAACAGAGAGCACTGCAGTTTGTTTGCTGTCAGAACAACAGAGCAAATTTTGTGGACAAGCAATGACTATTCAACCTGAACCTGTACATTCAGAAACATAAGCTAAGACCCTGCTTCACCAGCCTGGATTTCGGGGCTTCTATATGGAAACTGGAAAAATAAGTTAAAAAAAATCATAGACAAAAAAAAAAGAGAGAGAGAAACCCTTACACTAGCTGCTTCCAAGAATGAACTATGTGTGTGTGTAAAGCAACAAAAGAGGGGAAAAAAAAGCAGAAAAAAGAAAAAAAAGGAAAAAACTTTCTATTTCTAGTGAGAACCAAAGAAGGCTACCTCACTGACTTTTTCCATTTGTAATTTTAATCGTGTTGATGACACTAAAGATACCAAAGATTTCTTTCTCTGTGCGGTCTGCATTTTGCTTGTGCTCTTTTATAATTTGAACTATTCTCTGACGTATGGTATGTACAGCCACAGCTCAGATACCCCAAAGAAATAATTATCTATGTGATGGCGGCTGCTGATTTAAAAAGGGATATTTTCTGTGTTTCTCTCATTTGTTTGCCATCCCCTCCATGTGGTCAGGAGGCAAATATGGATGCTGCTGTAATTGTATTCCTTAAATTCTAATTCCAAATTGGTGAAGAAGACTGGTTGGAGATGGCCTTCAGTCCTAGCCATGACCTCTCCCTCTCTCTGCTTGGAGTTATCACAGCAAAGATTTCCAATTACGACACCTTAGAAAGTCTAGCCATTGGGTAGCAGAGCTGGAAGGGACCTCAGGATTCAGTTAGTACAGCCCCTTGTTGTCTAGAGAAGTGACACAGTTATCCAAGTCAAATAACTGCAGGGCCAAAGGCCACCACAGCATCCTGCTCGGCCCCAGTGCTCCATTGTGTGGTGCCACCTCTGCGTGACACTGGGTACATGTAGGCAAATAGGAAAGTGGCGATCCTTTAGCAATGAGCAGGGACTGGGGCTTATCACTTAACACTTTCATTTTGTGAGAATAATCACAGGCACGTTCAGTACCTACCTAGTTACACTGCCACAGTCACATATGATCAGTTGCCCAGTACGATGGCCAGCCTTGAAATATTAGGGCTCATGCAGGGGTTTCTGCCCTGGGAAATACATATTGATCCAAAGAATGTGATTGCTTTGCAATCTCCCCATTCCAAAGTGTTGTAATTAAGCTTTTAATTCACTGGGAGGAGAAGTTTCATTCTTGGCCCAATGAGTTTAATTACTATGGACATTTTTAAGTCAGTATTTACCAAGAAAGGGAACTTGATTGCCATTTGCACGTCTGACATTTCTGCTGTCAGTTCTTTTCCTTCTCCTTTACACTTACAGGGTTTACATTTCATTTCTAAGCCACTCTGGAGAAGAAAAATTTAAACCGAACATTATTAGATGCCGGTTATTCATTATGAGAGACCCCAAAATTTTCAAAGGAATTGATATGCTAGTTTAAGAAATGGTCTAAGTTGCTTCTCTTTTTTCCTTAGTCCTGAAATTAATTGGTCTTCTTGAAGTTTCTTTAAATTCCATTAAATGATAAATCACTACTAAGATCATTCATCAAAGTGATTGGTATGTTAGCCAATGAATCTTCTTCAGCTTCTGACCAAATGGGTTTGAGACACAGATAACCACCTCTAATCTATACAGTTCTTCATTGAATACTAGTATTTTCCACTTCACCTAATATAGTAACCTTTGAGGTTTTTCTTAAGAGACCATTTAGACAATAAAGGTAATAAAGGAGAGAACCAATGAGTTCATCAGTTCTACACATCAGCAGAGTGTGTAGTAGAGGCATTGAGAAAATAGACTGACCAGCTAAGAAGCATTCAGTGTCTGAGGTTTCCATGCACCATCCTGACACATGTGAAAGCTCCTTCCTGTCCCATTGAGCTCAAAGTTCCAGATTCTCCCTTCATGAGGCAGACCTGTAAGGCCTTCCTTCCAAGCAGTAAATTGCTTTGGTTTTCTTCCCAAATTCATATTAGAAGTAGAATTCTCAGAGTACCTGGGAGACAACAAAGATGGCCTAAGCCATTAAGCATCAGAGTGTTGCCCCTTAGGCAGACACAACCTTCCTCAGCCTTCCTACCACCAAGTCCCACAAGTGAGAACCTAGAGAGCAATGGCAGCCTGAACACAGAAAACATCCCCAAGGGGCAGACCCCACCTCAGCAACCCCCCCTCAGCCTCATGCTTCACTTGCAAAGTGTGACATAACCACGGGACGAGTGCCTTGCTTGAACCAAAGCAACGATTTAGCCAGTCTGGACCTCTCTGTGCTTTTTTTAATCCTTCCTGTGAATACCTCAGCTTCAACTGGGCCTCCATACAGTAAATTGGTGGGCTTATTGTACTGTGGTGCTTTGCAATGCAACCCTGCAAAGAACAAGTTTGTACTAATACCAAAGGTTCTTTATGTCTCCTCCTCCTGCCTCCCATTCTTCCCCTTTTCTAGTTCTTCACGGTTCCAAAGCTTTAATATGAACCTGGGCATGTTGGCAATGCAGACCGCGCAATTCCTTACCGAATTTTCTCAGATATACCTCATAGATAATAGTGTTTAGAGTAATGTTATTATAGCGTATGTAATAAATTATTCACTGTTTCTTTTTGGTAACTGTAATTTAAAAAAAGAAAAAAGAAAAAAAAAGCTTTATACGTTTTAGGTTGTGCTTTTGTAATAGATGAAAAGGTGCGCTTAAAAAGAAAAATGTATGTTCTTTTTTTTTCCCCTTTGGATTTTATTTATTCTGGATTGGGGAAAGTTGCAGAATGAGCCCAAAGTTTACAGTTTCATATTTTGCTGAAGAAACAATCTGTGTTCATTTGCTCTGTTGAAAAAAATAATAATTATTTTCTACATTTGTGGTACTTGGTCTGAACAATTAATTGTTCTGTGTTAACAGTGTAGTATTATAATTAGCAACTGCCAATCAGTGCTATAATTTTATGCATGAGGCTAAAAATTTAGCGATGTGATGCATTGTGGTCTTAATAGCAACATTTTTCATTTTGAACTAGATCTTCCTCTTTGGTTCAATGGACATTATTTATGCATGGGCGCCTATCGTTTGTTAGCAGTTGTGGAACAGTTGTGTATACATTAAACTGTGAAAATGTACACAGTTCAGCCTCAGACAGTGGTAATCTTGGTTTTATTGGAAGATGTCTCACCTCAAAAATATCTTTACACCTGTTGGGATTTCAAAACAAGTCAGATTGAATTGGGTTCAAATTTTATCATGAGAAAAGTCACTTCAAGTTTGTTAGCCAACTTGCATTTCACCAACTGGGATCCTCATAACCCAGATGTAGCACTATATCTGAGAGGGGTTTGAAAATAAGCATCAAAAAGCAACTCACCTCTGCATTTTTAATTTCCACTCAACTGAGTTCTTTTGGCTTTATGTTCATGACTTCAGACCTAAGTGGCTATGTATATGGGATGCTAATTCATCCAGCTCCAGCTCTTTCTCTGGGAATGGCTATTTTTCGACTATGTGTGGTTTCCTCCAGTATTTTGATGTCAGGTCAGTTCCTAGTAGAAACTCAAAGGGCATCAATATCAATAATTCTCTGACTTTTTTATCCCCTCCCCTGGATATTCCCATCAACATTTTCACAGTGATTCGGGCAAAAATATATGGCCATTCCCCAGAACTTCATCTGTATGGTTATGTCATTGTTTTTCCTTCCCATAGCCAGATTGACTTGCTCCGAAATGCTACACCTATCTTCTAAAGGGGAGTATAAGAAAAGAGTTTGAAGCCCAGTTTAGGAAAACCATCTTGTTTTAAATTCCCCAATTATCTCAGAGTAGTTTTCAGCTGCTGTGGATTGAGCAAACTAATTCTTATATTTGGGTTCTGAGCTCCATCCTCAAGTTTCAGACCTATTTTCCAAACCAGTATGCTTGACATAAAGCCAAATCAACTGCCAAGCACACTTTGTTTTGCATAGGAGAGTGCAGATTGGAAACACAGCAGTGTGCAATGCAAAATGTTAGAAATCACCGACAGTCGAGCATTCACATTATCTGTCAATGAGAACGTGTTACAAATGTGCTTTCATTAATAATACAGAGAAACATTTTCATTTGGCCTTATAAAGTAGGTTGTGATAATGAAAGCTTTGTAATATAGTCTTTTTTTTTTCCTTTTATTAATCTGCCAAAGATGGGAATGGATACAAGAATTTTAAAATGGGCTTTTGTAAGACAGTTGATGATTGTAATAGTGTTTAATCTTCTAGAAAGCTTTGTATGTTCTTCTGCAATAAATCAAATCGATATTTGTTTCAGTAAATTCTCCTCACAACCCACAAACTGTTCCTCTTGATGCAGATATTGTAGCGTCTATAAAGTTCAAATGCATTTTCCATCCAAAGAAAACAGAGGGGTGTCTGAGACATGAGTGTGTCCAACCCTTTTTATTACAGACAACACAGGGGTCTGGCTCACTAGGATTTGCCAAGAAGTCTTGTCTTATGAAATTTGAGGTATATTTTGTTTGCCACTTATGTCCTTCTTTTTTTTTTTAAACTTTGTGGAAAGTGATGTTGAATCAAGTGTAAGCTGAGTTTTACAGACATCTGAAGTAGCTACATTGTGAATGTTATTTTGTTATTAAAGGGTTTTTACTCAATACTTTGTGCCAATGGATGTCCTTTTCCTTGGAGACACAGAACTACGGAATCACCAGCTTGGCCTGGTTTTATCTCCTGCCCTCCTGGAGAAACAGGGGCCTGACCTGGGAAGTAAATGGAAGGTCTGGGCTAGAAGGTAGGTTTGGGACATTAGAAAGAGATCTCCATGTCTGTCAGCTTTAAAGAGAGCTGGGTTCAAACTCTAGCCTCACTATCTTTACACCCCGACACTGTCTGAGATCTCTTGGGCACATACCAGCATGAAGGCAGACCCCATTCACGTAGGAATGGAAACGAAGAGAAAATGGCAACCTCGAATCTTCTGGGACCCAGTGGGTACTCACCAGTCACGGCTGCGGTGGCCTACCTGGTTGACTTCAACTGGGCTAGCACTGAAGGCCTTTCTTCCATCTTGACTACTGCAGAGGGTCCAGGTCCACTCATTGAGTGGGGCTCCTCCAAATCAGAAACCCCTCCCCACCCATCCTCTGCAATCCACTTAGCTATCCCATCTAAAACTTTTGGAGATACTATTTGAAAATCCAAGCCAGGTTGGAATCAGGTTTTCTAATATTTTGTTTCTAAGTTGTATTTTAGCTTCCCAATTCTTTCATCTGTAAGAGGGAAAAGAAGACCCTTCTGTCTCTCTGTGCCTTGCTCCCATCTCAGGGCAGACACGCACGTTGCCCAGGCTATTACTCAATACTTTGTGGACAAGTATTGAGGGACAAGCTGTAACATAGCTATGGAGCCAATCAAGAGCACAGCCCATCCAAACCTACTTTATCTCTACTTGAACATCCTATTTAAAAAGTTGTTGAGCCAGGTACAGTGGCGCTTGCCTATAATCCCAGCAGCTCCAGAGGCTGAGGCAGGAGGATTGTGATTCAAAGCCAGGCTCAGCAATTTAGTGAAACCCTAAATGACTCAGCAAGACCCTGGCTCTAAATAAAATATGAAAAAGGGCTGGGGATGTGGCTCAGTGATTAAGCACTTCTGGGTTCAATCCCCATACAAAAAAAAAAAAGTTGTAGAACTTAGGTTTTTTTTCTCCATACTTCTGACTTTAGCTCAGTTTGGCATTTAGCTCAAAAGCCATCTTACAATCCAGAAAAGTTCCCCCTTCTCTTGCCCCATGTATGTCAAGGAGCCTGCCACCTGAGATAAAAAGTTAAGTCCCAAACAAAACCTATCTAGCTACCAGGTAGGTAGTCATATCACTAACAGATACTGCGGGAAGGAAAAATATGATCTTCTTTCTTTAGTGAGTTATTTTTTTTGTACTACACAAGCCCAAATGGTGCCAGTTAAGTCTTCACCACAAAATGTTTTAAAACACCCACAACATTAGAATTTCTGAAACAAGAATTCAAGCTTCACACTTGACCAGTTGATAAAAGAATTACTAAAGTTTGAACTGAAAATGGTACAGGCATTAAACTGGTTTTGGTTTCTTTTTGAATCCCTATCTCCAATCACCAAATTTTTTCCCCCTTAGTCCAAGAATGGTTCAGTCTTTTCTCCACAAATCTTAGATGCCACAAAATTTCATGGATGAGGATAATTAGGAATTGACCAACATTCTAATTAATTCTCTTCATCATCCTTTGCTTTTCTCAAAGAAGGTGTTTCCCTGAACTGCAGAGAAAGAGCCCAACTAATATCTTTTTATTCTTCCTATTCAAATATTTCCACCCAGATCAATACTTTGTTAGCACAGGTACTACAGATTCTTGGTCAGTGAATTCTCCCAAGAGAAATTATGCTCCCACCAAAGTGGGTAAAAATAAGTACCAATATCTTTTCTCCACCTAGTTTTGTTCTCACAATCCAAGTCAGTCTTGGCAGTTTCTTCATATTAGGCCTGGTTGGAGATTTTTTTGGGGGGGGGTATTCAAAACACCATTTCACATGCTGGTTTATGGGGTTTAGATCCTTTCTTCCAATCTGTTGGTTATTTTGTGGTATTTAAAGGTGACTGTGATGAGAGAAGGGACAAGGTAAAGAGAGAAGAATTTGCCCCAGCTCTGTTTAAAGTTTTAAAATGGAAAAGAGACCCACCTAAGCCATGGGGAAATGTGGGCATCTCTGTCAATGACCACACTCTTCCACCTGCCTTCTAAGTGGCTGGCTATTCCAGAAATCCAGTTCTTCAGTAGGAACCCAACTACCTGTGATAGGACTCACACCCAATTGAAGGAAGACAAGAGAGTACAAAGTCACATGCACACCTTTTGTTCTGTTTCTTTGCTTTTCCAGATATTATCTCCAATATTAAAATCACAGGAGAAAGTGTGAAACTGTTACTTTTAGTCAAGCCCTTTGACATTACCTCCCATGTTTAAAGCCAGGAACACACACTCCCTCCTATTTTGAAAAAGGAAACCTAAACACTGATCCACATTCTTATTTCCTTTTCACCCCAAAACCATCATAGTGCAGATTTTGCTCCATCTCAGACAGGTAGAGTCAGAATGTGCTGAAAGATTTTCCAGGGATGGTCAACAGGGTATATGTTCAGTGGCTGCCCTGAAGTCCTAGTGGGGATGAGGATCATACTTCATTATCAAGGGAATGCTCACCCTTGATGAGGTCCCAGTCCTCTGGAAGATTTCCTTGAATGTTAACTGCATTTTCCAGTTTGCTCATTTCGTACCCTGATGCTTCGTGTGTAACGTTGCTTACACTGGATTCTATTTTTATTCCTATCATTAAATGGTAGTGCTGTAAATTCTGCAATTAATGTCAAATAAACTGCTTTAATTCATTGACCATATTCAGTTGCCTTCTTTCTCTCTTGATAGGATGAAATGCTTAGCTGGGTGCAGTGGCATGCACCCGTAATCCCAGTTGCTCAGGAGACTAAGGAAAAGGACAACTTGAGTTCAGGAATGAGAGAGCAACCTGGGCAGCACAGCTAGACCCCACCTCAAAAACAAGAAGAATTTAGCACTCTTAATCCTGCTGCATCCCATTATGGTTTCCAAAAGAACCAATAAGTTATTCTTAAAAAGACTGCAGCTTCTATCTCTAACATTTTATAATCAATAAATCTGTCATCCTTATCAACCACAAAAGATGAAAGATGCCCCATAATTTTTTTTCCCAAAGCTAGGGATTGAACCCCCTAGGGTTCAATCCTCACATTTTCTAGGCAAGTGCTCTACCCCTGAGCTGTATCCCCATTCCTCAGTTACCTTATTCTTAACCTGTTAAAATTTTAAAGCTAACCTATCCTAAAGGTAGGATAACTTAGCCTACCTTTTAGTTTAAAGATAATTAGCATTTGTACAGAGATAAGTTGAGTTACATGTGACAAATCAAAATGAGGATCATGTCATTGTCACCCTATGGAAGAACCTAGAAACACAAACATATTTGAAATGAGGAGGCCTCACATGGAGTCGAGACTCTACCAAATATTACTTGTATGACTTTGAGCAAGTCATGCAACCTCTCTTGGCTTCAATTTCTTCACCTATACAAAGTTAATGTTAGAATTAAGTTATGCCTACAGTTACTTCCATCTTTTCATTTGCCAAAAATAAACACAAAACAAAAAAAGGAGACATTGTACTTTTGCACATTTCTTATATTGGCTTATTATTTTCTGTAAGTGAATAGCCAAGGAGTTCTTTCATTTTAAACTAAGATGCACTCAAGTTTCAAAGGTGCCTCATTATGCCCAGCCCCCCCCCCCAAACTCAGGCGACAAAGAACTAAATTTCTTTGTCTGAACTACAGGTCTTCAACTCTGGTTGTGCATTAGAATTACCTAGAGAGTTTTGAAAATATATTTATGCTAAGTTCATCCTAGACCAATTAACCTGATTTGGCATGGGTGAGTTTCAAACACTGGTTGATCAGTTAGCTTTTGCTGCAAACAAACCACCCTAAACACTAGTTGCTTAAAAAAACAACCAGGCATCACATTTTGCCTCATAAATAGGTACAAATGTAGTATGCTACTTAAAATGTTTTTTAATTAAAAATAAAAATAATTTTAAAACTTTTATTTTAGAAAAGAGCAAGCACATTTATGTTTATAGCTCACAAATCCATTGGTTCTCTCTTTGAGCTGGTCCTAGCTGAGCGGTTCTTCTGGTCTTTCTTGGACTCACTCACACTTTGCCATCAGCCCCGTGGTTGGCTGAGAGCTGGCTAGTCTAGAGTGATCTTAGTTTTGACAACTTAGCTCATTTTTTCTCATCCCCCAGTAAGATCAGCTGGGCAGGGTTCCAGGTTCAAGTGAAGCACACGAGGCCCCTTGAATCCTAGGCACAGAACTGGGATAATCACTTCTGCATAAAGAAAACCCTAAGTCCAGCAAAAACTTAGACGAGGAGGAATGAAGACATTCTACTTCTTGATGGGAAAGCTACAAACTCCCAGTCAAAAATAAAAGTTAAAGATCGTGACTTTTGTATAATGTGAACTTATTTTTTTGAAAAAAAAAATCCTACAACTTCCAAACTTGAAAAGTAGTTATTACCCATAGACTGAATTGATACAATTTGAAAAAAAAAAAAAAGAACCTTACACAAACCAGAATGTATTAGACACTTGTGACAGAGAAGGGCATCTTAGAAAACAGGTGCATAGCCATTTCCAGCTTCTGCCAAGGGAAACCGTTTCTATCTCTGCTAACACCTGCCCTCCAGTGATCCATTACTGTTACTCAGAAAGTGAAACAGTGACTACAGCTTCCCATTTCAAGGCTAAGGACCTCTGATCTCAGTTTTGGGTATCCTGAGGGGGCTAAAGAGAAACTTTCATCATCTAGGTGGACCTTCTGAATAACAGATTTGGCTCATTGGGGGAAAATACTTCCTCACTTTTGGAACTCATCAACATTAGGCCATTCCTTCATCTAGACTTTGGTTAAAGCCTTTTGGTTGTATGGAACATCTTTTAATCAAAATGCCCTAAATTATTGACCACAATCCTTACAAATCCTTTCTCTTACTTTCTCCCTAAGTCTAAGAGGTGAATCACTTGAAAAAGGAAAATTAGAAGCAAGAATAAATCCATGAGGACCCATCAAGCATGTGGAAGCACTGGACAGTCCGCAGTGGTTCACTGAGCATAATTATTTCTGGAACTAATAATGATAGCTGTAGTTAACCATGGCGGCAGCCATTGTGCTGTCATCTCCAGAATACTGCCTGTGCGACACAACAGCTGCGCGGGGTGCATACATTAGAGCAGGGGCTGTTATTCCCTCCTCACAAATACAAATGGTGGAGTACAAGGACATAAGGACCAAGTGGCAGAACTGGGATTCAAACCCAGATGTTAGTGTTACACCAGGGAGACCTGGTGGTGAGTCAGGTATGCTTCCTCTGGTTGGAGTCATAACACACACTAAGTCACTCCTGCTGTGGACCATAGCTGCTGTGTTTCCAAATAAGTGGCACAAACAAGCAAAAATGCCAAGAGTTCAGAGGAAAAGAAAACTACATAAAACTGGGCTGGTCAAAAGAAACTTCTAGGGTTAAGAATGTAGCTTAGTGGTAGAAAGCTTGCATAGCACGCACAAGGCCCTGGGTCAATCTCCAGCACCATGGAAAAAAAATCCTCTCATTAAGATTTCCAAGTACTACATTTTCATCATTAAACCCAGCTGAGCAGAACTCAACTCATGGCAAGTAATCTGTTTGTAAGTGTAGATTCTGTGACTTCATGTACAGTTTGTTCTTCAGAGTAGCAATATGTAGATGTCTGAATCATGCTTCCATAGATACTTCTAGTTCTGATTTAGTAGGAAACCCAGGTATTTGAGTCGGAGATTTTAATTCAAGTCCTAAGTCCACCTCTTACTGTATGTGACTCTAAACTAATTGTTTAAACTCTCTGCCCATCAGTTTTCTCGTCTATAAATTGGGGATAAGAATGTTTTGCTATCCTATCTAGTTCACAAAGTAATTAAAAGCATCAAGCACTGTAATATATATGAGCTATTAAAGACAACTCTCATTAAAAAATCTGGGTTTCAGAGAGTTTAGGTAACTTGGCCTCAGTCATATAGTACTGGAGCCTGATCAGCCTCAAAGCCCACCTAAAAGCACATGAAACTCTCCATTAAACATGGATTCCCCAAGTGGGAAGAAAGTGCCATGCTATGGCACTGTGGCAATGCACACCTTTGAATATCAAGTCCTAGGTCTTTATCTAACAACTAGTCTTGATGAAAAAAAAAAAAAAATAGACATGTACCCAGTAGAAGAATGTATAACCTTGCTTTTTCTGCCTTAAAAAGACTATTCATACAAATGGCCATAAACTGATTAAGCCAATTTAGACATGCACAACATAGGTTCTTTGGGGTAGCTAATAACAGCCCCTCAAAGGTTTTGAGATGCACAAGATTTACCTAATCTCCTGTGATACCCCACCAGATTTAAAGGAAGTAACTCTGAAACCAAATACTGCCACATATTTATATGTTTTATGTATCAAATTAGGCACAGAATCTCTCAAACCACCTACTGTGCAACTTCAATGAAGTCTGAGGTCCTGTACTCCTAGGAGCTCCAGCTGCACTCAAGATGTTCCTAGCAATGTTCAAGAGGCAGCTCTTGTTAGCTCTTGCACAGCATCAGACAGAAGATAACTAGACAAAGGACTGGATGTAGGAGCTTTTAGAGGTTGACCCTATAGTCCAGTCCCCAGTGGCCCAGTCTAAAGGTATACTCCATGCATGAAAGGGAGCAGGGTAGGGCTTTTCCAGCCCACTATCTTAAGGCTCTTTAGTTTTACCAGAGCCCAGATGTAACATTTCTCATGATAATTAATGGGTGATTATTTTCACATTGAAGAATCCTTGTGGCATTCCGCATGCTAATCCGCAGAGCCTCATTATCAGAGATGCAGGTGACTGAATCACTAGGAGAAACTGCTCTAGGATGGGATTCTTCTGGAAAAGGTACTCATCAGCTCCCCATGAAGTCGATGCATATTTTTGAATTTGGGAGACTTGGGTCCCCAGATCAAAGCTGCAACAGACCCTAGTACACCCAACTGTCTATGCTGAGGTCTCCTGGAATGAGTGACAGTCATTGCAACAGAAGTTCCTCTTTACCCACACTCTTCTTAGGAAAGATGGAACAGTATATGTTAATTTCAATATAAATAATGATACAGTGCAGTTACATTTTAAAAAATAATCTTCGTTCATGGACTCATCTCATTTTCCCTTACAACCTGTGGTGCAGGTATTATTATTACCACTGAACAATTAAACGATAAAATTTTAAATCATCTCCTTGCTCATCTAATAATAGCAGGTTACACGTATGTTCTGGGCATTGTGCTAAACACTTCCCAAGGTCTATCTCTTCTTTATGGCGGGTGGGGAGAAGTACCAGGAAATAAACTCAGGGGCACCCGACCACTGAACCACATCCTCAGCCTTATTTTGTATTTTATTTAGAGACAGAGTCTCACTGAGTTGCTTAGCATCTCGCTTTTGCTGAGGCTGGCTTTGAACTCACGATCCTCCTGCCTCAGTCTCCTGAGCTGCAGGGATTACAGTGTGTGCCACCACGCCCAGCCATTTCTCTCTTCTTGTTCTCCCACCACCTTATGAGGCAAATACTACAATTATCTTTACATGAAAGATAATGGAACTGGTGTTTAGAGAGAAAAAGTAACTTGCTACAGGCCAAACACTAAGCAGGCTAAATAGAAAGCTAAGTTTTTATTTGTGCTAAGTTCTTATAAGTGCATTTGTTTGAGAATATTTCCTTAGGCTAATACTCATACCTTGGGACTCCTAGGTCTATGTTTTCCAACTGAAAGTCCTGAGTCCTGATCACTAAGCAGCCCACCACAGAGGTAGAAATGAAGGTAACTATTCAAAGCCTCTTCCCACATCTCCACTAAATGCACCTGCAGCTGGGATGCTGTTGTTTCTAGCCAGGCAGAGCTCGCTTACATTCCTAAATCTCCCCTGTCTGCTGGGGGAGCTCCACCTAGGATAGAAGCCTGGAACTCCACGGATTGACAGATGATGGTTTGGTACTTCCCAAACACAAGGAGCATAAAGAAACGCAGGTGAAGGTTCACTGTTAGCTCTATGTACTTGAGTTACCCATGCAAATTTATTTTTAAGGAATACCAAGAGCAGCCAAATCAAAGCACAAAGAAAGAACCTGGTATTGTGGCTACAACTATTTGCCTAATGGAGGCAGGTTTGAGCAACCTCCTTGAGCTTCAAATGGGCTCAGGGTCATCATTATCATTGTTATCACCATTTTCACTTTCACCATTCTGGCTAGATTTTTAGGGGACCGATAAATAACACCCTTGTCTTCTCCCCCAGAGTTTAGAACTAGAAGAGAAATAAAACACAAAAATGGCACAGTCTTTTCTTTAAGGCAGTTTTATCAACTGGAGAATGGGGGTTGGAATTGAGACCACAGGATTTTCCCAATATGTGCCCCCTGAGTTGAACTTCCCCAGAAAACTGCAAGTTCACTTTTTCTTCTCTCCTCACAGGGGTTTATTCCCAAAAGCACTTGTCCATAAATGTCCTGCAGGTAGAATTTATCAGCACCTATTTTCCAGGCAATGTAACCTAAAATACCCATTTAAAGTTATCCCCCTAACTCTACCCATTTTCCACTCACCCCCCAAAAGCAGGTACTAATCTGGGGAGGGAGAAAGAGGGAAGAAAATACCAAAAATAAATAAATAAATCCACAAACTAGCTGTTCCCCCCAAACAGATTATTTGAATAGCAAGAGACTGAGATAACATAAAATAATAAAATGAAATCTCTATCCTATCCCCTGGCACAGCTGGACAGGACTCTAAAAGATCAGAAAAGAAAATTTAGTAGCTCTATTTTCTTGCAATATCCATGATATTGTTTTAGTTAGCTTTTTTGCAGCTGTGACTTAAAGACCCAACCAGAACAATTATAGAGGAGGAAAGGTTTATTTGAGGGCTCACAGTTTCAGAGGTCTCAATCCATGGACAGCAGGCTCCATTCCTTGAGGCTCAAGGTGAGGCAGAACATCATGGCAGGAGACTGTGGCCGAGGGATCAGGAAGCAGAGAGTGAGAGAGCCACTCTATTCTCCAGATGCAAATATATACCCAAAGCCACATCCCCAATTAAACCACTTCTTCCAGCCACACCCCACCTGCCTCCAGTCACCACTCAGTTAATCCCATCAGGGATTAATTCACTGATTAGTTTGAGGCTATGACCCAATCATTTTCTCCTCCAAACCTTCTTGCATTGTCTCACATGTGAGCTTTTGGGGGACACCTCACATCCAAACCATAACAGATATTGACTGAATTAAAACTGTGGAGGGTATAGCTCCGTGGACCACAGCTTGCCTTGCGTGAGTGAGGGCCCGGCTTCAATTCCCACTACCGCAAAAAAAAAAAAAAAAAAAAACTTTGTCCTAGTTATGTGAAAGGGGGTTTCCAAATTGGGCAAAGGCTGAAAGGCCTGAGTGTTTCCAGCCATTCAGTAGCCTGGGAGGCAGAGCCTGGGTCAAGACAACCTGTAAGAGCAGAGCGGAACCCGCAGGACCGTTCTCTGTGAATAGGTGAGAGTGGAGACAGTGGTGAACACGGTGTGCAGGCTGACGCAGAGGATAGGACAAAACCGAGAAATAGCTAAATTTATAAGCACAACTTCCAGAACTGCCTTTTCAACCATGCATGCGTGGGCACGTGGGCACATGTACAACACTGGGTACTGAACCCAGGGCATCACACATGCTAGGCAAGGGCTCTACCACTGAACTACACCCCAGTGCTTTTTGTTTTGAAATAGATCTCAGTAAGTTCCTGAAGCCAGCCTCGAACATGTGATCCTCCTGCCTCAGCTTCCAGAGCCATCGCATTACAGGTCTGGCTCCACCCATTTCCTTCAGGTAACAGGTTGACACCATAGGTTGACATTGAAGGGAGCCCTATGAAAGCAAACTGACTCCAGTGAGCTCATGGAAGGGGTGACCCCCTCCTTAGAGGATCACACTCCCAGCTCCAATTGTTTAGGCCTCCTCACCCTCACCCTCAGCCCACTCAGCCCACTCCCACCCACTCTCCAGCTGGAATGTGAGTGGTCATCTGGAAGAGGGATTAGGGTGCACCTTAGTTTCTTGTTACTCTGTAACAAATTCCATGAACCTAGCAGCTTAAGCGAACAGACATTTAGGAGCTCACTGTCTCCAGGGGTCAGGAGCCTGGGCATTGCATAGCAGGGTTCTCTTCTTGGGTCTCAACAGGTCCTCTTCAAAGTTCACCTGGTTGTTGGCAGAGTTCAGTTCCTGTTTTCTTTCTGGCTATCAGCAGGGGCCTGCAGGCCCCTCTAAGTTCTATGTCACGTGACCCTCTTGCTTCACTGGCAGTTCACACGTCTGCAAATTGTCTCCTCCAAGACTGGATTCCCAGGTCATGAAACTTACTCACAGAGCTGCATCTCAGCCCTGTCACAAGTCACCAATCCTGTCCCCATCCAAGGCAAGGGATTACCCATAGTGTGACTCATTTGGGGGTAGGAAGTGGGGGTAGGGGAGGCTCATCTTAGAATTTCGCCTAACACAGGGTGGGACATAGAAATGAAGGGAATCCCTGTTGGGTCATCATCATCCATCTACCCTCGGCCTTTCTCCTAGGCACCAGCAGTAATAATACCTGAAGAAAATCCTGATGAATTCAGTGGTTGGATGAGAGAGGGAGACCTGTGAAAATGATTTCGGCACCATAAGCTGCACATCGTGTGTCAGGTGTAGAACCAGAAATATCCCAGTTCCATCCTAGTTCTGCCACTTAATTATTCAAGCAAATTTGGGCAAGCACATTTTAAAAGCTCTCTGATCCTGATCCCTTACTTGTAAACTGGATATAATAATATGAACTCCTCAGGGCTGCTGTGTGGATTTAGTAATATAATGGTATCATGCAAGCCACAAGGGTGGAGAACATCATTGCAGGGGTGGAGAACATCATTCATCCATGTTGTCCATAAGCCGTGGGAGTTCAGTGCAGCCCACAGTAAACAGAACACAGTCAAAATATTTGTACAAGAAGGGAATTAATGCAAGGAATTGGTGCCTACTAAATTATTGGACTTTATTATCCTTTGCCTGGACTTCCCAGATCCAGAAACCAGGAATGCATAAAAAAAGAATTTATTGTTTCTGCCACAAGTGTCTCTTGAAATCCAGAAAATACTCACCAAGACCTGACTTTGTGAATAGAATCCGTCAGAGGGGCAATAAGATGACTTCTGATTAAATTTCACCTTGTCGATCCCACACAGCTACATCTAGTTAGAGGAACCTGATTCACATTCAGGACCCAAACTGCAAAGGAGTCTGAGGAGGGTACAATGGCAGCTGAGAAAGAAACTCTGCTGTTCCCAGGGCACCAAGTGTCAAAAAACACTAAGTGTGACAATATGGACTGGGGAGCTCTTACTCCTTTTATAACATTAGCCTGACCTCTTTGTGGCTGCAGCTTAAGCAGAAAAGTAGCATGTAAGAGGAATCCCTTCTAGAAACCTGGATGCATTATCCCCTAAAGTCACCCACAGATCACCCACGGGAGGCAGGAAAACATGAGAACCAGCCCACCAGCCAGATTCTGGGCACAAATGTTCATCACCAGGATAATATTTAGTCTACGGGTTCTAAAAAGTTTTTACGATCCTAGGTATGACCTATAAATAAGCAATTGGTAATTGATTAATAAATACATTTTAACACAATTTTTTTAAAAGAGGAAATGGTCAATGTATTAATTTCCTGGGGCCTGCTGTAACAAAGTAAAACAACCTGAGAGGCTTTAAAAACAATATTGCCTCACAGTTCCCGAGGGCAGATGTCTGAAGTCCGGGAGTGGGCAGGGTCATGTTCCTTCTGATGGTGCTAAGGAAGGACCTGCTCCAGGCCTCTGTCCTGGCTTCTGGTGGCCTGGCAGCCTTTGGGATTCCTTGACTTGTGCACACTCACCCCAATCTGCCTTCCCCTCTGCATCCAAAATTCTCCCTTTAAAAAGACATAAATCATATTGGATGAGGGGCCCACTGTACTTCTATCATCTTAACTAATACATCTGTAGCAATCTTATGTCCAGAAAAGGTCATGTTCTTAGGTATTGGGGGTTAGGAAACATAGGAGTTTGAGGGGAAGGACACAGT
Organism: Marmota marmota marmota; assembly: GCF_001458135.2. Classification (NCBI taxonomy): domain Eukaryota; kingdom Metazoa; phylum Chordata; class Mammalia; order Rodentia; family Sciuridae; genus Marmota; species Marmota marmota. Next base: position 11,721,968 of record NW_025999990.1, on the reverse strand, counting down.
TCAACCCATAGCCATCAGTATAAAAAAATGTTCCTGGATCTGAATCTTGATCAGGACCTCTTGTCATTAATTTGTCACTTATAATTCAAAAAAAAAATCTTAGATATTCTTAAAATTTGCCCTCAATACTTTGTAGAAGGGGGATGAAAAAGAAAAGGAAGAGAATAAACAGGAGGTAGAAGAGGAGAGGGGGTACGTGAAAAAAAGAAGAGAGTAAAGGAGTAAGGTACCGTGTCAGCTGTCATCTCGTGAGGCCTAGAATTGGTGGACAGGGTTCAAGTTTCTGTGATCTGTGATCTGTGAAGGTCACCAAGGCTGAGTCAAGAGAAGTTGAAAAAAAAAATAAGAAGAAGAAGGTACAGTCCCTAAATCTGCCTTCACTAGTACTCCAACAAGAAAATCCAAATGTACTATATGTTATAAAATGATAATGTTTGTAAGACTTAAATTTGACAAGATCTAAGGTGAATTTATAGGAATCGAAGTCTGAGCAGGAGCAGGCTGGTAAGCCTTTTCTCCCCCCCCCCAAACCATTCTATTCTACAATTGGAGATATTCCTTTCCTAAGAAAAATTGTCCAAAGTCAAATATCAACATTCTCCATGATTTGCCATGGCAAGGTCAAATCCAGAACCATGGACAGTTTCCAAACCCTTCTTCCTTCCAATTACTCATGACTGGCCACTGCCCATCAGCTGCCTGCTTTCTGGCTGGACCTTTGCTTGCTCAGCATTTTATAGCAGGTCTGACAGAGACGGAAAAGAGGTCAAGAGCTGCAGGGGTACAGTGGCCCACCAGGCTCCTTCACCAGCAGGCAGCAGGAAGCCCCAGTGCCTTGATCCTTGATATTGCTGAAGAGGGACATTTCAGGATCCCCTGTGTTAATGAGGCCGCTGGCCTCTCCTCAGTAGTAATGCTTCTTCCAGAGCAAACCTAGCCTCTAGACACTCAGGATTAGGCCATGCTCAGTCATTACTTTCTGGAACCTCTTATTCCTAACACCACAAGTCTCAGACACAAAAAAAGTGACTTTGTGCCTCCTGCGTGCACATTGGAAAGCCTGTGCAGACACAGAACAGGTAGTCAGTGGCCTTGGTGGCTGTGAGGAGAGTACCACCTGCTCTAACACTCATGTTGAAGCCCCACTATTCACAATGTGTTCTTTTGAGTTAAATGTTGCCCTTTTGGGGCAACTTCTGTTTACTTATATTTTTCTTCAGGCTCGTGTCTTGCATATATATTTTTACTCATTTCCTTTGTTGTTGTTGTTGCTTGGGAGTATTTTTTGTTTTGGGGTTTTGGTACCTGGGATTGAACCCAGGTGCATTTAACCACTGAGCCATTTCCCAAGCCCTTTTTTGTATTTTATTTAGAGACAGGGCCTCGCTTAGTTACTGAGGGCCTTGCTAAGTTGCTGAGACTGGCTTTGAACTCGCGATCCTCCTGCCTCAGCCTCCCGAGCTGCTGGGATTACAGGTGTGTGCTACTGTGCCCGGATTCACTTATTTCCTTTTATCCTTGTTTCCTGCACTATTGGTTCTCAACCAGGGAACATGACCATCTTACCCCGCCAGGGAACATTTGTCAATACCTGGAGACATTTTTGATTGTCACACACAGTGAAAAGATATTACTGGCATTGAGTAGGTAGAGACCAGAGGATGCAGTTAAATGTCCTACAATGCACAAGACAGCCCCCACCACAAAAACCTTTTGACGCTAATATCCATCATCCAAGAATGAGGCACTACTCTACACTCATTCCTTTCTTTCAAAGCAACTTCATCATTTTATTTGTATGTATTCGTGTAAAATGTGCATTATTGGGTCCATGCATTTTTAGTTCATGTTAACAAGTACTGCATTAATTATCTCATTCCACTTCTTATAGTTTTGCTCATTACTCTGCTTTCATATATTACTGCATGTATTTGGAGTAATTGCTTCTAAGTGCTCCACAGCAAAGCATGGAGTGAACCATTGCATTGAACCCAGCCACCACCCCCAGAAACAGACCCCAGATTGTCTCCCACTCCCAGCCACCATCAACACTGCTGCAGAGAACATTCCTGTGCAAGTCCCTGTATAATGTAAATAACAAGAGTCGGATTGCCTGGTACAGTAAACTTCACCAAATGTTGACAGACACCTGTCCAGAAAAGCTACCCCCAGCCTTATTCACACTAGCAGTGCCTTGTAGATACCTCATTTAAAAGGCATTCTTGAAAATGCATATAACCTAAATGCACATTCTAAGATGAGCATGTTAGACCATCATAGCATTCTAGATGAATTTGTCACATCATCTTCCCCACAAGAGTAGTTTAAGTGGCCTAGGCACTAAGGCTGGAAAGGCTCCAGTCGGGGGAACAGGTAGAAAGAGGAGATTTGAAGACCCAAAGGCAAAACTTCCATCAGAAACCGGAGAATTCCCTTCACTCATAAATTTGCTGCAATCCATTTGGTGGGTTGCTTGATGTCTTTTATTATTAAACTTTTAAAAAACACTTTTATAATAAATTCAACTTTAAAAATGTTTCTTTTTTCCACCAACGTTTTCAGCATAAATCCAGGGGAACAAGCTAGAGACACAGAAGCACACAGGAACTCAGACTCTTCTGAGAGGCGCTGCTCTCTGGCCCTGATTACGCATGCTTCTTTAGTCATTCAGCTTGCCCACAGGACTGGGTGATCAATAAAGCAATATAACCACAGATAACAGAAGCCTATCGGTGATATATTAGCAAACAGTGTTTAAATGCAACTTTAAAAATGATTCAATAATATTCTATGCCAAAGTTAGCCATCTTCAATATCCTGAAGCTAAAGTCCATTCCTACCCAGTTAGCAAGTGTGGACAATGAGCCCAAACTGTTAGGCAGATGGGCCTAAGCAGCCAGCAAGGCCATTTAGGGACATCAGTGACTCTGGCCGGACTGCAGGGAGCCCCCTGAGAGGTATCATAACCCTGTTAGCATGCTTTTGAGGGTCATGTGTCATCAAAGGTGCACCAGGACAAAATCTTTTCTAGAAGAAATAACTCCTTCAGGTTAAAAAAAAAAAAAAAAAAGATTTTGCAAAAACCTCAACTTACTCTCCAATAAGTTTTCTCACTTGTTTCCCTCAAAACAAGGAGTAACTACTGGGATATCTCTGTTCATCCACTCCTATGTGTCTTAAGGCAACTGAGCTGAGCCCTGGGGATCCCAGCAAGCACCCCACAGGAGCACAGAGAGGAGGCAGAGCCCCTGCTCTTAGCCAGATTCCTGGCTCTATGATCAATAACGCAAAATTTAATATACAGAAACCACTCGAGGGGGGGCTCAGTGCAAGGTGGAGGCTATCCATGTGACTGCTATTATTGTGTGTGGTCATAATCATCATGATTACTATTAGATTCTAGGGTTTCAGAAGTAGATAAGGAAAAAGTCTTTGCTTTGGGAGGACTTGTAGATGACTAGGGTAGAGACACATAATAAGCCTTTAAACCAATAGACATGCAAAATAACGATGAAGTCATAACTGAAAGGAAGAAAGCAACAGAGGATGGAGGAAGAGTAAGGATGATGCAGGACCTCACCCTGGGCCTGGACCGCTCAGAAGAGCTCTTGAGAAGACACTAAAGCCATGTGCTGGGTTTGGGCTGTGTCTACTTAGATCTTTATGTTCCAGAACTTTCTTTTGCTTAATTCTGGGTTAGATGAGTCATAAGATATTTTAAAAGGTGAAAATAAATCAGTAGCTGACCCCTGCCCCTAAGCCCCAGCCCCCAGTACGGGAGATTGGACCCAGGGTCTCATGCATGCTCGGCATGTGCTTCACCACTGGGCCACATCTCCAGCCCATTTTGTTGTTGTTTTTGTTTAGCACTAAGAAGGTTAGTGCAGGGGGCAGCTCACGCATGCCCTCACTGACCTACTGGCTCTCCTCGCTGGTAGGAGGCAGTGGATCTCCCTGCAGCTCCCACCCTGGATCCTCCTTCAGTGCCTCCAAACCCAGGGCTTGTGAGTCCAGCATGTGGAGCACCAGCTCTTCCTGCAGCACCAGCATGGTGAAGATGGTGGTCCAGAGCCCACGAGAGACAGATGAAGAGTCGGGATCCCCTGCCGGTGCCAACTTGTCTGCAGAGTTCTAGTTCTTTCTTCTTCTCTCTCATTTCATACCATTGCTCCAGTTTTGCTGTCCTATCTAAGAAACATTCCCTAATCCAAGGTCATGAAGATTCATACCTCTTATGGTTTAGATCTAAAATGTCCTCCAAAAGCTCACGTGTGAAGCACTTCGTCTTCAAGATAGTGATGTTCAGAGATTGGGCCTTTGGAAAGTGTTTGGATCATGAGGGCTTCTAAGCCTCACCAAATGGGTTAAACTATTGATGGAGTCATAATTTAATGGGCCATTAGGAGGTGATGGAAACTCAGGATGTGGAGCCTTGTTGGAGGGAGTCGGTCCTAGGGGACATGCCCTTGGGATGTCCTGGCTCCCTCTCTCCCTCCCTCCATGTCCCTCTCTCCCTCCTTTCTTCACTCCTCCCACCCCTCTCTTTCCCTCTTTCTGTCTGCCATGAGCTGAGTAGCTTTGCTCTGCTGTGTTCCCCATCATCCTGTCACAGTGATGGGAAATTGACCAACACAACACCTATATTCTCTCCCAAGAGTATGATAGTTTCAGCCCTTACTTGGATGTCTTTGATCCACCTGAATTTTTATGTACACTGTGAAGGAAAGGTCTAGCTTTTTCATATTTTTCCATCACCCGTTTGCTGAAAAGACCATTCTTCCCCCCATGAATTATTTGAGCAGCAGCACTATTCAATATTTCCACCAGCAATATGTGAGGGTTTCCATTTCTCCACCTCTCTGCCAACATGTGCTACTGTCTGTCTCTGATCACAGCCCTCCTAAATGGGTGTGAAATCACATCTCATTCTGGTTTTGATTTGCATCGCCCTAGTGACTGATGCTGCGGAGCATCTTTTCAGGTAGGCATTCATTTTTAAAATAAAAATAAAGCAGTTTATAGATTTATAGAAAAATTACACAAATAGTACTGAGAGTTCACATATACCCCATAACCACTTCTCACTGTTATTAGCATCTTACATTAGTATCACACACTTGTTACAATCAATGAACCGATACATCATCATTAATTATATTTTATTCAGATTTTCTTGTTTTTTACCTAGTGTTCTTTTTCTGTTCCAGGATCCATGTCACATTTAGGCATGGTACCTCCTCCAGCCCCTCCAGGCTGAGACAGTTTCTCAGACTCTCCTTATATGTGATGATCTTGACAGTCTTGAGGAGTACTGGTTAGGTACTTTTCAGACTGTCCTACTGAGATTGGTCTGATGTTTTCCTCATGATTCAAAGGAGTTCTGGGTGTTGGGGGAGACAGCAGAAGAACCATTCTCGCCACATCATCTCCTATACCACCAGCATGACATCACTGTAGGTGTTGACCTTGCTCACCTGGATTTGACAGTTTCCTAAACTGCAAAGTTACTCTTCCCCCACGTTCCATACTATATTTATATTTCCATAAGGAAGTGAGGTCCCTTTCTTCCTTCCCACTGTGCCTAGATCTTTAGCTCAGGAGCCCATTTGCAGTGACAGCTGCACTGCTTCTCACCCACTTGGGTTCTTGGCAAGCTTGGGCTCAGGAGGTGCAGCTCTGTCTTGGGGAAAGTTGCTTGTCTCTATTCCTCTCCCCTTGCAACAGAGACAACATCTCAGGGCTCCTAGGAAAGTCCCAATCTCAGCAGTTTGACCCAGCATTCCCTAAATAAGTTTAATGCTCAACTTGAGAAAAACAGTCATCTGATCAATAATGTGCACACGGCTGCACACACACACACACACACACACACACACGGTGTGATGTAGGACCAGCCCTAAGCATGTTTCTGAAGCAGATGGAATTGATCTGTAAGGCCTTCTCTCTTGGCTTTTTGGATCTCCCCTGAGGTCCCCCAGGCCATCCCTGAGAGCCTCTTCAGGCCCAGTCTCCTCTGTCACTAAATCGCTTTGCCTCTTCTCCCTCCTGAATTAGGATACATGCCAAGTTAATAAGTAGCTGATGCTAACTGTATCCAGGACAGAAGGGGTGGGATGGAGACACCAAACCCTCTCCAGGGGGAGAAGAGGCAAGAGCAATGATTGTTGATCTATTTACCTGTCATTTCCTGAGAACTTTGAAAGTTTCCTACCTCTGTGCTTTCACCCTACAGAGCAGGCAGTCATCATCGAGCAGTGAAAAATTGATTCTGCCTCTAGGTGTTTCTATTTAACCAGGGGATCTGGAGGCAGCTTTAGATTTGCATTTCTATCGCTCCCTCTCCAGGCCTGATGAAGGTAGCCTGTGCTTCCCAACTGCCCCATTAGTTTTCATAACCACCTTTGGCTTCTCACAGTCCTGATCAAACTCCGTTTCGGAAATACTAGTCATTGCTCAGAAACTTGGGAAACTTTCTGGTTTCTCCCTGTGTGAAGTTTTAGAAAAAGGTTTATTTTCCCCTCTAGGCTTATTTTACTTAGCTGAAGTCATTGGAGACAGCATAAACTTTGCATTTTTATCAGACCTCTTTCAAACGTGCTAGCACGGCAGTTGAATTTCAATGATTGCGTTCAATGATTTGCAATAGAGAGTATCAAAAATGCATGCTCCCAGAGCTTTCTTGTCGGTAAAAGTTGAGGCAGCACAGCATTTACTATTTATTCTCGAGACGTGCATTGATTCATTTTCCCTTTCACAAATAATTATGAGCACTCTCATTTGGGTCCAGCATCCATATTGGCAACCAGAAGCAAAACAGAAAGAGAACCCACTCTCTTTCAGAAGCTCATAATCCAAAAGGGAGTCAAGGAACACACATCACATGGTTAGATTACACTATAAAATACATGAATGTGTTTTAAACAAATTCTCTAAGATTTCTAGGTCCAGCATTGCAAGTTGAGGGACAAAATCCTCATTCCACAATAATGCTGTGGCTCAAAACGTGGTTGGATCTTTTGGAAGACTAATTCCAGGGCTAGTTTTACAATCATAAAAGAAAATTAACTGCTCCCCTTCAGTGTTCGAGCGTGGCTATGGTGGTTGTTTTTAATATAACAGCTTTCGATTTGATCATCCACCTTCTTTGGAAGGTTGGACTAGAAATTATTTTAAACTCTAATCAAGATTAATATCTATTCTCAAAGAAGTTTTGTTGTACTCTACGTCTGTTCTCACCATCTATCAGCCTCCTGCCATCTTGATTTCTACCCAGCCTAGAGCACTGCCCATACTCTCTAGACACTCTCGCCAAGCTCTCCAATGCCTTTACTTCTCTTGGCTTCCACTCTGCATGCTCTGAACCCCCCATCCTGGGAATCTCCTCACGCTCTGCCTCTTCCAAGAAGAAAACCATGGAGCAGAGCAGTTTGTTGCCTCCACGGATTCAGGGGCTTCTGAATCAGCAGCCCTCATGGGGCACAACACACCTCTACGGCAAGTCAAGCCCCCCTGCCTCCTGCTGTCTCACAGGTGAGTGCTTGCACATTTGCCTTACTCTCAGCTTCCCCTCCTGCTCTAAGACATCTCTCAATTAATTGCCACCCTCTGAACTTATATGTATCTATATCTGCTTAATCATCTCAGGAAAGAAGTAACCTTCCATCTAAGCCCATGCCCAGGGCCCCGGATGCCATTCCTTTCTCCTCTGGCTCTGCCTCCATCAACCAACCTTATCTTGCATTTTATCTTCCATATGTTTGCCCCACATTCTTTTCTTTAAAAATAAGCAACCATTTGAGAAATTCAATTACGGGCCCTCAATCTCCCTCTGATATCACTCACTTTCTTTCTCTGTGAGTATATTTGAAGCAACAGTGTGACGATTCACCTTGAAGATTAATCCAGATTGTAGACTTGACAGGATTGAGAGACACCAGGAAATTAGTAAAGCCACACTTCTGGGTGTGGCTGTGAGGGTGTTTCCATACATTAGCATGTGGGACAGCAAAGAGAGCAGGAAACCGTCCCTGAATGTGGGTGACTCCACTCAGTATGCTGGGGCCTGGGTGGAACAATGGAAGGAGGAGGAAGACCACAGAGAGTGTGAGCTCCAGTCCTCGTGAGTGGGTGCAACTGTTGCTCCTGCCATTGCCCCGTGCCACCAGACTCCAGCTTCTTCAATCTCAATATAGATTTGCACCTGCAACTCTCCAGGGGAGTTTCCGGGCCTTCAGCCTGGGACTACATCATTGTCCCTCTTATTTTGAGGCTGCAGATTTCAGGGCTGCTGAGCAATCATTGGTGTCCCCCGCTCTCCAGTCTACAAAGGGCCACTGTGGGACTATTCGGGTTCTGATGGTGTGAGCTGATCTAATAAATCCGTGTGTGTGTGTGTGTGTGTGTGTGTGTATGTGTTTGGCTATTGAACTCGTTCATCTCTTAGGACACATGTCTGTGTGCCTTAAGTACATGTATTCTATTGGTTGTCTTCCTCTAGAGAACGCTAGTGCAGTTTAACCTCAAAGTCACGACTGCCTCAACCCTCATTCACTCCTTCACCCCTTGTGATCTACTGTTCATCTGGACCACCTTTTTGAAAATGGCCCCACCAAAAAATCCAGATTCCTCCTCCTTGGGGAGCCAGCAGATCCTCCCCATCCTTACATTACTGATGCTTTAAGCAGCACTTGGCACTGTCCCCCACTCTCTCCTTCTGAACCGCCCTGCTCCTTTGGCTCCCCACCCACCCTTCTTCCCTGGCTTCCCTACATCTCTGACCACTGCTGCTTCATCTCTCCTAAGAGCAGCCATTGAAAGCCCCTAGCATTCTGTCTCCTCCAAAGAATGTTCCTGGCTAATTTCACCCACACACTGATGACTCGTAAATCTTTATCTAAAGCCCAAATGCTTCTCCTGGACTTCACACAAATATATTAGATATCTAAGCCCTACTTAAAACTCAACATCACTTTTTTTTCCCCCCAAAATTGGCTCTAACTCTTCATTCTAGTGAATAGCACACGCTGCTCAGTTGCCTAATCCAGACACTGGGAGTCATCCAGGTGCTCCTCTTTCTCCCTCATCCCTTTACCTGATGGGTGACACTTCCTCTTGCTCCATAGATCTCTAATCTTCCCCTTGCTCTGTCCTACCACCACCACTCCAGCTCAAGACTTTCATGATCAGATCTCAAAGAAACTGCCTCGCCTGATCTTACTTCTAGAACTGTCTCTCTCCAACCCATTGCTCCATATGGCAGCCAGATCACTTTTTCTAAACCATTAACCTGATTTTGTGACTTCCTTACTTAAATTAACTCAATGGCTCTCCAACTGTTATCGTTTGGATGTGAGGTGTCCTCTAAAAGCTCACGTGTGAGACAATGCAAGAAGGTTCAGAGGGGAAATGATTGGGTTGTGAGAGTCTGAAGCCAATTAGTGAATTAATCCCCTGATAGGGATTAACTGAGTGGCAGTGAAGTGGTGGGGTGTAGCTGGAGGAGGTGGGAATTGGGATGTAGCTTTGGGGTATATATTTGTATCTGACAAGTGGAGACCTCTGGCCATTCAAGGTGGCTGTATCTGACTAAAACTCCAGTATTTTAGAATAAAGTCCGAAGGCTTTGTCATGTCTTTCAAGGTTTTCCTGCATCTGGAATCTGTCCACCTCTCCAGCCTTTCCTCTCACCACCAACCTCCCATCTTAGAGCCTAATTGGAGAAGGCCACCTACAGGCTCTGAATGGCTTCATCCACGTTTGCCAACAGTCCCTGTACACACTCTTCCTTCTTTCCTGAAGTCCTTTCTTTGGCTGATGAACTTAGTCATCTTTCAAGACACATGTCCACATTAGGGGTCTGTCCTGTGCCCTTCCTTGTTGTCCTGTGTTCCGTCCAACCCAGGACCTTCTCCCTGACTCACCATCTCCCTCGATGCACTATAGGCTGCCTAGAAGCCAATGCTGCATTTTATTCCTTTTTAAGTCCCCAGAATCTAGCATATCTTACACATAGTTAGTACTCCATAGCATTTGTTGAATAAATAAAAGATTCAAAGCCACTGAGGACATGCAAAAGGAAAATAATAGTTAATAGTTACAAAGAACTTACTAGGCATCAGGTGCTATCCTAAGCACTTTACATGTATTATCTCATTTTAATTATTATAAGAAAATGATGGGGGGAGCTATTGTCATCCCCCATTTCATAGATGGTTCACAAAGAGCTTAAATATCCTGCCCCAAGTAATAATGGGCCACGGGCTTTTTAAAGGCCATTTCCAGAAAAGAATTCCCAAGACAGACTTCCCTCCCTGCCAAGAGATAGCCCCATTGTCGAATTATTGGTTACTGATGATGTTGTGCTCTCGGCAGCTCCTGCCATCAGGTGTAAACAGCCACTGAAGAGCACTGAGGTTATCATCTAAAATTATTTTGGGGAGTGACATCTCCAAGGACCTCAGTTTGAGAGGAACAAAAGCAGCAAAGTGAGCTGGGAGCTGGGTAGGGGTGATTCTCTCCAGGGTCAAGGGGAGTCAGCTGTCATTTCTAAGCCCCAGTTCATGACAGCTAACTTTCCAATTGATTTTTGGTTTTTTCCTATCTGAGCTTGAAAATTGCTCCCATCATAGAACACAAAACTCACTTTTATCAGGCTTCCCGGATCTAAGAGAAAAAAAAAATATTTCCACTTCTGAATTAAAAAAAAAAAAAAAGTCTGTCACAAGCAGGAGGCTCCCCAACTCTCCTAAGAAGATTAACATGAGACAGGGATAACTACGCGCATGCCCCATACCTTCTCCCTCCCCTATGGCTACTTTATTTCTGCAGATCTTAGAACCCCAATGAGCTGATTTTCTGGCCATTCAAGGTGGCTGGCAGAAGGAGTTGATTACAGGTAAGTTTGTCCCTTCATCCGCTTGTTCTTATATCTACAGAAAGACTTGACAGGGACTGCTCACCCCCTGACCATGTTCAACAAGGAATCGCATGGGAGCCAGCAAGTTTTGCTGCTCCGTCTCCTGGTGTTATCCTGCCCACTGTCTTCTCACCCTTCTTCCCATCCCTCGTCATCAAGCACCAGGCCTCAAGTCTCCTAGCTGATCTCATTCCTTTCTCATCTTCTCTCCTTTCCTCTGAAACTTTAGCCACACAAAGTTACAGGGTCAAAGCAAATCCGATGATATCATTCCTCACTTGGAGAACTGTTACTCTCCTCAGTTGGCCACAGAACAGATCTAAATGCCAAAAACTGGCCCTCAAAGCCTTTGAAGGTGACATTCTCCTGCTTCCCAGCCTCCTGTCCTGCTTCTCTCCTTCTTGAACCTGGGGCTCTAGCCACTTGTCACTGAAAGGGAAGTGACCACAACACTCAGAGCGACCAAGAGAGCTTTATTGCAGCAGTACAACAGAGGAGAAAAGAGAGAAAGAGAAAGAGAGAGAGAGCGCAAGAGAGAGAGAGCAAGAAAGACAGAGAGAGCGAGCGCAAGAGAGAGAGAGCAAGAAAGACAGAGAGAGCAAGAGAGAGGGGCCCCGCAGGAGGGAGTTTTTATAGCCCAAATCTAATAGGGTCTCTGGGTCTGCAAGCTGCCTTGTTGGCACACAAGTGGGTTAAGTGTTCGGCCTTGAGAGGCGGGCTGAGTGTTCAGCCTTGAGCAAGGGGGCAAAGCGCTCAGCCTTGAGCCGGGGCTTGGGCGTATGGGCTTGAAGCAAACAGGTGATAAAGAGCCAGACAGAGGGTTTGAGTGGCCAGGTCACCCTGCAGCTAACTTTGTTTGGCATGCCCTGCAGACAACTTACTCAGCCTGTCCTGCACCTAACATTCCTCCCTTTTTGTTTTTCTAAGTGACATGGGGGACGGCGTAAAGTCCTCTGGCTACTTCCTGCTTAATGGTGGGCGGCGTTGGACCTAGAAGGGGAAGTGGAGGAATGTTCGGGGGACAGGTCTGAGAACACCAGGGCTGCCAGAAATAAAACCCAGTGGCTATAGACATCTACTTTGGTAGGGGTAAAGTCCATAAAAGTTTCTTGAAGCCACAAGTCGTCGTCGATGGCATCAAACCAGTCTTGGGCAGAGGAGATTCTTGGTATCAGCCATTGGTCCCGTCGTAGGGACTCTAGGAAGTATCAGAGGTGGCTTGGTTGAATCCAGTAATGTTAAGGGTGACCGCATGATTTCAGCCAGTGGAAGGACAATCACTTTGACTCATAAACTGAGAGTGGGTGGTGTCATCCTGGTGCCATGTTGCTTGGATGTTAAAGCGCCATCTGTGGTTGGGATAAAAACTTGAGAGATAATAATGATTACTAAAAGAAGAAGAGAGTTGGCAAAAAATCTTGAGTTTAATGGGCATGGTGGAAGTCCAGGACTGGACATTTGGAACCGGTGCCTTTTTTAAGGCAGGAGACATAGTATCAGGGAGAGTGTCTAAAAGCTTGGTCACCATTGGGGTAGTAACTATGACTGTATGGGGTCCCGTCCATTGAGGTTCCAACGATTGAGAATGCAGTTCCTTAAATAAGACTGAGTCACCCAGTTGAAGAGAGTCCAATTCGGTTTGTGGTTGTGCTGGGATTGAGGCAATGAATGGCGCAGGAAGGCACTGGTCTGCGTGTTCCCTGAGAAGTGAGGGCTGGAACGTTGTCTGACTGGGTGGAGGCAGGAAGTCTGAACCTGGGAATGATCTGCTCAATGAGGATGGAGGCAATGGTGTCAGCAATTTCCCTGGAGGTAGGGAAGGCTTCTATCCAACCTGAAAAAGTATCAACCAAAGTAAGTAGGTAGTGAAGCTTTTTGTGCCTAGGCACATGAGTGAAGTTGATCTACCAGTCTTTGCCTGGCTAGTGGCTCCTCATCTGATGTGTGGGGAGTGTAGGTTTGATGTTTCCTTATGGGGATGCTGTAGAGAAGACAGAACAAGCAGAGTGGACCTGCTGGAGAGTAGTTCTCATTCCTAGGAAGTGAAAGAGGGGTTGTAAAATCTGGAAAAGGGGTTAGAGAGGGTTTTAGGTGGGGGCAGAGTCTCTGGAGCTAGAGGAGTTGGTCATGAGTTGTAGGTCTCTGTCTTGGGCATCAGGGGCTGGTAGTTGATTGACTGACTTGGTGAATTTGTGTATCTGATCTTGCAGGAACTTCTGTAGGCAATTTAACATACATGGTCTATTAGGAGAAACATAAAGAGGACTAATAGAGGTCCTGTGAGGGGGAGAAGCCAAGGCCATATTTGACTGAACATTCCCCATGGAGCCTATTGGCTTAGTTTCTGTTTCCTCTTTTTTAGCTGTTTTTGTCTTTCATTACTCCCAGGAATTACTGTGTTTTGGTTTAACTGTTTTTGGTAGATGTTTAAGATCAAGCTGGTCAAAATTGAGACTTTGTTTCTATCTATTGTTAAGAGTCACTCGTGGGGGAACTTGAGAATAGCTTCTTAGTCCTGCTAGTGCCATTTGCGCTAGGATGGGTCCAGGTCTTGCTTGACCATGTGGCTTCCCTTGGAAGCATCAGGGATGTCTCCCTTCTCCGATGACCCTCCTCTTCATAGCAAATGCACTGATTGGCTTTTCATTCTCCCTGTTCAGGAGGTTATGTGGCCCAGAGTTGCAAAGCTCTTTAGAGAAGTTCCTTGTTCCCTAGATTCAGACTCAGAGGGCCAGAGCCAAATATTGGTTTTCTTGGCCATTTTAATTTAACTTTAAGTCTTGATCTTAAACATCCAGCAAAGTCAGTTTCACCTTAAATTAAGAGTACTGGGCTTTAGCTGAAGTTTGGCCTACTTTGGAGTCATTCTGTCCTAAAGTAAGATGGGAGGCATAGCCTTATCTCAGGTAAGCCAGGGCTCTTTATAAATCTTAGGTAAAATATTCTAGTATTGAAGTTGATCTTTGTTTCTAAATATCATTTTATAAAGTTTACATATATTGTTGCTTGATGTCACATGAATACTAGCTAACACAATATGATATTACATTTAAATTGTACCCAGTTTATAGAACTTTATATTAATCTTATATTAATATTATAATATAATATTAATTATTACATTAACTTTATATTAATCTTCTATAACAGGTCCAGTTATAGAAAATTAAATGATATAAATAAATCTCCAATACGTTATTTTTATAAGCCTAAAATTACCATGCAACCTTTTGGAGAATACCAGCTTGATATAATGTTTTTTGTTAAAGCTTCTATCTTAAAGACTTATATACCTGGAAAATATGAACACATTTAATATACAAAGAAAAGTAATAGTACCGCAATTACATTGATGTTTTTATATTAATCAAGTTTAGCTCTTAAAGAAATAACATATTACAATATTGCAAAATAACAGTTGTTGTTTAACATAGTTGTATAATCCTTAATTCCTTCAAGATTACTTGTTCAAAAAACTTACATATATAACCAATATACACAGACCTTCTTTATCACTTACTTAAACCTACATAGCCAACGTACATAGATCTTCTTTATCATTTGCTTAAACCCTCTTATTTACTTAATCATATAGACTCTCTTATCCAGAAACACCTTTTCCTTCTATTAAATCCATACTTAGAACCTTCTAATTTCTCTTTCCTATCTGTTAACTCCTTCTTTATTCACACTTTGAACCAATCCTTGTAAATTTCTGAATTTAGGCAAGTTATTCCATTTCAATAAGAGATATTTTGTTATTTGCAGTACACAATTAATCACATCTGTTTACCATTTCATGAAAACATAAACAATGTTTAAGTGTATAGAATTATATTGTTGTAGGGACGGATAAGGCCAGGCACCTAAGATAGCAGTGACGATAGGAAAACAGTCTTATTTGGTTGCAGCCAGATTCAGAGGACACAGCTTCTGCTGCAATCAATTAATCCCCTGAACCCCAAGTTTAGGTAGTTTCAGAATTTTGCACCCAGCATGTAAAGGGAGGGGCTCAGAAGTTCACAGTCTGCAGAAGTTCACAAAAAGCAAGGTTGTTTTTGTTTGTTTGTTTTGTTTGTTTTTTTCTGTTCTGGGCAAGTTAACCCTTCAAGGACACCTGGGAAGGGGAGAGCTTTTTCTTCCCTTTCTTTCCTTCCCCCTGCCAGCTGTTACCATGGAGCCCAGTTGGTAACTCTCTTATCTTAGAAATGTAGTCAGCACTATGAAGCCCAGCTCAAGACCAGAGGCCTTGTTCACATATTTTGTGAAAAACTAGTAAGAGGGTGTCCAGAACTTGGAGTGCTGATTTTTCCAGCCAGTGACCAAGTAAAACAGGGCAATATGAAAAGAGGAAGTTCATCTACACTAAACTCTTTTGTAGAGATTCTTTTGCTGAAAGTCCTAAAATCAGCCATGGTGAATATTGCTGAAGAAGGTCAGTTAAGACTTTTCTGTGGGCCTGGTAGAGAGGGGGACGACGGGAAGGCGGGGCTGAGAGCAGCTCTGGTGGATCTGAGAATGAGGAAGGAGAGATGTAAAAGAATAGGATTTTCCCTAGCAAGGAAAACTTGAGTAGTAGAACAGGTAGAGCAGAGGGGAAGACGGAGTGAATATCCTAAAAAGCCTATAAGGGACGTTAATTCTTAATAACCTGTTTTCAGTGATAACAAAGCAACTTTAAAGGCCATTTTCACCAGATCTTGGATAGGGGTCTGAGGGCTCTCCTCAGCTCGTTTGAGCTTTTGGTTAGCTGGTAAAAGGACCTGGTGGGACCCGGTGTGGGTGCTAACAGTAGAAGAGAGGAGTGAGTGGGCGGAGGGATTCCTTCAGTAACTGCTACCTCAGCAAGGGGGCAACAGTCTGAGGAAGGGTGGTGGTGTACGTTTTTGATCTAGTAATTGGAGGGGAGAAAGCAGGTTACTGAGGTGGGAGTGACGGCGGAGAGTCTGGGGCAGAAGGCTGAGGGTGAGGATCTATTGGAGCTGGGCGATAGGGTGGAAATTCATCAGCAGGGTCAAAAGAAGTGGATGAGTCTGGAGGAGGAGAAGATTGGGGATCGGTGGTTGGGGGAGTTGGTTTGCAAGCTAGAAGAATTTGTAGAGGGTTGCAAGAGGTGCACAGAGCACAAGCAGGAAGAAAGCTTTGACATAGCAGCTCTTTACCCATTTTTTCGAATGCTCACAGTAATTGTAGAGATCCCTTAGAATGGAGGGATCCAGGGACCCAAAAGGGGACCATCTGCTTTGGTTGTCTAAGGGATAAGTGGGCCAGGCTTGGGTGCTATATTTGATCAATTTTGGGGGTTTGATGTCTGGTGTCAGGAGAGGGTTTTGAGGTTATCCAAGAGGCATTGTAGGGGAGAGTCCACTGGCAGAGAGGACACATTACCCATGTTGCAAACGTAGTATAAGGAGGAGGGAAGAGGACGAAAACGTAGTATAGGGGAGAAGGAAAGAGACGCAAAGATAGTATAAGGGAGAAGGAGGAAACTGATTTATTGGCAAAAGGGGCGTCCCCGCTAGAGCCAAAAATCAGGAGTGCCTTAGTGGCAGGTTCAAGCTGCAGAGATTGGTCGTCACCGAATCCTGACAGTCGAAGCTCTAGTCCTGGACGGAGCCGGAGCCGTGGGAGACCTTTTCGGGACCCCTCCTGGAGAGGCCAGATACTCCCAGGGCCAGAAAGAGGGGAAAGAGAGAGACAGGGGAAGAGGGAGGAAGGGGAGGGTAAGGTTCTCTCTGGCGGCCGAGTCCTGAAGGTGAGGACTAGGATTTTAGGAGAGCCACCAGGATGGTGAAGGTCTGGGTGGACTGTGGTGTTCAGTTCTCTGTTATGTGTCCCTGGAGGTTACAGAGTCCTTCGAGGGAGACCTACAAAGCCTATGCTGGTAAACTACCAGCTGGGAAAGGAAGGGAATAATTTTGAACCCAGGAGTCCATTCTGCCCAAGGAAGGAGTCCCTGAGGGCCACCGTGGCCTTGAAGGCTGTGGTGGGTGGGGTGTTTTCCTCCCCACAGGTGGGCAGAGAGGTTTGCCGAATCCTCCTGACACCACCATTGGGTTTAGGGCTCCAGGAAGGGGAAACTCACCAATCAAAGGTCGGTGGTGGATGGAGTTCTGGCGGTGGAGAAAATGGGTTCAGGCCTTCCGGTGAGTGGCACTTCCGAAGGAAGAGGGACCCAAAAGTGGGTTTTAACCCTCTCCCAGGTTTCGGCACCAATGAAAGGGAAGTGACCACAACACTCAGAGCGACCAAGAGAGCTTTATTGCAGCAGTGCAACAAAGAGAAAAGAGAGCAAGAGAGAGAGAGAGCAAGAGAGGGGCCCGGCAGGAGGGAGTTTTCATAGCCCAAATCTAATAGGGTCTCTGGGTCTGCAAGCTGCCTTGTTGGCACACAAGGGGGGTTACGTGTTCGGCCTTGAGCAGGGGGTTGAGTGTTCAACCCTGAGCAGGGGGGCGAAGCGCTCAGCCTTGAGCAGGGGCTTGGGCGTTTGGGCTTGAAGCAAACAGGTGATAAAGAGCCAGACAGAGGGTTTGAGTGGCCAGGTCACCCTGCAGCTAACTTTGTTTGGCATGCCCTGCAGACAACTTACTCAGCCTGTCCTGCACCTAACAGTCACCACTTGCCTTTCTCTGGAAACCCCCGTGCACCTGCCCAACCCCATATGTTGTTCGTACTTTGCCCACTGTATGGGAACCTCCTTACCCAGTTCATCCACCTAATGAGTTTATTAGTCTCCAGGCGACAAGGCAGTTTAGATGGATCCTCCCTCAGGAATAATTTATAATAATAAAATTTATGATAATAAAATCTGGATGAAATACAAAAATAATTTATTAGAAGCAAACGACCTGAGAAGATGGTGAAGAACTACTGACCAAAACATGGTAGGGGGATGGTACCTGAAGTAGGAAGCATGTCACTTGGTGCAGTTTTGCCTTGGGAGCATTCGTTAATACAGAAGAGACCACTGAGCTGCTGGATTGTGCTTCTGTCAATCCTTCAAAAGCTGAGAGGACAAACAATAGAATCTGGGAGCCCAGCAATAGCTGGGACGCTAAGGACCACACCACAGGCAGCTAGATGGCTTCAGGCAGATCGGTCCCCATGTGGTCATCTGTTCAGCCAAGAAATGTCAACCCTGAATTTGCATTAAGTTTGCTGTCCCAGACTGCCAGCATTCCTAAAGAGTGTGACAAACAAGCCTCTTTCTGAAAAGGAAGACAACATCATTCAGATATATTTCTATAAACAACCTTTCAAAGATAATGCCCAACACACAATCAAAGGTCAACAAGCCCTCCCAAAACACTGACTAATATGAGAATTTGATAACTCAAGGGCACATATTGTATTTCTAGAGGAGCTTCTCATGAATGGAAAGTACTTCTTTAATAAGAAGAAAAATGGACGATAACTAATCAAAGCAAAAGAAGGTAAGAGATGAGAAAAAGGAGGACACAGAACAGGAGGCACAAGCTGAAGAGCTCTTTATCCTCAAAGGTGCAGCTCAATGTCTCCCCTCCCTGAGCAAGTCTTCATCTCCTTCCCACGCTCCCTGGTACTTCATTCCGATTTCTACTGTAGCACTGACCTGACTGTGTTATAATAAATTGTTCAGGTGTTGATCTTTTCAATTGTGTTTTGCAAGCCTTGAAAACAGGTGTTCTGCTTATTTATCTTGTATCTTCAATGCATAGTACAAGGTAAGATTTAAAATATTCATTCAATACTCATTGAATTAAAATCGGTTGGAGATTTAGATTGACTAAAAGAATAAGTAGGGGGCTGCGGATGCAGCTCCATGATAGAGTGTTTGCCTATTATGTGCTCGATCCTGCGTTCTTTCCTGTACCTCAAAAAATAAATAAATATTTAAAAAGAATACTGGGCTGTGGTGCTGATGGTGCTGTCAGCCATCACACCTGCCTGAGGATAGGGGTATGTGGCCCACAAAGGCTATTAGACAGCTTAGCCTACATTTGGAGTATTAGTACAAGGACTTAATGACCCAAGGAATATCAATCAGAAGTTTTTCTGTAACATTTAATATACAAAGAGCAACAAGAGAGAACTGGATTTTCCTTCCTATCACATCTGCAAAAGTATACATCTGAGGTCCCCAGAAACCACCTTCCTTCCTACCAGTGCATAAAGCTGAACAGAGCTAGACAGGGAGGTTGGGTCTTTAGCTAATGATGTATCTCCTTGTCCTTTGGGGGGTCCCTTCTCTGTGGCTGAGTTCCTGTTCTTTTCATTGATGCACTCCATCAGACCTTATGGCACTGTTTGAGCCTCTGGACTCAGCCATGACCCAATTTCTATCCATTTTGAATTCTTAAAGAGCTAATAAACTCCCTTT
This sequence comes from Marmota marmota marmota, assembly GCF_001458135.2. NCBI lineage: Eukaryota > Metazoa > Chordata > Mammalia > Rodentia > Sciuridae > Marmota > Marmota marmota. The sequence continues at coordinate 11,702,694 of NW_025999990.1, read as the reverse complement.
GTTGCTTAAGCTAATTTTATTCAGGTTTCTGTAACATAACAACAACAACAACAACAACAAAAGTCCTGGCAAATAAAAAAGACTTCCACAAAAATTCTACATGAGGTCTCTCTGGCTAACTTGTTTGGGGATGAGCAGCAAGGTGTAGAACTCTGAACAGGACCCAGTCGAGTTGAGTTGACCGTAAAGAACACAAAAACTCATTAGTGATATGAAATAATGCTGCTGAACTTTTAATGAACAGATTAGAATCCACATATTCAAATACATGTTGAATTTTTCATGGTCATAACCTTGGGAAATCAACTACTTATTCCAAACACTTGGCAAGAACTAGGTAAAAGGTGAAGAATTTGTATGGAAGGGGCCACCGGATTAGGAGGGACATGAGGTTATAGGTAAATGGGAAACAACGAGAATGGAAAGGGTCAAGCTCAGGGATAGGGCAGCCAGGGGCCATCCAACAGAAGTGAGGTCAGAAACTAGACAAGTATTAGCAGGAGGCTCACTGGTGAAGGACTGTGGGAGGCAGAGACTCACAGAGGGCAGGGGCAGCTCTGTTGGGAAGCAGAGTCCTGAGCCTCTCTCAGCCTTGGAGAGCTAGCTTCTGGCGGAACACACCATTTCATAGCCAGGACAACAAGCAAGGACCTCATTTCCCACGGGAAGGCTTTGAGAAGCACCCAACACTGTGGTCTTTGAGTTACCATGCTGCTGGGGACACACAGAGGTCACAGACAGACAGATTGAGGCTGATTTGCTCGGGGCCAGGAACAAGAACCTAGAGAATCCTTGACTTTTCCCCCATTCCTGAGGAAACGAACAAGGATGCTGTTAGTTTCTTCATCATCGCCTCAAAAGTCTCAGTGAAAGTTTGTTTGCTTTCCATGTCCATCTCGTACACACACACACACACACACACACACACACCCTAACGAAAGAAGTCCCTTTGTTATCTATGAGCTCCCATCGCTCTCCATACCATCCCCCGTGAATGATGATACAATATTTATTAAGGCTTAAATAGCACTGTTAAGTGCACACGTTGATTTAGAATGATGGAGTGTGTCAATGCAGAGAACAGGAACTCAGCCGCAGAGAAGGGACCCCCAAAGGACAAGTAGATACATCATTAGCTAAAGACCCAAGCTAGCAAATGTCACCAGCAGGGAAGAACCATTCTTTAATTAGGCTTTCTTTACACCTATTGTTAACAGCAATTTTTTATATTTTCTAAACTCTTATAAAATGATACATTCAATATTCTAAAAATTCAAACAGTACAGACCGGTATTAAAGGAATAGTAAACTCCTCAACTCATTTCCCCTCCCCACCTACCCTTTGAATCTTTTGTTTTTAATTTTTAATTGTTCTTTTTTTTTTAGAGAGAGAGAGAGAGAGACAGAGACAGAGACAGAGAGAGAGAGAATTTTTAATATTTATTTTTCAGTTTTCGGCGGATACAACATCTTTGTATGTGGTGCTGAGGATCGAACCCGGGCCGCACGCATGCCAGGAGAGCGCGCTACCACTTGAGCCACATCCCCAGCCCTAATTTTTAATTTTTCTTAAATTATCACCATAATTTGAGCCAATATGCCGAGATCTCGATTCCTTGATAATATCAATTCCTTTGATAATATCAGGTCACTTCCACCTGCTAACAGGGAAAAAATTTAGTTCTCTTACATCATTTGCAACTGTCTCTTCCTATTCTGGGTTTTGTTGGTTATATCAGCATGTCCTTGATTAGTTGTCTTTATCCTTTTAAATAGTACACATGTCTTTATACTTTTAACTGATATATATAATCCTCTTCTTTAGTTCCATGTTTTTTAACACAGTATCTCTTGTCTCTTCCCAAAGTAAAGTGAAGACAGTTCAACCTCTATAATTTCCCTCCCAACTTGAATTCCATCAGCTGGAGCAGTAGCTACTCAGTGTCAATTATTACATATCCATTCTAGTATATAGCTATAATATTCTTCAGTTTTGATTATAAAAACTGAAACTAATAACTAATTATAATTATGTAAATGTGATTATATATTAGTCACTGCAGATATAGTGTGATCTAATCCGTTGAAAAAGAAATGGGATCAGATGTCACTAGCTGAATCTCTCAAAGGAGAATATTCCAAGGATAAGGTCAAATGGATTCTCTTTTGTTACATTCCATCCATTGCTCAAAATCATCCACATTTTTGTTGACTTTATATTTGAACTAAGGCTTTTATCTCATGTTTTTCCTTTTGTCCTCCCCTACGGCAGACACATTTCCAATTATCTTTCCTTTTTCCTGTAAAGAAAAAATAAATAAATAAGTCTTCCTTGCCACTGGTCTAAGATTTCCTCATCTTCTTAATTGTCCTGTCTCCTAACTCATGTCCATTCTATCTTTTTTTCTTTCATTATTTTTGCAGTGCTGGGGGTGAAACCCAGGGCCTCACTCAAATTCAGCAGGTGCTATGCTCCCAGCCCCATTCTATTCTTGAAAAAAATGTAGTCAGGGTCCTCTAACCTCCCACTCTAATTGGAGCTGAGTTTCTAGACCTATTTTGGAGGCACCCTCCTGAGAGTCTTTCCATTTCACCGCTAGAATAGTAGCACTGACTTGTGGACCTTGGCTGCTCCTCTCTCCCATGTATTCTAGATGATTATTTTTTATATAAAGATCCTGAATTCATTCTGAATGTAGAATGGCTGGAAAATGTTTATGTCACTGTCATGTTTGAGTGATAGTTTGTCTGGATATTAAAATCTTCCTTTTCCCCCATAGAAACTTAAAGACCATTATCTCCTGCTCCCCAGTGTTCTGTTGAGAAGTCTGCTGCCTATCACATTTTTGTTCTCTTGTTAGTAATCAACTTCTCTCCATATATATTCTTTTACAATAACAAGGTAAGATAGAAATATAAAGTGAACCCCATATGAAATTTAAAAATTTCTAGTAGCCACATTAAAAAAGAGTGAAAACCAACAGATGAAATTAGTTTCATAGTGTATTTTTTATTTAACCCATTAGTCCAAAAGAGTATTTCAACATATAATCAATATTTTACAGGTTATTATTTAGACATATCACATTATTTTTCCCCTACAAAGTTTTGACTAGCCACATTTCAAGTGCTCGGGAACCACATGTGACATCTGGCTACTCTCTTGGATGCTTCAGGTCTAGAATCATCTCTTTATTGTTGTGATGTGTTGCTTCACCTAAAGATATGGGCCTTGTTTCCATTTTCCTGCTCAGAAATTAGTGTACCTTTTGAATTTTAAAACTTATGGTTCTGTTTGTTAGACACACGCTGCCATAATTTACATGCTCATTTCCTCCTTGCTGATGTTCTTTCTTTCAGATGTCTCATTACTTGAATGCTGGATCTCTGGAACTGATATTTTATCTCTTAGTTCTAAACCTATATTTTTCATCTCATCTCCATTTCACTCTGTGCTCTGAGAGATTTTATCAAATTCATCTTAGCCATTTTATTAAATTTTTAATTTTGGCCGTCACATCTTTAATGACTTACTTTATTTTTCTGGAGAATCTTTTTCATAACATCCTCTTCTTGTCTTATGGAGGCAAAATACTGCCTCTCTCTGAAGACTCTACTCAGATTTTAAAAATTCTCTCCATTCCTGAAATATTTTTTCCCTTTGGATTTTGTTTTCCATGTCAGTATTCTCTTAGATGCTGTTTCTTTCCTTCATGATCCATTGATCTTGAATTACTCACCCATATTTGTGAAAGAAACACTAGGTTGATTAATACAGGAAGCTGTGGTAGGTTTTCTCTAACAAGAGGTACATTTGTATGTGCGACCTGAACTCTTACCTATAGCAAGATGATTGTAGTGACTGATGATGAGCTCAGTTCTTGAGGGTTGGCACCTCCAAAGTATCTCTTCCCATATGCTCAGTGCCTAAATTTTAATTTTTATAGTTTCTATTTGGGGGCACCAGCATCCACATAAGGAACCCTAGCCTTCCCTAGACAACACAGCTCATTCCTTGATGAATAGCTTTATTTTGGCTTATTAATCAGCTCTCTTACAGAAATTAGACTGAGGTGTGTACGCTCTCCCCACTTCATTCTTGATGTTGTGAGAGTGTTTTCATTTTTAGACACCTTAACTGCCATTTCCTGAAATTCTGCAATTGTCTGCCATCTTAAATCAGAAGGTGAAAAATATTCCTCCTCTTCCTCCAAAGCTGCTGTTGCCTCTAAGATGGTAAACATGACTCGACTTTTGAATTAGATTTTTCTTGATGAACTTTTTATTGCTGTCTGTGGTCAGAGCAGTTTTCTTCATTGGCAAATGGTTAATCCATCTCAATGGGAGGTTAACTAGAGTCCAGGCCCATGGCTATGTCTTAATTTTCCTCTCCAAAGGTCTTAAATTGAAATGCTTTCATGGGCTATGTAGAAGTACCACTAACCCCTTTCCTTTTCCTTATACCCTAACAGTAAGTGCCTTGGCAGAATTGAGGAGTGAGAGTTTTCTGCTTTGTCACCTGCAATATAGTGGGAAACATTGGCTTTTTTTTTTAGGGGAAAGGACCGAGGAATAAACTCAGGGCCACTCAACTACTGAGCCACATCCCCAGCCCTATTTTGTATTTTATGTAGAGATAGGGTCTCACTGAGCTGCTTAGCACCTCATTTTTTCCTGAGGCTGGCTTTGAACTTGAGATCCTCCTGCCTCAACCTCCAGAGTCACAGGGATTATAGGCACATGCCACCACACCCGGTTGGAAACACTGGCTTAATGGTGAAAGGAAGTGGATTCTGATCTCTGTGGTTGCTTTTAGTTTAGTGATGGTCTTTTATTACTCTGAGCCTCAGTTGCCTCATCTTTAAAGAGAGCATAAACACTCTTGCTACACGTCTCATGGGGCTAACATAAAGAGGAAAAAAACCTAGTGGCTGACTTGTTATCAGTCAATAAATATTTGTTGGTTGATTAAATGAAGGGCTCAAGGTAGGATAGTGTCTCATGTTAAAGGCATGGCTGCTCTGGGGCTAAAGGCCAACGAGGATGAACAGCCTTCCTGCCAGCACCCAGCATGACTTGCAGAGTAGATCAGCTCTGCCAGATCTCCCAGAGAACTTTCCAGAATGATCTTGGCAATCACCACCCCCAAAAAGATAAAGCTATTCATGGTCTTGCTCTCAGCTCACTGACTATAGCCTTCAGAAGCCAAGAGTTTCTGGTGGGATAGAAGAGGAACTCTGCCTATATTGAGATTCCAGGGAGGCTGGGGAGATAACAGGTCTTACAGGAAAGGGTGGGAATTATGAAAGGCCTAGGCTGGTGCCCTTTCCTTTAAAGATGAGAGACCAAGATGAGGCTGAGCATCATGACGGAAGAGTATGGTGGAGGGAAGCAGGTCACATAGTGATCAGAGGGAAGGGACTTGCCTAGTTGGTGACAGAGCCAAGAGTAGAGTTTTTCAGGCTTGTGTGTAATTACTGCACATTACATCACTGGGGACCACAGTGCACCTGATGAAAGGTTCATTTTAAAGCACTTTTTTGAGGTATCCACCTTCCACATGTTTTGGGGAAACTACCCTATACCCACCTCAAGTCCAAGAAGGAAATGCCTTGCTATAGTTTAAATTTCCTGTTGAAATTTAATCCCCATTGTGAGGAACTAAGAGGTGAGGACCAGACAGGACCTTGGAAAGGCGATTAGGTCACGAGGGTTCTGCCTTCATGAGTGGTATAAACCATCCTCCTGGCTTATGGGTTACTGAGGGTGTGGCTTTGTTATAAAGGCAAGTTCTCCCTGGCAAACTCACCCTGTCTTAACACCTTGGGACTCTAAAGAGAGACCCACCAGCAAACAGTCTCTCATTACATGTAGCCCCTTGACATTGGACTTCCAATCTCCAGAACCCTAAGAAATAAATTTATTTTTTTTTATAAAGTATGCATTCTGTGGTATTCAGTTACAGCAACCAGAAAATGATCTAAGGTAGACCCCCATCCCACACAAGCCACCTCATGGAATGTATAGCTTGGGAGAAATCTTTTGGTGGACCATTTCCAATGGCCTAGTCCCCAGGTGTTTTAGTCAGATTTTTTGCTGCTGCGACTGAAAGACCCAACCAGAACAACTATAGAGGAGGAAAGGTTTATTTAAGGGCTCACAGTTTCAGAGGTCTTAGTCCACAAGAAGTCTGGTTCCTTTTCTCGGGACTTGATGTGAGGCTGAACATCATGGCTGAAGAGTATGGTGGAGGGAACTCACATAGTGATCAGAAAGCAGAGAGAGATCTCCACTCACCAGATACAAAGCCATGCCCCAAATGAACCATTTCCTCCAGCCACACCCCATCTGCCTCCAGTTACCACTCAGTTAATCCCACCAGGGATTAGTCACTGATTATGTTAAGGCTATAACCCAATCATTGCTCCTCCAAACCTTCTTGCATTGTCTCTCACACGAGCTTTTGGGGGATACCACATCTAAACTATAACACCAGGGCACTCTGTCTTCCAGTGACCTCCAAAGCCTCTGGACCCAACTTCTAGATCCATTCTCAGCTCTGAGTCCCCACCTGGCAGGAGCCCACATGCCCCCACTTTGTACCAGAGCCCCAAAGTGCCCAGTGCTTTCCATGCTTGAGCTATCTCCAAAGACCCTAGGGCCCTGCCAGAGGAGGGTAATGGCAGGAAGCCATAATATATTAAAACAGTAGATTAAAACAAACAAGAGCCTTTTGGATCATATTACACATCACTTTCCTCACGTCTGACAACAGAAAAAAAATCAAAGGCGGTAAAAGACCATCGTAGACCATAATGGTCTAATAACTTGGTGATAAAAGTGCTTGTGGGAGCAGCAAGGGAGGAGGCTGCTCCTGGTGCAGGAATCAAAGCTCTCCTCCAAATCCACAGTGGTGTGCTCAGAGGCATTACTGCTTAAGTGCTCGTTTAAGACTTCCTCCAAACTGCAGCACACTCGTTGGAGAATCATAATTAGGCCTCAGTTGTGGGCCATATTCACACATTGTGCATCATCCTTAAAGATGACAGAAAAAAAAGATTACCCAGGGCTCTGTGGAGTGGATCCTAGATCTTTTACCATTGTCCTCCATGGGAAAAGAAGGAAAAAACTCAGTAATCCCCTGTCTAGACACACAGCCTTCTGAATACAGAGCAATATGACTGTTCCTTTGAAAAGGAAGACAAGCCAGGAAAGCAAGGCCATGAGCACTAGAACCTGCTTTAGTTATGACCGATAGGCTGGCTGAAGCCACAGGAAAACAGTGTAAGGCATTTTCCATTTAAGTGAGACATGAATTCCAGAAACATCACAGATCAAAGTAGTTGGGGCATACCAGCCCAGACCTGATGAAATCTTTGGAACATATCCTCTGTTGACATCACTTTGATTTTCTAGAATATATAATGAAATAAAATGCCTCCAAAAGGTACAGTCTCATCTCCATGATGATGCCTCCATTTCATTCCCATCTTCTCCCCGCCCCCAAGCCAGTCCCACCCCTAAGTTTTATTTCATGGGAAATAGCTTTCTAAGAATGGACAGCAAATCGGCCCACTCTTCCAGTTCTCCACCCTTTAGTCCTGTCTTGTTGCTACCTTCCACCCCGTCCTCACCTGGTGGAGAGGATCCCTCAGGGGACGCATTCCATTCAGGCCAGCTGCCAGGGGACAGACCTAAACTTGACTTCAGGTCATCTCTGCTTTTAATCTGAACCTAGCTACTACACTTATTTCTTCTTATTTTCTAAACTGACCCAACCCCAAAGTGACATGAGTTTATTATTTTGTTTTGTTTTCTACTTCTCATTACCAGGAGCATTTGGGATTCACCTTGGTCCTTATGTGTTCCCCATTTTGTCCCTTGGCCACACACTGACTTAGAGCTCTCTTGGCTTTTCTCATGGACACAGTCTTCTCAAACACATAGTCTGTCCCATTTTAGTGTGTCTCTCAGACTGGCGCTCATGGCAGAACCTCAATAAAACCGTATTCAGTTGACTGAACGGTTGAATCCAATTGGCTTCTATCTGGAGATTTGGAGGATGAGGATAAGAGAACTGAAATCTCTAAACAAAATACCTAAATTTAATTTCTGCTGTTAATTTTTTTTTCTTTTATTGTAACCTCGACACACACGTCTTTCATTATCTTTATAAGACTCAAGGAAAGAAAGTAGTTCATCTTTTCTTCTCCTAGCTTTGGTAAGATGTGACTATGAACAGAGAGACACAATTATGCAAGAGGAAACGGTATGGGGACTTCTAACCTTCTGCTAGCTCAGACCCAGTTGAATGCAGGTCCTCATGCATATGTTCTTTAAGAAACTGGTAAACATTTTGGTATCCTGTCTTACTGCTCTTTTATAAGTTTTATTAGCCGCCAAAGCATTTGTAGAATGTGTCAGAGTTCAAGAAACTGTTTCACTTAGACTTGTCTTCAATTTTCATAACAACTCTGCAGTTGGAAGCAGATTATTATTTCCATTTTATAGACTCTAAAATCTGTACATTTTAGTAAGAGCCTCATAGCTAATGAAGGTGGTATTATATATCACAGAGAAAAGAATAAATCATTTGACTGTGGTTTTAGGACTCACTTGGTGGAAGGAAACAAATTTCTCATCTTTCATCCTAAAATGAAATAACTCTAGGCATATTACTATTATCAAACCTTAAAAATCATAGAAAACTATCAAAAAATGTAGGCAAATATTTGCCTGATCCCTGCATTAGAAGAATTTTCCAGGCATAAAACAATGCAATAAGTCCCAAAGGAGAAGACTAACTTATCAGGTCACACAAAATTTTTAAGCAGCTAGATGTTTAAAAATAAATACATAAAAGCAGGACTGGGGGTGTAGCTCAGTGGCAGAGTACTTGCCTAGCATGCACAAGACCCTGGGTTCAATCCCTAGCACCACAAATAAATAAATAAAAGCAAACAATAAACCTGAAAAATATTAGTCACCTACATGACAGGCAAAAGGTTAATAATCTTACTATATAAGGCATCTGTACAAATCAATAAAAAAAAGAAATAGAAAAATGGGTAAAGGTTATAAATAGATGATTTACAGAAGAGGAAATACATATGTCTGGCTAATACATATAAGAAAGGTATTCTGTCATAAAAGCAATCACAGAAATTAAAAATAATGTCACCAGATATAGCTTCTTGCTTATCAAGTTAGTAAAAAATAGAAATATTGATAGTGCAGATGCTACAGAGGTGAGCGAGAGAGGAATATAAATGATGTGACCTTTTCGGAAGGCAGTTTGGCCAATGGGCATCCAGAACCTTGAAAGGCTCATATTCTCTGACCTGGGGATTCCTCTTTAAAGATTTTATCCTGAAAAGTAATCAGAAATGCGGGCCGAGATGTTTATAAAAGATACTCCTTAGTTGTAAATAATACCAGTGAAATATGAACACAATGTCTCCCAACAGGAAAGTGGTTTAAATTGTTGCACACCTCTAAAATAGAATAGTATAAAGATATTAACATTTTTAAATAATTTTAGTTGCAAGGAAAAACACCTATGAGATCGTGTTAAATGAAAAACTGCTAGTGCACAATGGCATATAGTGTAAGATTTTCAACGTTCAAACAAATGCCTAGGGGGAGAAAAAAGGAACTGGAAAGTAATGTCAACGGTGATTGGCAGCAGGGACAACAATGACACTACTTCAAAAAATTATATTTTTAATTTTATACAAGAGGCACTCATTTTTTAGCCAGGAAAAATAATTGAGAAAGGCCTCTGTTTTTTTATACTAGTCTTCCATTTGTTTGCTAGATATTTTTATTCAAATTATTTGATTAAAATTGAATATATTCAAGGTGTATGATGGGACAAATTAATCCACGCATCTATCTCCACCCATGCTATTTACATCAGATCCCCAGGACTTGTTCATTTTATAACTGAAGGTAGCTTGGGTTTGTTATTTGTTCATTTGTTCTTTGATAGTGGGAATCCAGGAGTGCTGTACCACTGAGCTACACATCTAACCCTCTTTGTTTTGAGACAAGGTGTCACTAGGCTGCTGAGTCTGGCCTCCAACTTGTGATCCTCCTGCCTTAGCTTCCCAGGTTGCAAAGATTACAAACTGTTTCATAACCAGGCTTATTGCTTCAGGAATCCTGGAGCAAATGGGTATGCTCAGTGGTGCAGGCTGTTCCTGCCATCCCCCACAGAGCAGGGTGGCATTATCATTAGGTTGTGAATGCCTTGGCACCGATGAGAAAGTGCCTGTAAGGAGATCTTGCTGAGGGCATGTATGCTGCATTTATACTGGTGGCCATTCCTCTACTACAGAGTATGTGGTGGGAAACCTTTTGATCCAGCAACCTTCCCTGCCTCTTGCCCTTCCGCCTGCCCTCTGATACAGGCAGCCGCAGGGACATTCACATGTCCTGCAATAGGAAAGTGATGACATGGCAAAATGCAGTAAAAGGAATCAAGTTTTCACTTCTGTTACAAAACAGGCCTCTTGAAACACGGCGGAGACTGTAGTGTGGATGGGGGGCAAGCTCTCTGGGTTTCAAAGCCTGGCTTTTGAGTTGAAGAAGCCTCGGGCCTGAAGAACTCAGGGCATACGGTTTAGGCATAAATAATAGATTTGGAAGAATACGTGATCCGTCTGAGCCAGGTCGCTCTGCCCCAGGCTAGATAAAGTTGTTCTGGACCAAGGCAATGGAGAAGCAGAGAAGGAAGAAAAGGGCCTAAATTGTGGCTCCCCAAGGCAGGGGCAGGGACAGGAGCCCTGGAGGGCAGACAGGAGCAAGGTCCCTGGCACTGCAGTGGTGCCCCAGCAGCTCCCTGGGGAGGGCTGTGTGGCCTGGCCCACCCTTCAGGAAAGTTCCTTCAGAGGCGCTGAGTGCTCTGCATGCAGCAGTGATTGGAAAGGACCCAGGCCTTGATTCTGTGGAATGGAATTTTAATGGGGGGCGGGGAATAGGCAGTGACACAAAAATGATACCTACCACTGGCTGTCTGAGTCCACGGGGTTCTGCATCCTTGGATTCAGCCAAGAGGAGATTTTAAATAAAGGGGGAAATTGCATCTGAACTAAACATGCACAGACTTTTTTCTTGTCATCATTCCCTAAACAATATAATATAAAAACTCCTCTTGCACCTCTTACCTGTCCATCTCTAGACTATCGACATTGAGCATGCATAGGTTATTTGCAGATACTGCACCATTTTATATAAGAGACTGGAGCATCTGAGGATTTGGATTTCTGTGGGCGGGGGGTGGGGGGTGGGGGTCCCGGACCCAATCCCCTGCCACCTGGTACCAATCCAGGTACCGAGAGGCAACTGTATATATGTGTGTGTGTGTGTGTGTGTTTATGTATACATACATATGCGTATCTAATGTCAGTGGTGACAATCTCAGAGAACAAGGGGTGTTGGTATTGTTCTCAATAAGGTGGTCAGGGAAAGCCTCTGAAAATGTGGCATTTGAATAGTGAAATGGGAAGGGAGCCATGGGCACACTTAAGCCTGAGTACTTGGGGAAGTGAGAATAGCAAGTCCAAAGGCCCTGAGGCAGCACCACATCTTGGCATATCAGATCTGTAAGGAGGCCAGAGTAGCCACAGCAGATGACAGGGAGAAAGGACGTCAAAGAGCAAGCAGGAGACCAGGGCACAATGAATCAAACCCAACCAAGACAGCCATAGTCAACCCAGGGCCACTCTTCCCAGCATAGTATCTACGTCCCAGAGGGCTCTCAAGGGCCCAGGCAATAAGGACAGTGTGCCTGCCAGGTGGTGTCAGAGCTGCCTTCACGAGGATGTAGCTGGTGGGCCCTGAACTCCCCCCTGGATCCCTGCTGAGGCCTCTGGCTCCCTTCCTCTGCCTCCCTCTGGGCCTAGCCTCAGCACTGGGCAGACTGCTGCCTTCCCTCGTCCTTGTGGAGACTGCCCGCAGGATGCCAACAACGGAGGCAGAAGAGGCTGTCCTTGGGCTTTGGGCACCCCTTCTCCCCTGCTTTGCACCCTCTCTGCTGCTGAAGGCCACACTGCGGCAGGACTGGCCACCAGGGATGTGCCATGGGCTGAAATCACCACCTTCCTAGAGCGGAGGAGTTCAGACCAAAGCAATCTGATGATATGAAGAAGTGGCATATACACGGAAATGTGAGCCACCCTCCGTGGAAGTCAGTCGCGAACACGGACAAGGGTTGCAATGGGGTGAACATGGCCCCTTCCCTTTGATGGCTTTTTACCTATTTTCCCGCTCTGGGCGTTGAGCGTGCGCGCATGCGCGCGCGCGCACACACACACACACACACACACACACACACACACACACACACACACCCCTATGTGCTCCAGGAAAATTGGTGATGGGGACTCTGGCACCAGCTATTGACAGATGGCCGCGGCTGTTCTAAATGGACTGCAGCACGGGTCTCCTTTGCATCTCCAAGGCCATTTGGCATAACCCCATTCATCTGCACGGACTGTCAGCTCCTCTCTCCAAGACTTCTCCCGTGACCTTCATTTCATTCCCTGCTCATGCCCGAGCGTGGTGGCTGAACTGGATTGATTAAAGTTTTAGCCCTGTCTTGTTTTAATTCAAGAGCTAAACCGAGCATTTAAATGAACTCGGCAGCACTGACTGTCAGGGCTCTGGGATCTGGTTAACCGTTCTTTGCCCCCCGCCCCCCGCCTCCCGCCACCCCACTCCCCATTATCATCGCTCTGTCTTCAGGTTGGCTTCTGGGTGAAGTTCTTGGTTGGTTAAAAATGACATCATCAGAGCAAGTGAGAGTGGATTAATGTTTTCCTCCATCCATCCATCCATCACTGGAGATCCTGGGTTCATTACATGTGCGCCAGGCACGACTACCCTCCACGTCCCATAATTCATCCGCAGGTCTAATGAACCAGGATTGAGTTTGTCAGTTTCCCCCAGTTTTGACTAGAAGGGATGAAAAGTCTTTGTTGCCTAGCCTTTTTTCTTTTCATCCTAGAGAAAGATTATGTGGAGAAGAGGAAAGAAAAGCCCGGCACAGTGACATAAATGTCAGAGCGTGCTCATTCATCATTTCCACTTACAAACACTGTGAAGGTCTCTCACAAAAGCAGGGACACGGGACTCACCCTTTCCTCTGTCCAGGTCATCAGTCTGATTGCCATTTTTCAGGGAGTCACCTGGTCCCTCCGGTCTGTTATTTTGCTATAATTCCCTGTGGTTCTTTTTATAACAGGAAGAGCACAGGGGGAAATACTCAGGCATCTGTTACCCAGGGCTGGGTTAGGCACATAGATAGCTTCACATTGGGCCCCAAGAATTTCTCAAGAGTCTGCTCACCCATCCATCCATCTGATCATCTGTCCATCTGTCTATCCATTTGTTTTAATCAACAAATATTTATCACTTGTCTTCTATGTGGGAAGTTCTGTGCCAGCTGCTGCTTTCTTTTGAAATATACTTGGGAGTTTGTTTTCATTCAGGTGTAATGAGGCTAACAGTTTAGGACACAACCACCATTGAAAAAAAGTAGCCTGTTACTTGCAGTTCCCAAGAAGAGGGGACACGGGTTACCATACATGCAGGGCCACCTGGGGAAGCACCAGGGTCTGCCAGGAGACAGAGTCTGGAGGAAGATGAGCCAGATCCTTTATTATGGTTCTCAAGGGAAGGGCGAGGCAATCGAGGCCGGGCAAGCTGCGGAGCAATTTGAATGACTTTGGTGGGCTCTGGGTTAAAGGACTGGTCCCAGGTTGCCTGACTCCAGGTCCTGGGTGATTTGGGGCAGCCTGAGCCTGATAAAAGGGTGGGCAGATGAGAGCAAGGGTTGAGATTGGCTAGTTAGCATATCAAAGGCAGTCTTGTAGCCAAGTTGTTTGCTATCTCTAGGAATTTGCTAACCCTGGCAGGGGCAGTCCCTCTGTGAGCCCACAAGACCCCAACGTGTCAAAGCATCATAAAATATAGAAAATAAGAAACATGATTAATAGATGGGGTTTCAAAAAATGATAATCTCTGCCCTTAAAGAGCTCACAGACTGCAAAACAAACAATCGCTGTAAGGTTTGATACCGAAATGACACAAGGAATTATGCTAGTCACTGCTGGGGATGTCTGTCAAGCACACAATCTTCTCATTCTTGGCAAATATACCCCAGATCTAGTGGGTAGGTGCCTCATCGGCAAGGATTTTCATTCATGACCCCATCTGCTGGGCATGGCTAATTGGACCAAGGTGAATACCTGGTCCCCAGCTGAGCCAATCAAGTGTCTTCCTCCACTGATTTGGGAATGGGACAGACCTGTGTGGATGGGAAACAGTCGGCTTTGCTGTATAGACTAGTGATCCCTAGCTCTGCTACAAAGTAGAGTCATCTGGGAGCTTTTAAAGAATATTTAAGCAAAGGCCTTAAATCAGACCACTTAAATTATAATCTCTGCAGGTGGGATCCCAGTACCATCCCAGCCTGCCTTAATTTGCACAACTCTCGAAACTTTGAAAGTACCACCTGATTTGCTGTGTGGAAGAGACAGGAACTGTGCCATGACTGGTTTGGATATCCTACACATCCACAGATCATAGAACACAGCATTAGTAAGAGGCATTTTTAATCAATGTTCTCCAACTAAACTTCTAATAAAATGAATGTCCATCAAAAGATGTGCAGTGCACCCGAGAAGTCAATACATCGATTAACCGAGAAATATTTTTATAGAGGGGATGAATGAGAGGAAGGACAAAGTTCCTAATTTAGCTAGAGAGGGGGTTTAGATGTTGCTGTGGCTATCTAAATATATAAATACATATGCACAGTACGTCTGTTTGATTAATAGGAGGAAACCAAGCGAGACACACACTTGGTGAATAGTAGCCCATGTGATCAGAAAGGAGAGATCCCTCTGGGCTCAGCTGGTCTGGGAAGCTTCTTAGAGGTGGAAGGATTTAACCTGGTCCTTTAAAATAAAGTGGGCTTCGAATCAGTGGAGAAGGCAGGACATCCTGGGGCCCTGAATGGGAAGCCAGCTCTGTATGTACATGACAAAGAGCATCTGGCTTACCCCCACCCCTGTGGGGGGGGGGGGGGAGAAGCATTAATCAGAAGTTCATTGCCCTCTCTTCAACCTAAATTTGGCTCCTTCATTCTCTCCATGCCTGAGGTTTTACTTGCCCTGTTTCTTGCAAGACAACTTCTTTTCCAATCATGAAATCTACTACCACTGGCCCCAAATTCCAAGAAAGCACAAGGAGGGCTCAGGCAGGGTTCCTCTGATTGCTCTCTGAACCTCAGATGTCAGAAAGTTGGGAGACAGGAAACCTGAANCCCCTGCGATGGCAGCTTATTTTAGCTGCAGGCTTTCAGCCACTCACTTGGCTTTGCTCCTTTCTGCTGCTGTGGAGCATTTTCCATGCCACTAGGGAGTGCAAATGCTCCTCACATGCATTTTTGAAAGACCTTGGAAACCTCTGCATAAATCAGTAGAAGTTCATTTATGGTTTTAGAATATTCTGGATAATTTACTTGGTGTCGGGGATCCTGAGCCTTCACTTTTCCACCTGGGCCCTGCAGGGCTCCGCTGCATTTCCCTGGCATGTTTGTTTTGGTTGGCCCTGAAATGCTAGCTGGCCACAAGGAGACCTTTATCATTATTCCGAATAGATCTTCCCTTTCTAATGACACACTCCTCAGAGGTTTGACTTGGAGCCAGTGCTTCTTCCCTTTTAAAAAACCAGCAGCTAATATAGAGCTCTTCCTTCCAAGCCACACAGTCCGCGGGGCTCTCAGGTTTCAGTCTGGCTCTGATGCCCTTCCTGTGAGTTTGAACCCTGCAGAGCCAGCATGCAGACCCTCCCCATAACCTCCCGCTGCCCTCATGCTGACTGCAGAAGCAGTCAGAGAAAATGAACCTGTTCATGGTGACCTGAGAAAACAAACCTCACGCCTAACAGTCTGCAGGTAGGCGTGTCTGAGCAGTCTTGGGCTTTGCTAACAGAAATGGCTGTATGGAGAGGCAGCTGACATTTTTAGCAGTTGGCCCAGTGTCCACCCAGGGCTCTTTTACATCCTCCCTGGCTATTGATTGAGAGATCTGGAAGGATGGGCGCTGCTCCCAGCTCCTGGCTGTCTCTGTAATTCCTCTCCCCTGGATCACATGACCAAACCCTAAACTCCTGTCCTTGGAGGACAATCAGAATGACACCTTTAGTGTCTGTGCCTTGTTTTATGGCCTCCTGATCTTGTGCCCTTTGGAGTTCAAAGGTCACATCAGGCAGCAGGCCAGGAGGTTTTTGATGTAACCTCTGAACCCAGGAAAACAAAAGAACAGAGGCCCATAGCGACAATCCATCTAAAAATGATCCTATAAAGAAGGCAACTGTGTCAGCACAGAGCATGCAAATCACCTAACATTTTTATGGTGCGCCCTGCTAAATCCAGACCTACAGTCAGGAGAAGGGACACAGACCCCGTGATCCCCATACATAAATCAAAGCTTGAGAAAAGCAAAGAAATGAGTTTACAGCCAGCTCAAAATGGAAGGATTTGCAAGAAGTGATTTATAAATTGGTTTTCTCTCAGCCCCTCCCCCATCCACACACAGCACACAGTCTGGCACACGCCAATACCACACCACCAGAAAATCAAGTCTTGCCGGAGGTTTATCCAGTGGCTGAGCCAGTTAGGAAAGGGAGTTAAGGACTTTGTCCTTGACCACTAAACCCGTCCTTGGTGACAGGCTGAAAGTCAGAAGCATAAGAAGCCAATAAAAAAAAGACTTGCCGCCTAGGTGAAAGGGATGTCTTTCAAAGGTGGTCACATTCTGTAGAACAGATGTCATCTCCCATATGACACAGACAGCCCCTCAATCACCCTAATACCTGGCGCACATGCCCCCAGGACAAAGATCAGACTAGCCTCTGAGTTGATGATAAATACTATCTAAATAGCCGAGAGCTGAGCAGGATGTGCCCCTATTTTTCATGACTACTGGAGTTTTGCTGTTGTTTTGTATCTTTTTTTTTCTTAAAAGAAACACTTGAGTATGTGTATCTAGATGCTAAATAAGATGCTGATGCTGGGAAATAGAGCTTGAGAACTTTGCCAAATAGTCTGAGTGAAAGTTCTGGTCAGAGACCAGAAGACTTTTAAATGAAGATTGGGCTTGCAAATAAAATGTGTCTTCTCCTGTAGGGAATATGAACAATATGTAGGTGCACTGGACCCTCACGGCAGAGGTCACACTGGAAGAACCTCAGGTGGCTCTACCTCATCCAGGCTCCTCCTTTCCTGTAACTTTGCACCAGATGACTATGTCACTGGGAATAGTGGATATATTTTTAACTCTGTCTGAACAGTAGCACAGCCAAGTCTAATAAAAAAAAATGTATCCTCAACAGTGGAAACTCAAAGCAATTTCAGATGAAATAAGAATCCCAGGAAGAACTCTAGAAAGAAAGAATCCTGGCCTACCAGTTAGAAACCTAACCTTGGGTGACCTTGGACAAGTCACTTCACCTCTCTCAGTTTCAATGTCTTCATCTGTAAATAACTATCCTTGGGCTCTTGGCGGCCTGCTCTGCACAGGTGCTGGGGCAACTTCTCTCCAGTCAGACCTAATACTGCACTACTTCTCTGTTTTCTGAGAGAATGTGTTTAGGAACAATCGAGTGGACTAAATAGCTCCTTCTCTCTTTCTATTCTTCAATCTAGAGATTCCACACATTTCATGCTCAGAAGTGAAATAAAATGTGCCAGAGAAGACACTGTTATTCAAATAATACCTGGGCAGCAAATATTATTTTGAAAAATTCTGCAAAATTGTCTGTGCTATTTTGGAAGCCCTATCTAAGGAATATATGTGTATTGTGCTTATGCTGATCAAAAATAAGAGTAGCCAAAGTCTCAGAGTCTTCCTGGAGAGTTTATGCCAGCTGGATGGTACAAATCAGCTGTGGCTGGAAGGCCAGGGCATCACCCTGTCCAATCACTGCTCCCTATACATTCCACTGCCCCTCGGGAGGTGCCACATCCCCTCAGGAGGGTAGGTGTCACCAGAGGTTATGGACTGGTCAGAAACAATCAGGGCTCAAGCCCTGGTTCCTCTGCTTCCATTTACCACTGAGCTACACCCCTAGCCCTTTTCTATTTTTTTATTTTGACACAGGGTCTTGCAAAGTTTCCCAGGCTGGCCTTGAACTGTCCACCCTCCTGCCTCAGCGTTCCAAATCACTGGGATTATAGGAGTGGGCCACAGTACCCAGCCATGCTGATATTTTTTATTAAATAAAATCATCACACTATAGTTTTGGGGGGCATTGCTTCCATCTATGAATTACTGCTCCCTAGGCACTGAAAAATCTTTGTGAATGTGTGTTCAGGGGATGTAAAAGCCCTACTACTTTCCACTTTCCAAAGGAAGATGCTTTTCTTCCATTCTCCAGGCCCACCATGATCCTCAGGTGATCATACATTCACAAGCACCCGCATGCGCACACGCACACACAATAAACCAAGAAAGGAAGGCAAGATCAGTAATGAGAGCCCACTAATGGATTGGCTTAAGTATAGAACAACAGCCCATCACGGTTCTAGAAAATAATCAATCAAGCACTTAATTTTAAACATAAAAGTAAGCTGCCAGGAGACTGTTAATAGATAACCAAATAAATTAACAGTTGTAGGTGGGATTTGAAACCAGGTCAGATTTTTCACCAAGCTCTGAGCCCCATGCATATAAAGGGCCTCTCCAGCTTGGTACTTGATCTCACACTGTTTCAAAGTGGGAAATCTCCTTTTAGCCAATATCCCTTCTCAGCGGGCTCATCACTTCAGGGAATTGTCCTTTGTGCGTCTTCCATAAAATTTATAACACCACTACTTTAAAATATTGATGGGCAGCTTGGCCTTGGCCCAGGCCCGCAGTGGGTTAGCGTGGACATGAAAACCTTCAGGAGGGCAGAAACAGGAAGGAACACATTCCCTGCTGACCTTCCGTAAAGGGACAATGTGTAAGTGCCGTGGTCATCTGGGCTGAGGCCTGCCTGGCTTTGATGGACGGCTCGGCCCTCCAGGAACCAGCTCAGGGGCACAGACACTCAGGCAAGGCTAAGGGGCCAGCAGGGTAAGTGAAAGGCATGCATAATCTTCCAGATTGTTCTAACTTGAAACTCAACTTTCTCCAGGCATTCAAAATCTTTCCAAAGTTACTGAAGAATAAAGATAAACAGCATTCGGGTCTGTCTTTTGTCTCTGCCTATGAAATTATCAAGACAAGTGAGACCAAAAGTAAGCAACAATAAGGAACATAAAGAACAAGACAAGAGAACTGATCCCTAGATTCCTGGAGACTGTCAGCACTCTGGTTTATATTCATTCTGCCATCACGCTCTTCTCATAATGCAAAAAAAGAAAAACCCCAAAACACTGCAGAATGTCACCACCTAGAATAGTTACCACTGAGAATAAATAGCAGTAGCAAAGTCTGCTAACCAAATTAATAGCACAGATAGCTGCCATATTTTGGATCTTTAACACACATGCACACAAACGCGCGCGCGCGCGCACACACACACACACACACACACACACCCATGATGCACTGCTTTGTACTAAATACTGTATACATGAAATTTCATTTAATATTTTTCTTAAAAAAAACTGCAAGAATATGTTTTGATCCAGAAAAAGCACTGCCAGGAATTTTTCCTCTGGAAATGATTGAGGATATGTCCAAAGATTATATCTATCAGGATGTTTATCAAATCACTGCTTAGTAATAAGCAAAGAATGAAAAATAATAAAAAGCTCTAATAATAAAGAAGTGACTATATGGGTTATAATATACCCATACAATAACTGTGCAGATATTTAAAACTATGTTGTAAAATATGTAATGACAAATAAAACATGAATATTACTAAGTGAGCAATATGACCATCTGGGTATTTTTATAAATCTAGAGAATGCATAAAATACTGGATTAATCAAATGTCATAAGATTACAGGTAAATTTCCACTTCATTTTTTCCTACTTTTAATTTTTAAATAATTTATTGCAAGAGAAGTATTTTAAAAATTATGACCTAGGTACTCCATCCAAGTATTGATAGATGTTAATAAACTTAATAATAGCCCATTACACACACAAAGCCCTCTCTAGTCTCAACTGTGGTTTTCCACACATTGTCTTGGGTGATTTTCACATCAACTTTTCCAGGTTGAACCTGAGACAGACAGAGCAGATATTTTCTAATTCTAAGGATTTTAAATACACAGAAAAATTTCAAAAGAACAAGATCCTCCCTGTGTGCCACAGGCCACAGCACCAAGGCCTCTGTGAAGAGGGCCAGCCTTAGGCCACGGTCCACAGGACACTCTCTAAGCCTCGATATCCATTGCAAAGATACAACTCCAACTGGTCTGACAGGAATCGGCCTGCTTCCTCCTCTGGCTTTCCCACTCATTAGTGCTTAGGTTTTCGAAGGTTCTGCTCTGCTTAGGACAGGAAAGAAATGGGTTGTAGGAATATTCCACAACCCATGGTAAGTAAGGTCTCTGACAAGGAACAATCAGCAGGGTGCCAGGGCTGGCTCATGCCAGCTCATGAAAGCAGTTGGCATCTCTTCCCAAGTCTATGGTGGGTGATGTTGTGTTGACAGCTTGGAACCAGTAGCAGTGGGAGTATTTACACAATGGAAACCATCAAACACCACAAATCAGAGTTTTTTCTCCCAGAGAGCCAGTTGTTAAACATTTACCAGCACACCACTGATAGCCTCAGAAAGAAAAATCTATCTATTGAAATGAATTCAATCTATCCAGATCCCTGCTTTAAGTATGATTACATCTGCATAGACTATACAGTCTGTCATTTAAAAATGACAACACATTATTCAAAAATGTTTCCTCTTCAGAGTCAAAGAAAAACCATCTATCACATTTTTTTATGTCCAAGCTTGAATGACCCAAACAATGACTAAGGCAAGACAAGCAAGCTCTGGGCAGGGACAGAGGAACATCCTGCTCACCACCTGGTGCCCCCCAGTCCTTGGATATCTCCTCTGGCACTTGAATAATCCTTACTTTCAGCACTTGAGGATGACTCGGGTGGGCATACATGACTGGCAGATAATCCAGTCCAGATGATGCTAATGGAGGCAGAAAAGAAAGGTAGAAGCAATGACCATCAGAACCATAGTCTGGGAGAATCCATTTAAGTATTTTTGAAAAGAGATTGTAATCAAGCAGCCACATACCCTCAAAACCCTACCTCCTGTCACCTGGCTGCAATAAAATGTCTGATCATATATCCTCCTGAAGAGAGCCGGCTCTCAGGAAGGTAATGCCAGCCAACCTTTTCTGTTGGACACCATCATGGCTCAGCTTGGGACTTGGCCTTTGGGGGGATACAGAAGGGATCAGTCATAAAATCCTAGCTCCTGAGGATCAAGGGATTGCAGTCAAGGATAATGCTGTATCAGGAAACAAAAGAAGGTTCTCAGACACTCAGGGTAGAAGGGGAGCTCAGAAGAAGCACAGAGAGGAGGCAAGGGGCTGCATGGAGCTGTTGGTTCTATTTTGGTCAATTCCGAAGCACAGGAAGAGGTGGGATTAACTGACACCTTTTTCTTTTCTCTCGTGTCATCGACATGAGAAAGACATGAGTAAAAGCAACTGCTTGTCTTCAGAGCCTAACTGTGGGAAAAGATGGCTCTGCCTCTGGACAATTTGGAACTGCACACCCTCAGGCACTGGGGTATGATGGTGACATCATGGTGATGGGTCCTTCTGGTGACTGGGAAACAGCCGGGCCACCTTCAGAAGCAGGTACACAGAGAGCCATGGCCTCATCTGAAGAAGGAGCAGTTCATGTTCCCATGAACA
Organism: Marmota marmota marmota; assembly: GCF_001458135.2. Lineage (NCBI taxonomy): Eukaryota > Metazoa > Chordata > Mammalia > Rodentia > Sciuridae > Marmota > Marmota marmota. The sequence continues at coordinate 11,680,805 of NW_025999990.1, read as the reverse complement.
AGCACCACTGTTGTGTGTGATCCTCACTTGTGATGGTTTTCCAGGACAAAGTGAGATAAATTAATTAAACCCTACTCTTCAGGTAGACCTTCGCTATCGTAAAGTTCTCCCATCCAGCCCAACTGCTGATTGGGATTCCAGGGTTTCAGGTAGGACAACAGGCCCATAGGTTGTGTTGGAGACAAATGGAATCATACTGGAAAGACTAAATAACTAGTCCCAGTGGGCTAACTTTCCCTCCAGACAGACAGTGACATAAAGGAGAGCTGCCTCCTAGTGAATCCGGAGAACAACTCAAAGGTGCAATCTGTATGTGTCATCTCCAGCATCCTGGAGAAGTATCGTAGAGGGCAGTGGTGTGCTGGGAAATGTCAACAACCAGCAATCTGAAAAAATAATCTATACACACATGTGTGAGTGAGTACATGTTTATTATAAATGCCACTGGTCTAAAATCTACAAAGAATAATAAAAGATACTATATCCTACATATCCCATAGAGTCAATTGATTCTCAAAGCATACTTTTGCTCATTTTTACCAAGCTCTTGCATCTGCAGACAATCTATGGTTACAACTGAGCAACAAATATAACTTTGGGGATGGGGTTGTGGCTCAGTGGTAGAGCGCTTGCCTAGCATGCCTAAGGCACTGGGTTTGATCCCCCGTACCACATAAAAATAAACAAATAAAAGAAAGGTATTGTGTCCATCTACAATTAAAATTTTTTTTAAAAAATAAATATAACTTTGACATGAATGTTGATGTTTTCATTTTCATTAAGGAGTAACACAAACACCAGACAACTCCTTTGTACATCAAACATCACCTGGCTACCCAGGCATGGTGGTGCACACATCCCCGTGATGCCAGCAACTCAGGAGACTGAGACAAGAGAATCACAAGGTCAGGACCCGTCCCAGCAACTCAGCAAGACCCTGTCACAAAATAAAAAATAAAAAGTGTTGTGGAGGTAGCTCAGTGGTAAAGCTTCCCCATGGGTTCAATCCCCAGTGCCCCATCATCCCCCCAAAAAGTCACTTGGCTAAACTGGATAATAGTTTTCAAACATTAGAGGAATGTTTACTCATGTGTTGGTGCCATTCATGATGCAATGGCCACATTTTTAAATCACATTAACACTCTGTTCATCACTTTCATAAGTGTAGATAATCAACTAAACAATTATGCCGTAAAATAATTATGAAGAGGTGGGTTTTGAGTGCTATCTTTGCTTTTCTCTCCCTCCTTCCCCCCTCTCTCTTTTTGGTTCTGAGGATTGAACCACTGAACCACATCCCCAGCCCTTTTCATATTTTATTTAGAGACAGGATCTCACTAAGTTGCTTAGGGCCTCACTAAGTTGCTTAAGGCTGTCTTTGAACTCACCATTCAGCCTCCCAAACCGCTGGGGTTACAGGCGTGTGCCACCATGCCTGACATACCTTTGCTTCTAATATAACTGTTACATGTAAATGTTACATGTAAGGCAAAAGTCAGATAACAGATAAACATATAAACATATAATGACTGTTGTAGTTAAAAATGGAGAATAAAAGCCAGCACACAGCATGTAGTCAACTCCATCCCACATCTAGAAGCTCCTTTTAAATAAGAAAAAGATAAAATATATCACAAATGCTCAGGGTAAAATAAATCTACCATTTCTTAACATGACAGGAAAGTAAATATTTGACTCATAAAGAGACTGGAAGGGGAGAAGCTGGTCTGTGTGCTCCGGTTTTCTTCCGGGAGCAAGTCACTAAGAATGTGTATCTGGAAATGAAGTGTCAGAGTGACAACAGGAACAGGAACAGGACCCAGGTCCCTGCCCGAGGGCTTATAACAAAGGCTCAGACCAGGCTTTCTTCCAAAAATGTTTTTAATTCCAACATCCATCTTAATGGCCTCCTATAGACTAATTTAGCCAATAGTTGCTATTATACTAAAAATGGAAGCTAATGATTTCCACTAAAAACAACCAAGCCAGTATTACCAAAGAATGTTATAAGAAACTGATTATCATGGGTGCATTTGTTTTCCACTTCCTTTTCCCTGTAGAAAGCCTTAATAAGATTTCCACATCAAAAGCAAAACCATCTCTTCCTCTCCTGGGACCCGAGAATATTACAAATGTGTTCTCCAGAGGCAGCTGCCCCCAGAGCGCCTCTTCCCAAGACTCACCAAGCTCAAGGGTGCACCACCTGCGCCTGCTCGGTGTCTGCCATTCAACACGTGAGGGCACATCAGCTTCCTTCCTTTGAACACCCCAGCACCCAGCACTTGGCTCTGTGCTACGTAGCTCTGCACATTTTACGATTTCCCAAATAAGTGCATTTTGAAAGAAGAACAACTTTTAAGGCAAAAGTCAGATCACAGACATATAACACAACTGTCTAACTGGAGGAAGCCTGGCAAAAAAATAGATCAAAGCTTTGTAGATGTCACTGCTTGAATTAGCAAGGAATGCTATAAGTGAAGCACATGAGACCTCAACATAATTATGATATGATTAAGTATTTTAACTGGCATTGATCCAAGCAGAATTCAGGTTTCTTGAGTCATACCAACATTCAGTTTTAATCTATTTGACATATATACTCTGAAATCATTTATTAGTCTCTATAAAATGAAATTCAAATGTAATATAGAAAATTATCTGTTCCAGGAGGAGTTAATGAAAGGGCTTGTTATAAAGGAATCTCTAAAATTATCAGACAATTACAATAAAGTTCCTGTGAATAATAATTGCAAAGCCTTTCTGCGACATGATCTTAATTAAATGTTTTTAATTTTATAACTTCTAGAAATGATTAGCTTTCATCTTCCTCTGAAACATTTTACCACTGATTCACATCCCCAGCCTTTATTATTATTATTATTATTATTATTATTATTATTATTATTATTATTTAAACTTTATTTTTATGTGGTGCTGAAGATCAAACCAAATGCCTCACACGTGTAAGGCAAGCGCTCTATACTAAGCCTCAACCTCAGCCTTATTGTTATTTTTTTATTTCAAGACAGGGTGTTGCTAAGTTACTTAAGGTCTCACTAAGTTGCTGAGGCTAGCCTCTAACTTGCAATTCTCCTGCCTCATCCTCCTGAGTCACTGGGATTACAGGAGTATACCACTATGCCTGGCTGAACTGCATAATTTTAACAGAAAGCTCTAGTTTCAGGGCCAACTCAGAATTATTTTCCTGCTTAATGAATTTCCCTTTTTTACTTATTTTGGGAAGCATGTTTTGGGGCCTTTTTCAGGATCCTGACCAAAAGGGTTTCCCAGCCAGGTGAAGAGGTCAGAGAAGCATGTACACACACACACACACACACACACACACACACACGCCTGCTTTCTCCATGTAGCTGCACAATGCGGCCCCTTGCTGTGTCTGTGCCCACCCATAGAACAGAAGAGCAAACACAGTAGAGTCCCCAGGGCTGCAAACACCATGGGATCATCTACACCCATGCTGCAGGTCTTACTGATGGCCCCACAGATAATTTCCTATAACATTTGAATACCTCAATGGTCTTACCTCATGGTGTCATAATGTTATTTTGGATACATCTAATGGTATCAGATTGAGCAAACATTTTTCTGCATGTGCCTTAAATTATGGTTTCTTAAATGGAATATCCAATTTATGGGAATAGATTACCTGAGAAAAACTAAGGTAGTGATTTTATTCTAAGTGACCTGTCCCATTATATCAGTATATTTCCCTGCTAAAGAAACCAAGGAGCATAGACATACTGCACTAATAAAAACATTAAAAAAAAAACAAATTTTAAAGATCGGCTAAGAATCTAAATGGCCTGATATTACTTACGGGTTGTTGATACAATGTACCTTATAGCAGGCTCAGTTTGGGCAACTGGGAGAAGAAAATTCCACTTTCTTTTTCTTTTTGGAAACGGGAGATTGAACTCAGGAGCACTTGACCCCTGAACCACATCCCCAGCCTATTTTGTATTTTATTAGAGACAGGGTCTCACTGAGTTGTTTAGCACCTCACTAAATTGCTAGGCTCCTCCTGCCTTCACTTCCTGAGCCGCTGGGATTACAGGTCCACTTTCTCTTTATACCTGATCATCACTATCTAATTTCAGCCATAAAAAGAAGTTTTAACAGAATCCTAGAGAAACATTTCATTTGGATCATGGGATTGCTTAAAGAAGGATGTATATTCTGAGTTAAAATCAGGAAAAAAAGTTGGATTTTTACTATTTATTCAGCATCAATTCACCATTGATACACACTTCAAGGGTTAATTTCTCAATGCAAAAATTTCCTTTAATGCATATTTTTTTTTTAGTAGAGCTCTTTCCTCCTCTCTACACCATGTGATCCTGGTCCTTTGAATTGTCCAGGTAAGCCAACCTGCCTCACCAATGCAGCCCCCTGCAAGTACTCTATAGAAGTGGACTCATCAATTAAAAGCCAGGTCAGTACATAGCACAGCTTGAAGAAACTGCCTTCAGTTCATTGCAAATTACCAGGGCAAACATTTGTACTTCAAAGTTGACAAACAGAATAACAAGCCTCAAAGACTATTATCTCTAAGGAGATTTTGTCCTACCAAATTCTACATCCATGTATGGCTCTTATGCATTCATGGTTAAGAGTCAAAGATAACAATTAAAGCAACAAATGCCATGGGCGGTGATCCCAAACCACCTGGCCTCTCACTATACAGGCCGACCTGCTTCCAGCTCAGTACTAAGAATATTATTCCAAACAGCACAGTCAGTGCTGATCTGATAATCAGATCTCCAGTTTCCTTAGCAAATGAGGGGCTTCAGATGCCCTAGCAAGGGGTCCCCTGTGTCAAAACTTTCTACATCTCCATAGTAATATATTTTCACCTTTAAAGCAGTTGAAGGAGTGACACAGATCATCAGCCAGTATCCTGAAGGAGGGAGAAAGGCTATGAGGGAAGCTGCCTTCCAACACCAGGCAGCATTACTACCCAGAGAATTCACTCCACCGTAGGACAGTCACTCACAGTCTGCTTTGAACCTAATCCCTAAAAAGGTGATAGAAAAGGATATCAGGAAATTCTCAATATCTATGCCTTCTATCTTTCCCTAGAAACCTCCAGCGAATAAAAAAGACAATTTGGAAATGAAAGTGTTAGATGTTACTCAAATTTGAGGGCCATTATCAGTATAGGAAAACGATTTGAGCAGTTGGTGTATATCTTTCTCTGTATTACAAAGTAAATTCCTCATATTTAATCATTTTGATCAATTTTAACAGCATGGATCAAACTGGTTAAAACTTTAATGATGTCATAATATTTATTAACAGCAAATCCTGAATATAGAAGATCTATGAATCCCCTAATCACTTCCATTTTATGAACTGGCTTTTTAAAAATAATCAAAGAAATGCTCTTTTGAAGAACAAAGTTTGGGGGCTTGGAGGAAGAAAAAGTGATCAGTACAAATGCTTCATAGATCCATCAGAGTTTTTAAGCCATATAAATCCAACTATAGAAGATCAGATTCTGATCCAATATTATTTCTACATTTTTAGAATAACTTTTCACTCACCACTTCAAGGTGACAATGGCATTGAAAATATCCACAGGAAAAGACTAGCATAAAATACAATAAGATGATAATAGTAGTTGCATTCGAGGGGTTATTTCTCCTTTCTGTATTTTTCAGTTGTTCTATGGCTATATATTTCTATGATAAAATTATCAATGAAGAAAGAATCCAAGGTTACAAAATGTAGTCAACTTGATAAAATAATTCTTAAATGTGCAGAAAGGAGACATTCAACCAAGATCAAGAAGATACCAGCTGGAAAGGCTCCAGGGAGATTTCAAGAGGGAGCCCATCAGCAGTGTTTCCTGGCAGCAATGTCCTCAGAGACAGGAAGCAGCGGGAGTCCCCTTCCCTAAGGCACCATGGATTCAAACCAAGGCAGATATGCCAAACACTGATTTCTACACATTTATTAGCCTTATGTGCTTAGGGAATCTCAGAACACTTCTGAAATTTGCATTTGATTCAGTTTCAGGGTGGAGAGAGATTCTCATGCAGACACCTACATGACCAAAAAATGGTGGCCTCACTAGCAATGGCAACCATGGAAGGAAACCCAACCATCTCAGAGACGTTGCATAACCTATGGGTTTAGGGAAGGTTTAGCTAATATTGCTTTTTCAAATGATACTGCATAAACTCAACTATATGCATTTAAAAACCTGTATGCACAAGGCTATAAACCGATCTCACATATTTTAAATTGGTATGTATCGCATCAGATAAATTTTTAAACTCATTTTTTAATGTCATAGGGGATGTTACAAACTAGTAAGTTTACCCAGAAAGAGGGAGTACAAATGCTACTGATACAGGTTTATGAAAATACAAGTCCTTCAGTAAGGATTTCAGAGTCCATTCCTCAGCAAATCACACAGTCTGTGCCCAAAGGCTGTGTATCCACTAAAATGGCTTCTTTCCAATCTCTGAACAGCATCCCCTCCACACAGTGGTGTCTGGATGTTGGCCATCTGCCTAATCCCACGGGCTCCTCTAGCAGGGTCACAGCTGCTGGTTGGTGAAGAAGGACTTAGTCTCCCTGCAGACAGGATTTACACAGAGTGGACAACTCAGAGTCAGCTGCTTGGAGCACAGCTTGTTGGACTGGATGTGAGAGAGCACCAAATCGGCCAGGGCCTGCAAGACACACAAGGAGCACAGAGCCATCAGGAGTGAAGAGTCCCCTGGCCCCGGGACGCCCACCTCCCTGTCTGTCTGCATGACTGCTCTGGTTATCTGGGCTTCTTTTAATTGGAGTTGTGCAGCCCTTGAACTGAATTCTGTAACACTGTCCTTTACTGAGCTTCCTCAGTTTAAGGAAAGTTAAAATCAAGATTTTAGAAAATGAATCCTCTTACCCCACCCACTCTACCTTTCCTCTGAAAAGCAAATTTTAAATTAGACATAGTTATGGTGGGCAGACATAAGAAAATGGGGGCTACCGAAAGGAAAGGAGGGAGTGAATGAGGGATTCGATCTTATTTTTGTAATTAATTGGAACTCCAAATGTTCTAATATGTGAGAAAACCAATATTCTGCAAGAGTTTCTCAGAGGATTACTCCCCGGAATGTTCTACTAAAATGGTTGTAACACTGCAGATACCTTAGAGAACAATGGATTTCCATTAAGAGACTCCGCTCTTCTGATGTTTTCAGCTCCACACTGAATCAAATGAGAAAGGGGAGGAAAAACACAGACATGTTTTATTTTCATTTTTTTTTTTGTTTTTAAGAAACTGACTGCTAACAAAAAAAAATAAACAAACGCATGCACACACAATTCACAGCCTGACTTCCAGTGTTAAGTGACACACAGGGAGAGGGCACATAGATTGATTCTTATCATAAATTACTCTTCAATTTCTATGTTTTCCCCTACCCCATTTCCTTCCCAAAGGTGGTTTGCTTCCAAACCATGTTTGAGATACTCCTTGATGGAATTCTCAAGTAATTTAAATCTGCTAACCATTTCTTTGATTCCACTTTTCTAATGCATACTCTTACTGTCTCTACCTAAATAGAATGTTGTTTGTTTTGTTTTTTGGTGCTGGGGTTTGAACCCAGGGCCTTGTGCATGCAAAACAAGCACTCTACCAACTGAGCTGTATCCCAGCCCCAGAATGTTGTTTTAATTAAGTAAAATTTCCTACTTGCTTCCATTTCAAGTGCCAAAATGAAGGAAATTAATTTATGAACTCTAAAGTATATATTGGGGGGGCTAGGGTTGCAGCTTAGCGGTAGAGTGCTCATCTAGCACGTGAGAGGCTCTGGGTTTGATCCTCAGCACCACATAAAAATAAATAAATAAAATAAAGGTATTTGTCCAACTACGACTAAATTATATATATATA